>NC_048227.1:32269047-32389424 GCF_002007445.2 Ailuropoda melanoleuca
GGGGCCAGTACTGATTCCGCTGAGTGGGTTCCCCATCAGAAAGAGCCACCGTTCCAGCCTCAGGCGAGGAGGTGCAGCAGTGTATATGGAGATACCCACTGGGGACTGGAGTTTGCGAGCAGGTATGTCCACCCATAATCTACTGACCTATTCAGTTCTGGTCTCCACTGAAAAATGCCAGAAACAGTTGTTTTTTTGGTTTTTTGGTTTTTTTGTTCTGGATGGATTTGACATTAATTTGACTTAAGATTTTGACTGTATGGTTGGTTTTCTTTTTTGTTTTTTTCCCCTAAATTAGACAATGGTGTCGAAGTTCTCCATCCATCAGCCGACTATCCTTTCTCTACCTTGAGTCCCCTTCCTTCACCTCTGATTGTTTTCAATTCCTTCTTCTGAATAAATTTTTAAAACCAACAAAAATTGCCTATGAACTGGAAAGATGTCATCACTCGGTACAACCTTTTAGCACCTATTTCGTGGAGATCACCAGAACTTGGGCACTCCGTCTTCTAACTTTGTATGTTGTGAGGAGGAAAATCAGATCTGACCCGATGATGACTCTTTGGGTGTCTATGCACTTATGGATTCATCCATCCAATTGGTATATTTTAGTGAGGTCCTTTTAGGTCCCAGGTACTATGCTAGGAACCAGGGATGAAAACAGGTCCATCTTGTTCTCCTGGCATTGAGAGTCTCCTAGAGAAGACAGATGCTATTTGAGAACTGGGACATATGCTCATGCGTGTGTTGTGGGTGGGTGGGTGGTGGCAGTGGTACATAATAATAAAAGGGACATGAACCTAGTCAGAGATGTCAAAAGAAGACTTTCCCAAGAAGTAATGCATGCACCGTGATCTGAAGAACTAAGTAAGAATTAACCAGACAAAAGGAGCATGCGGGACATAAAGACAGTCAAGGAATTTTTCTTTGAGCCTCAAGTTCTTGGGCAAATGTGTTTAAGGCAATCATTCCAAATTTGCATCCACATTTGGAAAACTTTCACTGAAAAAACTCATTTGGTGGAAAACCCCAAATATATAGTTTAAAAATTATGTATTTCCATGCTTCACAGGTATTTCATAAGAATCCTTTTTTTTTTTTTAACTCCGATGTGTTTTATGTGTTTAAAGACATTACTCTCAGGAGAAATCTATAGTTTTTGCTAGAGCATCAAAAGGATCCACTACAGGAGGCAGCTATATATTTAGTGGTCACTGATTGAGAAAATTCACAAAGATATATAAGTCTGATGTCTGATGTTGTAAATGACTCCGCATTATATTCTTTACAAGAACATTTATGCTTATTTGAAAACTAGTCAGATATCTATGCAAATATTAGTCACCTACTCTAAAAAGAGTTGATGGCTGGTTCATAAAGACTAAAGAACTTGCTGGAACAAATTCACTGAGCTCACACCCACCCTTGGGAGGCTGAAGCTCACAGGCTGTGAACAAGGGAGACATCTGTTACTTGTTTGTTCTGCTCCCCATCCATCTATTTTATGAACTACTCCCCACCTGCTGTGATAATGAGGTACCCGTCAATCAAGGTGCCCACTTCTACCATCCCAGGTGTCAGGTGGCCTGAATTCTTTGAGGAAATGGATGCTGCCATTAAAGGGTTGCATTCTTGAATTCTCTGGAAACAGGCACTCTAAGGGTCATGAAAGCCTGAGTTGCTAGGAGCACCCTCCAACCACGTGGAGGATGGACTCATCTAGGAATAAAACCAAGACCCTAGAGAAGGAAAGAGCCATAGAGCCCCAAAGACTTCATGTGAATCCATAGATTCAATAGGGCTTGAGGCCAGTTAGCCTCTGCACTTCCCAGGTGTGTGAGTTAATGATTTCGTCCTCGTCCTCCTGCCATCTTTAGCTAGTTTGAGTTGCTGTTCTTTTTTTTTTTTTTTAAGATTTTATTTATTTATCTGATAGAGATAAAGACAGCCAGTGAGAGAGGGAACACAAGTAGGGGGAGTGGGAGAGGAAGAAGCAGGCTCATAGCAGAGGAGCCTGATGTGGGGGCTCGATCCCATAACGCTGGGATCACGCCCTGAGCCGAAGGCAGACGCTTAACCGCTGTGCCACCCAGGTGCCCCTTGAGTTGCTGTTCTAGCACCTGCAACTTGATATGGCTTGAGTATTACCATAATTTCTACTAGTCCACAAGCATTTGAAACTTTGTGCATATGGTCAGAGAGTCCATTATTACACACGGAGCGCATTATTACACAGAAAGTCAATTATTACAGGGAGTCGATTTTTATGCAGAGAGACAGTAACTATGCAGAGAGCCAATTTTTATGCAGAGTCGATTATGGCGCAAAGAAATAGTTATTATGCAAAGAGACAACTATTACACAGAGTCATTTATAACACAGTTACTACATTGAGAGTCAACTGTTAAGCAGACAGCCCCTTATGACACTGATGTTATTACACAGATTATCCCATTATTACACAGAAAGGCAATTATCACACAAAGTCACAATTATCTGTTATCATACATGGTCACCATACACTGGAGAACCCTGTTTGTTTAACTTGAACCAGGCCATGGTATCCTAATTCTGGATTCTAGTTATTTCCGATAGCCCATCACTGCTGCTTCTAAGAAAGAGAACTCACAGTGCCTAGAGAGAACTTCAGTGTCCAGAGACAAGCTGTGGAGAGTGTTTCAAAGAATTCAAATACCCAAAATACCCACCAGAAGGTCTGACAATATACTCTTTATGGAGGAGAATTGCATGTATGCACAATATATCCTTCGCCACATAAAACACAGATCTGTATGTGAATACAGTTATTCCATCCCCCACAGATACACACACACATAAGTGAGTATAGACACGCATACAAACACAACACTGGAAAAAAATCTAGAAAGATAAATAATAGCTATGCTTTATAGAAATCTTGCTCTATGCCAGATCCCGTGAGAAATGCTTTACACATAGTACTTGATAAGACAGTAGAGGGTAGTGTGTACGTTCACAGACTATGGGAAGCACAGTCCAAGAGAACTGTTAGCATTGATGGAAATGTTCTGTAGTCTACTGACCAACACAGTGGTCACTGGCCACATGTGGCTACGGAGTCCTTGCCATGCTGCTCTTGGAACTGAGGAACTGAATTTTTAAATGTGATTTAACTTTAGTTACTTTAAATTTAAACTTAAATATGGCCACATGTGACCAGAGGCTACACGGTTCTAGAACCCGTATTCCTAGGTTCAAATCCCAGCACTACTATTTGTTGGCTATTTCACTTTGACAAATTGCTTCATTTCTCTGTGTCTCAGTTTCCTTACCCAGGGCTCTTACTAGTTCCTACCTTATATATACCACCTCTCTCTCATACAGAGGTCAATCATATTTGTCTCCAGTTGATAGAAATATGGATTGTGTCAGTTTCTTTGGGCTGCCATACACACAACCACAAGCTGGGTGCCTTAAAACAACAGAAATTTACTCTCTCAGATCTGAAGACCAAAAGTCAGAAATCAAGGTGTCAGCAGGGTGAATTCCTTCTGGAAGCTCTGGAGGAGAATCCGTTCCATTCCTTTCCCCTAGTTTCAGGTGGCTGCAGCTAATCCTTAGTGTTACTCGTAGACCCGCTGCTCCAATCTCTGCCTCTGTCTTGACATCACCTTCTTTGCGTGTCTGCCTCAGTTCTGTGTTCCATCAGACAGTGTTTCCATCTAGTCTAACCACTAGTCTATACTCGTGTTTCAAAGCTCAAATCTTTCTCTTATAAGGGCACTTGTCATTGGATTTAGGACCCACTCCTTGAGATCCTTAAGCATCTGTAAAGACACTTAGAATGAGGTCAAATTCAAGGGTTCCAGGCATCAAGACTTGGGCATATCTTTTTTTGATGCTATTATTCAACCCACTATATGAATGGCTTTCATTTTTGTGATTTTTCCCTTCACAATCGTTTCCCTTTCATAATTGGTTTGAGAAAAATTACTTGTATAAACAGGATATACACATATATATTGTATAAGCAATATATTGTGTAAGCAATATATTGTGTAAATAATATATATTGTATAAACAATATATATGTGTATATCTTGCCCGCTCCCTTCTTATAACCACTTCCCTGAAAAGCCCTGAAGGATCTATGTTTCCATGTTTCTGCTGGTGGCAGGATATGTAAATCTATAGCAATTATTACCTCGATGAAAAGAGTACATGATAAGTCTTAATACGATTGCAAGCTCTGAAACCAAGGACTAATTTTAAGCAGTGGCTGACATTAACCTGTGTTCCCATGAGTCTGTTAGGATTTTCAAAATACAGCACTTTCTCTTTGTGCTGCATGCATACAAATGGGACTCAATTTATTGCAAATGGTATTCCTGAGCACACCATCAGTGACATAATTAAGAAGTGTATTCAGCCTATTACTAATTTAACACTGTTCAGGGTTCTTATCAAAAAGCCGTGTGTCGCCCCATGGTGTCACCATCAAATTTATGCATTGTAAATACAAATATATTTTATTCATAGTGGATTCTTGCAACTTCAATTATGCAATAAGTATTTATTTGGAATTCATTCTTTTCCACCCATTTGATAGCCATCATTAATTCATGTGAAACCGATTCAGCCTCTTGTAAAGCTCTAGCAAACACCTTAGAAGACAAACTCAATTTGTAAGGATGTAGCTGTTGTCACCATTCTTTCAAATGAAGAAAAGATTGCCTCTAGATGGGCTGGTGCTAAGCGAAACAGAGAAGCACAATAAGGTGATTTGTTGTTGTGAGTATCCTTCCCTCCCATGTGCATTCTAAGACCCTCGGCTTGATGCCCAACCGGCCTTTCTAACAATCCCCCAACATGCTCTTCACCATCTGCCTCAGTTCCTTAGTGGAGCCACCGTCCATCCAATTTCATGCCCAAATCTAGGAATCGTCCAGATCCTCCACCTCTCACCCTGATCAAAGCAGCTAAGCTCTGTTGACTATGTCTCCTGCACGTAACACCAATTCGCTCATTTCTTGCCAGGGTGACCAACTCATCCACGGTTGCCTGGAACTTTCACAATTTTAGCAACAAAATCCAGGGATGCTTCGGTCCCAGACAAACCTATATGGTTTGGAAGGACTGGCTCCATTTTGAATAGAAATCCCTGTGTCTGGGGAGCCCCCTCAAACCTCAGCAAATGGAAATGGTTGGCCACTCTTCTTGTTACAACCTTCGTGTACATCCACATCCATGGTCTCCTCTCCTCTTGATGTCTGCAACAGTATCTGATTCTATTCTTTCACTACAATGGCCAGGTTTCCATACCTGTTTCATTACCCCCTTGCTTAAAACCCTCCAACGATTCCATTATACTTAGATTAAATTCCTTACCAAGGCATACAACGGCCTGTTGTATTAGCTTCCAATTGTTCTATAACATATCACCACACACTTAGTGGCTTCAGACACCATAAACTTATTATCATATAGGACTAGAACAGTGAGCAAGATAGATACAGTCTTTAGGAGCTCTGGGTCTGAAGGGGGATAAAACAGAAACAGGTCTTGACTTTTTCCTACCTCCACACACTTGAGAATTAGGCCCCAAAGTTCTGCACAAAAGCAAAGTGATTTTCTTTGGCATAGATTCTCAAACTTCAGTGTGCATTAGAAATGCCTGAGTTGTTAATTAAAAGTGCAGATTACTGTCTAAATCCCCTGACCAAAATTGTAAGGTTCTGATTCATTAAGCCTGGATGGATTCTGGGAATCCTTTCTTTTAATAAGTTAAACAGTTGCTAACTTTTGTAATCTTTTGACTAGTTATTATCAGGTGGCCTACGGCTGGCCCTTTGAGTCAGGTTGTTCTATGAGTTCTCATTCTTTCAGGATAAGCTTCATGGAATTTTGGGGTTGGGAGGACATGATGATCTTTCAAAAGACCTTCCGCACATCTTGAAAGGCTTCCTGGTAGGGTTTACAGATTAAATGCAGTTATATTTTAATGTTATATAAAATACACACACACACACACACACATTTTTTTACTGTAAGTATTTCCCATGCAATCAATATTTGGGACATACTAAAAAAATGGATTACCTGCAATTCAAATTTAACTGGGTATCTTGTTTTTGTTCGGGAAATCAGACAACTATTGCATATGTTAGGCAGAGGGGGGCAAAGTCAGGCCCAGGAGGCCTTCCTATGGGAGCTAACATTTAAGGTGAAACCTAACAAATGAGCAGGAACCAGCCTGGTGAATGGAAGGAAGACGTGTTATACGAACTGAGGATGACTTATCAGCCTGGAGACCAGACAGATGATGAACTTTGGGGAGGCAATGCAAGCACTTCTCTATGGATAGAACACTGAAGGTCAAGGGGATGATGGTGACAGGTGGTATGGACGGGAGGACCCAGGCCCAACTGTCTACAGACTCCTATCCCAAGTGTGTGAAGCTACCACAATGCAACACACCAAACTCCAGCTGGACTCTGATCCCATCTCCTGGATAATGCACAAAGCTTTTGAGTTAAAAAGAAATCTCATCTTTGCTTAATAGACAAACACAGTGGTTCTCAATCCTGGCTGCCTGGGGATGCTTAAAAAATAGGTATGTTGGTGACCGAGCCTTCCCGAGAGCCAATAATTCATGTAAATCAGAATCTCTGGGAATGAACCATGAGAGACCATGGACTCTGGGAAACAAATTGAGGGCTTCAGAGGGGAGGGGGGTTTGGGATTGGGATAGGTTGGTGATGGGTATTAAGGAGGGTACGTATTGCATGGTGTACTGGGTGTTATACACAAATAATGAATCACGGAACATTGCATCAAAAACTGGGGATGTACTGTATGGTGACTAATATAACAAAAATTACTAAAAAAAAAAGAAAGAAAGAAAATTGGAAAACAGAAACAAAAAAAAAAAGACTCTCTTAGTGTGGGCTAGACCCCAGCATGAGATTTTTTAAAGCTCTGAGTGATTACACTATGTAGACAGCATTGAGCCTTAGGTCAATCACTTAACAGCTTAAGAATCAGTTTCCATGGCTTAAAACAATACGAGAGCTACCACCCCTTTACCGATTTGTTGCATGGATGAACCAAGAGTATGAATAGGAAAAACACTCCATGAGTTGGAAGACAGTGGATGTTGGAGTCAGACTGCTTTGGTTGGAATTCTGGCTTCCCATCTTGGTGTGAATGGGCACAAACCATCTAACCTCTCTGGGCCAACTTCCTCCTGTTCATGAGAACCGTAAAACCTGTTTCACAGGGCATGTGGGCAGAAATGAAATAATCCACGCGAGTGTTTGGTATGGTGGCTGGCACACGGATGCCATAAACACCAGATATTATTATTATTATGACCATCAACTATATAACCAATACACTCTCTTAGTGTCAGGGTACTTGCAAGTTGTAAATGATCTGATGATCTCATTCACACCTGGGGGTTAACACCTGGGAAGGCCAGTGAACTTTCTGAGGCAGATATGGAACTGTGTGTGTGCTCATGTGACTCAGAGGTAATTCTACCTGACAAAGGACCAATAAAACCCAACACCAGAACTGCGGCTTCATCAGCCATCCGTGAGGGGGGTATTGGGGGGCTGGGAGAGTCCTCCCCAAGCCCATAAAAACAACTTCCTACAAATATATATGCAACGGTAGTCTTAAGCAACTCTGTCAAAATCTTTCATTTGAATGTCCTCCCTGGAGTTGTGCTCCATGTGAGTAAATCCAATCAGCTGAGTGGATTCCTTTTGGTGCTTTACACCAAAAAGAGACAGAAATCAATGGAGAAGCTTTTGTTTCTGTTTTTAGGGACCACGGAGAGACATTTTTATTGGTGTCTCACCCTTCCTCCCTGCTTACCCTTGGTCTCAGCTGAAATTTCCTTGGAACTGGGGGAGAACGGCTCCTGGAGGAGACAGGGTGGATGGTAGAGACTGGGGGAATTGGGAGGGGAGTTTGCAATTTCACAGGAATGATCTGGAAAGGTCTCTCTGAGGAGATGACATTCAGCTCAATAACGGGCAGGAACCCACAGATTTCTGGACGAAGGGCACTCCTGTAGAAAACATCTGCCCACAAAATAACCCGAAGCCAGGTTTCAGAATAAAAATGGTCAGGAAGCTATGATGTGCTGCTAATTCAAGACCCATGGGGTTTGAAGAAAATAGGTTTAAGGGCCTGTGCTGGTCACAGAGAAAAGCGAGGTTCCTTCTCTCTTAATGATGCTACCATTTTCAGAAATGCAGCATTTGCATTCTAGGCAGGGCCTGGAGTGAATGCATTTCAAAGGAGACTGTTTGATCATCAAAGCAAGTGGCTGGAACCCTCCTCCCAGCAAAGGGAGGTGAGGGACAGCCCCCAGGTTCTGGGCTCCCATCTCTCCAAACCCCTGGCTCCATCCCATCTAGAGATGGCTCCCCAGCAGACTCTCTTATCAGGAAGCACAGACAATAGCAGCTGCCAAATCTTCCAGCTTCTCTGATTTATTGTCCAAAGCCACGCTGTCCCCAAACTGCAAATCTCCTTCCGGGAGAAATGATTTTGAGCTGCTTTCATGACAGGCTTGTTTGCTCCTGAATCCTTCTCTCCTCCTATACATACCTTGTAAACTCCTGCTTGATCAACTCAAATGTCACTTTCATGGGGGATTCTGCCCTGATCAAACAGACAAGACCAGGTCCCCCTGTTACAGACTCAGGGCTCCTTCAGAGCCCACCAGCATGTGTTGTATGAGCTAATGTGGTTATTGTCTCTGCGGGCTGTAACCGCCATGAAGGTCATGTGTTGCTAAACGGTACATGTTTAAAAATGGTAAAATCATGACTATTTTTTCCCCCCAAATGTAACATGAACACATCTCAAAAATTTCCATTTAACTCTTTCATTAACGAGGGAACTAGTAAGACGTTGATGTTCCAAAGGAGAATCCGAAGGGCAGAGAAATACACAGGACAGGCATCAGAAATACTGGGGGGAAAAAGTTACAAATAGAAGTGAAACAGGCAAAAGTGGTCAATATCCACGGGGCAGGAATCATTTGCCTTCCGTGGGACGCATTCTGAATTTCTACGAATAAGAACCGTTTGCATTGCTATCAGTCTTCCACAATTCATACAATTTACAGAGCTGTAAAGTAGCTCAAAGACAGGGACAGACAGAGATAATGCAGAGCAGACTGCCAGGCAGGATACCCACTAATCTTTTTGGTTCATGTCAAAGGCTGTCACAGTTTTTCTCAATTTTCCTCGTTGTTGTGTTCACCGCTTTACAGAGTGCGCTCACAACTCTGGAGATACTCAGCAGATGTCAGTTAAGGGGAGGGCAGTTTTGTAAACGCATGTATGGAAACATGATATATTTTGTATCTAATTGGGTGGTTCTCCGTTTTAACCTCTGCATGTTTCCTGAGAGAGCGTGTCTGCTCCTGTGTATTGGACAGGTGAATAAGCTCCCCCTGGATCTTGGGGGGAAACTCACCCCAAAAGACACACTGGACTCATGGAAATGTTCTCATTGGTCACAGGGAAATGTGCACACCACCACGCCAACACACACACCCCACTTTCATTATACAAGTATCCAAAAATAGGGTATCTGCTATGGGAAATTTTAAGAAAACAAGTTTCTAATGGGACTGTGAATGTAAAAAGGGTTAGGGAAGAGTAAAATGCCAAAGCGTTGGAGAATGAGATAACAAACTATCCTTTCCACATCTGTGTCATCTGTGTCCAGGAAGACTGAATTGACCAATCAAATAAATTGCAGTCCCCAAAACTTCCAGTTTATCACAGGACTCATGAAACAAAAGCCTCACGCCATTCCCTCCCTCCCTCCCTATCTATTTATATTTTTAAGTACCCTCTACACCCAATGTGGGGCTCAAACTCACAACCCGGAGATCAAAAGTCGCACCCTCCACCGACCGAGCCAGCCAGGCAACTCCCTCTCCCTTTGATCGCATCCACAAATGTGCCATAATTCCTCAGCCTCACCTTTGGCCTCAAGGCCCTTCTAAGCTGACACTGGCTCTTCCAAAACTCTGGGAGGAAGATTGGCAATGGGTTTACATGATCATGCGTTCTTTTTGAAAAAAATATCAAAGGCAAAATATTTTGCCTGCTATTCGTTAAGACTACTGATTATACTCCTTTAACCACTCTATCACATTATCCCTCATTGAGTGGTAGTCTGATGGCATCAGCATGGGGGGGGTAGTCCATCCAAGAGAGTAGGAGTTGAGCATACATTTTGGCCGAACTGAATGTGATATAATGATGTAGTTCTCTGTCAATGACATATGGAATGAAACACCTGCTACATCCCAGTATAGGACCGGCCTCCAGGAACGTGCACAAATCTCCCCCACCACGCCTACTTGCAAGGACTCAGGATATAAAAATGCCAGGCAGACGCCCTATCATGACATACCTGGGTCCTTTAGCAAGGAGCCCTACAAATATGTGAATACCGAGGGAGGGAAAAAAGTGGTTTGAGGTGTAAAGAGGTGGAAGCTGGTCTGTGGGAAATTCTTCCGGTCATTAGAGAGATAAAATGGTATGTCACTGATTTGGCTCTCATTGTCAACTACTCAAAAGGGAACTGACTACCATTAAGAATATACTAGACGTACACAGCTTATACAATTTTAAATGCTATATAATTATCGTTTTTAAAGATAGGAATTATGCTAAATAGATTTCATCCAAAGCCTTGTGCTTTTAGGGCACAAACCTGTGGTACAAATAGTGACAATGTACGTGAAGCCGTCTGTTTCATGAAGTGCCATCATCAACAGTAATAGAAAACATCCCAACCAACAAAACAATTATCTTTCTTTTCTAAGAAAAATATTATAGGACTGTTGTCCTACAAGACAAAGAATATGCAGCCAAAGACAAAAGTATCCTGAAGGTGTGTCAGAAATAATAAAGAGTAAACATTACACAATTTTTAAAAATTTTGTGATGTGTGTGCTTTTTGTCAGCTTGTAAAAATTTGCCATTTGTTGAGATGTGTGTTCTAGTTTTAAATAACTATGCACTTTTGTAACACATTTTTGCTCATTATTTTATATTCTCCTCCTTAAAGAAGGCCTTGGAAATTGCAGGACCAGCAGGTCCCATATACCCTGGACATGCCCCTGCTTATGCAAGGGAGACTGGGAGGTCACTCCACTGCTCACCCCATTTCTGTGTTCACCCCATCACTGACTCCTCACCTCAACCCATCCCTTACCCCAGGACTGGGCGATGGGGCAGAGGTCAAAGATGTCCTATTACACAATGCTTGACAATTTTTAAAACTTTTAAAAACTAGTATTACCATGGCTGCTGCAATGTAGACATGTAAAACAGCAATGTCCAAATACCAAACTTCACACAAAACAGATCTCACATCAGCTCCATGTGACTCCCACCAAGCTGCTTTTTCTGTCAACATGGAGGCAGCTGTTGTCATGGGGGAAATTCCCAAATAACTTAAGTGTGGTAGGCAGAATGACCTCTCCAAAATGCCCACGTCCCAATCCCTGGAATCTGTGAATATGTTATATTCTATGGAAAAGGGAAATTATTATTTTTTTAAATCTAGTAGATTTTTTTTAAGGCTTTTATTTAAGAGAGAGAGAGAGAGAGAGAGCGCACAGCGGGGTGAAGAGCAGAGGGAGAAGCAGACTCAGGAAGCCCGATGCGGGACTCCATCCCACGACTCCAGGATCATGAACTGAGCTGAAGTCAGAGGCTTAACCGACTGAGCCACCCAGGCGCCCCAGAAAAGGGAAATTATAGTTGAAGATGGAATTAAGGTTGCCTGCCAGCTGACCTTGAGACAGGGAGATTATCCCAGATTACCTAAGTGGGCCCAAAATAATCATAAGGATCCTTAAAAGCACGAGAGGGGGACAGGAGTGAGCCAAAGAAAGAGATGTGACCACAGAAGCAGTATTAGAGGGTGCCTTGTTGCTGGCTTTGAAGATAGGGGAAGGGTCCCCAGCCGCAGAAGGTGGAAAAGTCACAGAAACCGATTTTCTGCTAGAACCTCCAGAAAGGATCACAGCTCTGCCAACACCTTGACTTGAGCCCAACGAGACCAGTGGCAGATTTCCAACCTAAGGCACAATAAATTCGTGCTGTGTCAGCCACTAAGTCTGTGGCGATTTGTCAGAATAGATGTAGAAAACTAGTATACTAAATGCACTCGGGCACTCGAGACAGTGAGATATGGGACCGCTACATTAGTCGAGATTCTTGGGGTTACAAATAATAGAAAACCCATCAGAACTGACCTTATAGTGAAAAGAATGTATTTCTAGCTGGCAAATCTAAAATGGCCAGATGAGAACTAATCACAGCAGCCAAAGGGGATGTCATGACCCAGTTGGTGTAGCCCGAGTCATGTGCTCCATCCCACCCCCTTCCAAATGGGGGATGAGTCAGAATCACAGGGGTCCCCAGATGGAGATCGTGCATGCTTGGACAGGAGGAAGGAGCAGCTGAGTGTAATAAGAAGACCACCACCGATGTCCCTGACAAGCAGAGGACCCTTTGATTTTCTTTTACCCAGTCTGTGAAAGGACAGGCGTTCATCCAGACCAGGGCAAAGACAAAAACAAAGCAGGAAAAAAATCGTTGACATTAGAACACTCATCTTCCAAACGATGGATGGGCCATTTTTTTTTATTTGCTTTTACCTTCTATCCAGTTAAAACAGTCTGATATTGTACCTGAAAGGTTGATTAATAAACCTTCCGACTCTGGTGGTGTTGAAAGGATCAATCCAAGTCCATTTCGATGTTCTTTTGTTTGTCCCTGCAGCTTAAAGGCCACCAAGTCAGAGCTCCTCTTGTTTGATTTTCTCTCCCTCTAAATGTTGAGTCGCTATTGTTTTATTGCAATCTATTTACAAGAAATGGGCGATTTTTTTTCATGATGCCAGGAGCCCTGGGCTGTGTTTGCTTATTGGTCCTCTGCGCACCAGACCTGTCCTTGGGGTTCAACTGCCAACGTAAGGGATTAAGGAGCTAAGTAACTCTGACTGGAGGAGGAATCTTTCAAATGCGCTTCTCTAGCACAGCTCTTTTGCAGGCAATTTTTATTTAATGTGCACACACACACACAGACACACACACACACACACACACACGCCCTTGTTACAGCCCGGTAACAAAACAATTACATTTCCCCAGATCTTTTCAGTCTCTTTTTATGCCACCTTGGAAAACAGAAGAATACACAGGTATGACAAATATAATTACCCAAATATATATATTTCCGTTCGCTAATAATCTGCTTCCTCCTTTGATTGAAAGTACCCCAAAGGAATATCTATCCATCCGTTCTGCCACCAAACAGGCCCCTCTCCGCTGCAACGGAACAGAATCCGCTCAATTGCCTGGAAACCATTTCTGTCAGAAGTGGTTTAGTTCCGACCCAGCTGATGGTCAGCTTCTCTCCTTCCTCGGTAAGACCCTCCTGCGGGGAACATTTCTATTTCTGAGGTCAGGACATCCAGGGAATCCTCAGAGTGGAAGAAACAAGGTACCCATCCTGCAGGCAGCTGCCGCTGTGCTTCTGGTCCAGACTGCTCCCCACAGATAAGGAGTCAGGAATCGAGGGCCCTGACACATAACCGCGAAGCCACCCCCTTCCTGACTGGCAGTGAACCGTGCTCTTGCACCCATTAAGTGTAAGGCAACATCTTGGTTCATTGCAGGAAATGGTAAAAACGATGAGGATGATGATGGTGGGGGTCCTGCGGGCTTGCGAGCACCCTGCACTTGGCACACGTTTGCTCATTCAATCCCCAAATGCCCAGGAAGCAAGCAACCCTGTTACTCCTGCTTTATGGTTGAGGGAAACTAGTTCTAAAGATCTTAAGAAATAGTCTTGTTAGGACTGGGTTTCTTGAACTCAGCACTACGGGCATTTTGGGCTGAGTTATGCTGTAGGGAGGTTTCCCTTGTGCGTCGTAGGACGCTGAGCGGCATCCGTGGCCTCTATCTGCTATGCCCCAGCAGTGAAGATGAAAGGCCTCCAGGCCTTGTCACGTGTCTTGTCTCCTGCAGTACACAGCATCCCCAACTGGGGTCTTCTGCTCTATGGCACAGCTAAACAGTGGAGTCTGGATGTGAGCTCATTACTTAATTCTAGAGCCCCAATTCTATACCACCCTGTATCCATTACTGATTCTGGATCATCGTATCTCTAAAGTACTTCTCTTCAACCTCCTGTCCACTAAAAGATACATCCCCTGCCTTTCTACAGAGCCACCTTCAACATTTTTCTTTCCGATCCCTTTGCTGGCATTTGTAATATTTTATGGTTGGGCTTCTCTCCTCCCTATCACGCACCTTGCTATTCTGAATGTTGCCAGACCCAGAGTTTTCTGAGACCCTACACTCCCCCACGTCTCTTCTGTAAGACAGATGATCTGATAGAAAGAGTATGGTCTTTGGAGCTGGAGAGTCCCAGAACTTGCTTGGCGGCTTGCTAGCTGGGGGTAGTAATAGTGCCTCCCCGAACTTTAGTTTTCTCCAGCATCTCTGCCATAATTCTTCTCTTCTCTACTCTCCTTTCTTGACTTCCTGGAGATCACCTTCTCAATCTCTCCTCTTTTGGCTCCTCCACAAGCCCTGCTTAAGGGTCCACCCTTGACCCTCCCCTCTCACAGTTCTTTGTGGAGCCATGCCCCTTCCTACCTAGCTCTGACGACCGACATGCACTCACTTTCTAGGGCTCGAAGCCCAAGCACCACCTCCAGCCCCTCTTTCTTGACCATTTTAACCTCATGCTCCATGGATCTGTCCTCACAACTCTCTCACCCTTCCTTCCTCACCACACGAAGGTACTCACATCGTGCAAATGACTTAATCTCTCCATGGTCAATCTTCACAGACAATGACACTGATCTCATCTGGGGTTGTTTGCTTACTTTCAGGACCTCATACCTTGTTTGACAATCTACACACCAGATCTCCAACCTAAGTTGGTGTCACATCTATTCCCAAGGTAAATGCTAATCACCTAGAGCCACTTTATTTTTTTCTAGGACCCACCAAAAGTTCTGAGGACTCCTCAGCTCGTCTCTAACATGGACAAATGAGAGAATGGAGACAGGGTTGACAAGACAGCTGATGGTTCCACCAGAAGGGGAAACTGACCATGATGGCTATTTCAAAATTTACTTCCTCCATGTGCCAGAGGCATAGGGTGATGATGGTAGTGTGGTCATACTTACTGGGGACTCTGTCCTTGAGCTTTAGGGGTTGTAAAGTAGCTGGCATCCCTCTAGGCTACCTTATTTCAAGATCATTAATATGACAGTTGCCAAAATATTGGAAAAGTCCCAAGCTCCCTGCCATTTTTTTCTTTTACTCTCTAATTGCTAAAGTAATAATAAGGAAAAAATTATTCTGTTCCAAACCCCTCCGTTACTAACTAAAAACTATCATTTCACCTGTCTTTCAGAGGCAAATATTTAGATTTAATTAATGGAAAAACATCCATCAAATCTCAAGACCTGTATCTTCTGTGGACCAATGTATTTATAAAGGCTTTTGGTTACAAATGGCAGAAACCCAACTCCATCCAAGTTCTGTAAAAAGAAGGAATTAATTAGCTCCCATAAGTAGGAATCCCAGAGGGCGGATCAGGAACTTCAGGCACAGGGGATGCAAGGATTTGAACTATATCTTCAGGGCTTTCCATGCCTGCCTCTGTATGGGTCCTCTCAGAAAAACAGCAGGATGATCACTGGAAACTCCCAATCTGTACTAATTTTGGCTTTTAATTTCAGGGGGAAAAAAACAAACTAGCATCTAGAAAGGGTTCTAGGGAAAATTCTGGTTGGCTCTGCTGGTTCATCCCCAAACCCATCATTGAGTCCAGGGTGGTGAAGAATTTTTATTGCCCAGTCCTGGGCCATGTAGCATGCCAAGGGTTTGGGATTTAAAGGTCTACTAGGCCCACGCAGAATGTGGAAATGGCAGGTCCCCAAAGAAAAAAATTGGTACCGCTTGAGAAGAATAGGGAAGAGGCACTGGAGAGTCAAAAGCAAGACATGTTCATCTCAGGCACTGGGTTTTATTCCTTAAGTATCCTGGACTGTGACCCTCTTTCCGTAAGATTATTCTGTTAAAAGTCAATACACTTGTACCAAGGTTGGGGTTTAAGCTCTGTCTTAAAATGTGCTGTTCCATTTAATTGCTTTCAAGCCCTTTGGTGTTCAACTTGGTTCTTTCAAAGATTCTAAACAGAAGGTCATTATTCTCGGAAGACAGAGTTCCCAGCCTCTCTCTCTCTGTTAATGGCATTTTCATTTGCCATAGCCCCTTCCAAAAATTCGTCTCACTTGTTCATTCTTGTGATGGTGCTCTAAATAATCTATTTCTGTCAAATTTCATAGCTCAGACTTTAACGCATTTGCTTTGTCTAAACCGTATTCAATATGGTAGCCACTAGCCACACCTGGCTACTTAAGTTCAAATTTAAATTAAGTAAAAGTAACCACAAGAAAATATTTAGTTCCTCCGTTGGACTAGGCAGGCTTCAAGTGCTCCATACACCATGTGTCCAATGGATCCCATATCAGATAACACAGTACAGAACATTCACATCATCAGAGTAAATTCTATTAGACAGTGTTGGTCGAGATTACAAAAGGTTTCTACATTAAAGATAAAACTGCATTTTGTTACATACATATTCCATGCATACGGCCCCTCAATACAAAGTGGAAACTTAACTGACCTTAAAATTATAAGGAGTAATATATGTAGAATTCTCATTATACACTACATATCGTTTTAAATGAGCACTGAATATTAGTGTGATCAAATACTCCATTGCAATTTTCTTAAAATTTATAATTCATCTTCCAATAAGTTAAGTGTTCCTTTTCTCCTTAATTCATTCAGACTAAACCACAGGCTTTTTAAGCCTCAACTTCCATCACTTGCCCCCATTTAGTCTACAATTTGGCCATACCAAATTTATCACAATTCCCCCAAAGTGCTAGAATCTATCATGATTTCAAGTCTCTGCTTATGCTGTTTTTGGTGCCTGGAAAAATATTCCCCCCCATCTCATATTTGTTCACCAATGCTTTCTCTTTCCTCCCCACTGGATATTGGCGCCAATACTCCTCTAAATATTTGCAATTAGAGAATTAACTACACATTTTGTGGCAATTAGCACCATGAATGGGATCCTACTTTATTACAGTCTCTTGAGGGCAGGGACCCTTCTGTGTTGTCCTTCCAACTCAGCTACATCTGTTGTGTGTTGGGTCTCTAATCTCTGTGTTATAAGTTGAAGTAAATTAGACTGTGATTTAAGGGCCTCCAAACTCGGACCCTGCTGCAAATCTCCACCCCACCTGCACTGCTGTTACATGTGGACTCTACGTCCCAGCCACCCTGGACCATTCACTCACTGTTCTCTGGACACACCAAGCAGCCCCTACCCTTCAAAATTTTTTTATAAATGTGGGTTTGTTTCACTGGAAAACACTCTTCTTTCTCCCTAGCATTCAGCCTTCAGGGCCAAACTCAAATAGCTTCTCTGGAAATGTACCCACGGCCTAACCATCCAGGACACGCCTTCCTCTGCCCCATTCTCTCACAGCAAGTACTCTGCGTTTGAATACCTCTTTTAAAATTCTTATCACAGCCTGATTTTTATTACTGTGCATTGTGTCCAAGTCTCTCTCCCTCACTAGCCTGTGACCTTTCAAGGACACACACGATGTCTTCTTCATCTTTATTTCCCCCTTGCACTTAGCACAGGGAGTTACCCACAATTGACACTAGGAAGTGTTTGTTGGATGGAATTACTGTGCAAAGAAGGACTTTCTTTGAAGGACGTAAAAGAAAAGGAACAGTGACAGCTTAGCTGAAGTGCACACAATGAACTGAAAAGCCACCACCTTTGATCAAAACCCTGCCCCAGGAACTTTCCAGCTGCTCAGACATGGTTTCCTGGCATCTGTGGGAGAGATGGATTCTCAAAAAGGAACAATGTGATCGGGGCTGAGGGAGAAAGAAAAATACCAGCAAAGCGAGGGCACGCACAGCGGCTCCACACACTTAGTTTATGAATGTACAACAGAGTTCATTTACAGGAACAAATGGAATGTTCTGCGCTTTAGATATGTTTTCAGTTTTGACACCAAAAAATGGTTTGCGAGACTGTAGTTTTGTAGAACACTGGTGTTAACATTTAAAGTGATTGAGAGAGGTTGATGAAAATTATCTAGTCTCAAGCATCAAAGAAAATACCAAAGTGTTTAGAAGAGCAGAATTCTCCATGTAGAAAGGATCACAGATATCATCTTCTCCAAGGATAGCAAAGAAAAGGGAGGGCCACTGACCCTTCTTTCCCATGGCTGTGGCACATGAATTCCGACTCAGTTGCTAATTACTTCTTGTAGAGTGAGGATATGACCTTGGAATCCTCAGCACGGTGCCAACACTGCCAGAGTCGACCTGTGAGGTGAGATTACTTTCCATCCCTGATCTAGTCCAACTTTCTCACTTCGTGAGAAGAAGTGAGGTCCAGGCAGGGGAAGGGAATTCTCCCTGGTGAGTCAGTGAATCAATTTAGTTAACGCTCTATCCACTATGCTGCCCACTTGCTTGTTCCTTTCACGGTCACAGCTCCTAGGATGATTTATGCATTCCAAGCAAAACACGCATGCATGCCCCAAACTCGGAGCACGTTATGGTAGCACATATAACATCAAACCCAGCGAGAAGTCTCAGGTGATTGCACGGTGTCTCCAAGCTGAGCAAATAGCAGCCCTCTCCCTGTCACTATAAAATGCTTACTGACCAGCCAGCCAATCCTTATCCAAAACTAAATCAGTATTTTTCTTGGATATCAGCCTTATTCTCCATCCTTGATAGAGCAGCACAGGGCACTCCCAGGGAGGCGTCCAATGAGAAAGGAGCTTTGCTAAACACCTTCGGGCCTCACCTTCCCCTGCCTGAGGCTGCTCCCCCTCACGGTTGCCCAGATAAAGACTAGGCTCTTGGAAGGTGCACAGCCGAGCTCCAAATGCTTTCATGCCCCCTCCCCTTCCTTTCCATGCAGCTGTTCGCAGAGTCTCCCAGAGGGAGAACTTGGAAGGGCCTCTTAATAACCTTGTTCAGAGCTCCAGAGGAGAAATTAAACCTTTCTGCAAATTCAGCATGGAGCCGTTTCTGGCAAGACAATGATCTCAGATGGCCTTGTTGGCAACAGGGCTGCCTGGGAATTAACCCGTTGGTCCCCATGGGTTATGAAATGTACCTGGGAGGGAGAGCCAGAAAGGAGGAGGGAGGTAGGAAGGAAGAAAAAGGAAAGAAGGGAAAGGAATGATCCTGCGTGGCATCTACTCCTCTTTGGAAACAGCCTCCTGAATGCTTGGTTTTCCTGGGGGAGCTGTGGTCCTACCCTAAGTCTTTGTGCTCTGGATGAGTATGGCTCATCCAGACATCTGACCGAAGCCGGACCAATGAAAACAGTGCATCATTACACCATTCTGGTCTCAGTGACGGTGTCCAAGCTGAGCTACTAAAGGAGACCTTGACACTTAAAATTTATTTAAAAAAAGAAACAACTTTACTTCTGTCTCCTGGGGATTTCTGTTCTCCTAAAAATCTTAGAGCTGGTGTTGTCTGTGTTTTAACCACTGAGGAGAAGCCCTCCTGAGAATGAACACGGAGAAGAGCACAGTTTAAAGATCGACCAACAGCCTGATGTGGTCACTGGAGTCAACTATGCCTGAACTCCACCCTTGTTCAATGCAATTACTTGGTGCAATAAATCCACTTGCTTGGTTAACTACGGTAGAGTGGGGCTTTGGTTGCTCGAGTTTTCAAACAACCTGACTGGTAAATATGCTTATGAAAAACAAGGGTTGTGGGGCCAAAAATTATTGAGTAACCTGGGTGCAACAACGTTAAACACTGGAGTGAGATTTCTCAGGTAAGTGATTACACCAGCACTTTCTGTGATTCTCTACGATGGGACATAGACAGAAACATTGCTTAGACCTCGGCTACCATGGCCTAATTTCTTTCTTTTTTATTTTACTTTTCAGCAGAACACCAAACCTTGGCTAAAGCCTGTATATAGCAACAGTTTGGGAGAGCCTTTGGTCTATGACTCAGTGAAAATAAAGAGACTATCAGGAAGAAAAATCTTTGGCAGTGTTAAATCTTACAACTAAAACCATATATAGAAAGAGATGGTTCATTTAGCCATAGTTTAATGCATCAAATTTTAAATGACATACGGTATGTGTGTTTGTTGGGGATGTAGTTCTGGTATTAACTTCAACTCTTTCCTCGCGAAGAACTTGCACAACTTTCATAGTCTGCTGTGAATGATACTACTAACCACCAAAATTTATTGAGTGAATATTATGTGCCAAACACAATGCTGAGCCCTTGAGATGCACTAATTCATTCAATCCTCACAATAACACAGCAATAACATTTTTATCCCCATTTTACAAATCAAGAAACTGAGGCCTGGGGAAGTGCAGGGACTTCCTAGTCCTGTGTTAGCTGTGGAGGCAGGATTTGATTCCACATTTGCAGGGCACCATGGCTCAATTTTTAATCACTGCAAGCAGAGAGTTGTCTCTGAGGTAAGTTCTTCCTTTGCTCCTCATTGGATCACGTTTCTTGTCTCATGCTGATCTGTTGAGGAATGCTACTTTCTGATATAAATGTTTTTCCTATGATGGATAGAAATGTATTAGGTGCTATGTATGAGAGCCCCCTTTTGGATTCTGAATGATAATAAATTTGTATTGTTGAAAGCCACTAAATTTGTGGTAATTGGTCACAGCAGCCATAGAAAGTCACACAGCGCCAATTAGGAGCCCAGCGCTATTCGAGGTGTCAGGAACCGAAAGAGCTCTTGACATCGNAAAGAAACAACTTTACTTCTGTCTCCTGGGGATTTCTGTTCTCCTAAAAATCTTAGAGCTGGTGTTGTCTGTGTTTTAACCACTGAGGAGAAGCCCTCCTGAGAATGAACACGGAGAAGAGCACAGTTTAAAGATCGACCAACAGCCTGATGTGGTCACTGGAGTCAACTATGCCTGAACTCCACCCTTGTTCAACGCAATTACTTGGTGCAATAAATCCACTTGCTTGGTTAACTACGGTAGAGTGGGGCTTTGGTTGCTCGAGTTTTCAAACAACCTGACTGGTAAATATGCTTATGAAAAACAAGGGTTGTGGGGCCAAAAATTATTGAGTAACCTGGGTGCAACAACGTTAAACACTGGAGTGAGATTTCTCAGGTAAGTGATTACACCAGCACTTTCTGTGATTCTCTACGATGGGACATAGACAGAAACATTGCTTAGACCTCGGCTACCATGGCCTAATTTCTTTCTTTTTTATTTTACTTTTCAGCAGAACACCAAACCTTGGCTAAAGCCTGTATATAGCAACAGTTTGGGAGAGCCTTTGGTCTATGACTCAGTGAAAATAAAGAGACTATCAGGAAGAAAAATCTTTGGCAGTGTTAAATCTTACAACTAAAACCATATATAGAAAGAGATGGTTCATTTAGCCATAGTTTTATGCATCANTCATCGTATCTCTAAAGTACTTCTCTTCAACCTCCTGTCCACTAAAAGATACGTCCCCTGCCTTTCTACAGAGCCACCTTCAACATTTTTCTTTCCGATCCCTTTGCTGGCATTTGTAATATTTTATGGTTGGGCTTCTCTCCTCCCTATCACGCACCTTGCTATTCTGAATGTTGCCAGACCCAGAGTTTTCTGAGACCCTACACTCCCCCACGTCTCTTCTGTAAGACAGATGATCTGATAGAAAGAGTATGGTCTTTGGAGCTGGAGGGTCCCAGAACTTGCTTGGCGGCTTGCTAGCTGGGGGTAGTAATAGTGCCTCCCCGAACTTTAGTTTTCTCCAGCATCTCTGCCATAATTCTTCTCTTCTCTACTCTCCTTTCTTGACTTCCTGGAGATCACCTTCTCAATCTCTCCTCTTTTGGCTCCTCCACAAGCCCTGCTTAAGGGTCCACCCTTGACCCTCCCCTCTCACAGTTCTTTGTGGAGCCATGCCCCTTCCTACCTAGCTCTGACGACCGACATGCACTCACTTTCTAGGGCTCGAAGCCCAAGCACCACCTCCAGCCCCTCTTTCTTGACCATTTTAACCTCATGCTCCATGGATCTGTCCTCACAACTCTCTCACCCTTCCTTCCTCACCACACGAAGGTACTCACATCGTGCAAATGACTTAATCTCTCCATGGTCAATCTTCACAGACAATGACACTGATCTCATCTGGGGTTGTTTGCTTACTTTCAGGACCTCATACCTTGTTTGACAATCTACACACCAGATCTCCAACCTAAGTTGGTGTCACATCTATTCCCAAGGTAAATGCTAATCACCTAGAGCCACTTTATTTTTTTCTAGGACCCACCAAAAGTTCTGAGGACTCCTCAGCTCGTCTCTAACATGGACAAATGAGAGAATGGAGACAGGGTTGACAAGACAGCTGGTGGTTCCACCAGAAGGGGAAACTGACCATGATGGCTATTTCAAAATTTACTTCCTCCATGTGCCAGAGGCATAGGGTGATGATGGTAGTGTGGTCATACTTACTGGGGACTCTGTCCTTGAGCTTTAGGGGTTGTAAAGTAGCTGGCATCCCTCTAGGCTACCTTATTTCAAGATCATTAATATGACAGTTGCCAAAATATTGGAAAAGTCCCAAGCTCCCTGCCATTTTTTTCTTTTACTCTCTAATTGCTAAAATAATAATAAGGAAAAAATTATTCTGTTCCAAACCCCTCCGTTACTAACTAAAAACTATCATTTCACCTGTCTTTCAGAGGCAAATATTTAGATTTAATTAATGGAAAAACATCCATCAAATCTCAAGACCTGTATCTTCTGTGGACCAATGTATTTATAAAGGCTTTTGGTTACAAATGGCAGAAACCCAACTCCATCCAAGTTCTGTAAAAAGAAGGAATTAATTAGCTCCCATAAGTAGGAATCCCAGAGGGCGGATCAGGAACTTCAGGCACAGGGGATGCAAGGATTTGAACTATATCTTCAGGGCTTTCCATGCCTGCCTCTGTATGGGTCCTCTCAGAAAAACAGCAGGATGATCACTGGAAACTCCCAATCTGTACTAATTTTGGCTTTTAATTTCAGGGGGAAAAAAACAAACTAGCATCTAGAAAGGGTTCTAGGGAAAATTCTGGTTGGCTCTGCTGGTTCATCCCCAAACCCATCATTGAGTCCAGGGTGGTGAAGAATTTTTATTGCCCAGTCCTGGGCCATGTAGCATGCCAAGGGTTTGGGATTTAAAGGTCTACTAGGCCCACGCAGAATGTGGAAATGGCAGGTCCCCAAAGAAAAAAATTGGTACCGCTTGAGAAGAATAGGGAAGAGGCACTGGAGAGTCAAAAGCAAGACATGTTCATCTCAGGCACTGGGTTTTATTCCTTAAGTATCCTGGACTGTGACCCTCTTTCCGTAAGATTATTCTGTTAAAAGTCAATACACTTGTACCAAGGTTGGGGTTTAAGCTCTGTCTTAAAATGTGCTGTTCCATTTAATTGCTTTCAAGCCCTTTGGTGTTCAACTTGGTTCTTTCAAAGATTCTAAACAGAAGGTCATTATTCTCGGAAGACAGAGTTCCCAGCCTCTCTCTCTCTGTTAATGGCATTTTCATTTGCCATAGCCCCTTCCAAAAATTCGTCTCACTTGTTCATTCTTGTGATGGTGCTCTAAATAATCTATTTCTGTCAAATTTCATAGCTCAGACTTTAACGCATTTGCTTTGTCTAAACCGTATTCAATATGGTAGCCACTAGCCACACCTGGCTACTTAAGTTCAAATTTAAATTAAGTAAAAGTAACCACAAGAAAATATTTAGTTCCTCCGTTGGACTAGGCAGGCTTCAAGTGCTCCATACACCATGTGTCCAATGGATCCCATATCAGATAACACAGTACAGAACATTCACATCATCAGAGTAAATTCTATTAGACAGTGTTGGTCGAGATTACAAAAGGTTTCTACATTAAAGATAAAACTGCATTTTGTTACATACATATTCCATGCATACGGCCCCTCAATACAAAGTGGAAACTTAACTGACCTTAAAATTATAAGGAGTAATACATGTAGAATTCTCATTATACACTACATATCGTTTTAAATGAGCACTGAATATTAGTGTGATCAAATACTCCATTGCAATTTTCTTAAAATTTATAATTCATCTTCCAATAAGTTAAGTGTTCCTTTTCTCCTTAATTCATTCAGACTAAACCACAGGCTTTTTAAGCCTCAACTTCCATCACTTGCCCCCATTTAGTCTACAATTTGGCCATACCAAATTTATCACAATTCCCCCAAAGTGCTAGAATCTATCATGATTTCAAGTCTCTGCTTATGCTGTTTTTGGTGCCTGGAAAAATATTCCCCCCCATCTCATATTTGTTCACCAATGCTTTCTCTTTCCTCCCCACTGGATATTGGCGCCAATACTCCTCTAAATATTTGCAATTAGAGAATTAACTACACATTTTGTGGCAATTAGCACCATGAATGGGATCCTACTTTATTACAGTCTCTTGAGGGCAGGGACCCTTCTGTGTTGTCCTTCCAACTCAGCTACATCTGTTGCATGTTGGGTCTCTAATCTCTGTGTTATAAGTTGAAGTAAATTAGACTGTGATTTAAGGGCCTCCAAACTCAGACCCGGCTGCAAATCTCCACCCCACCTGCACTGCTGTTACATGTGGACTCTACGTCCCAGCCACCCTGGACCATTCACTCACTGTTCTCTGGACACACCAAGCAGCCCCTACTCTTCAAAATTTTTTTATAAATGTGGGTTTGTTTCACTGGAAAACACTCTTCTTTCTCCCTAGCATTCAGCCTTCAGGGCCAAACTCAAATAGCTTCTCTGGAAATGTACCCACGGCCTAACCATCCAGGACACGCCTTCCTCTGCCCCATTCTCTCATAGCAAGTACTCTGCGTTTGAATACCTCTTTTAAAATTCTTATCACAGCCTGATTTTTATTACTGTGCATTGTGTCCAAGTCTCTCTCCCTCACTAGCCTGTGACCTTTCAAGGACACACACGATGTCTTCTTCATCTTTATTTCCCCCTTGCACTTAGCACAGGGAGTTACCCACAATTGACACTAGGAAGTGTTTGTTGGATGGAATTACTGTGCAAAGAAGGACTTTCTTTGAAGGACGTAAAAGAAAAGGAACAGTGACAGCTTAGCTGAAGTGCACACAATGAACTGAAAAGCCACCACCTTTGATCAAAACCCTGCCCCAGGAACTTTCCAGCTGCTCAGACATGGTTTCCTGGCATCTGTGGGAGAGATGGATTCTCAAAAAGGAACAATGTGATCGGGGCTGAGGGAGAAAGAAAAATACCAGCAAAGCGAGGGCACGCACAGCGGCTCCACACACTTAGTTTATGAATGTACAACAGAGTTCATTTACAGGAACAAATGGAATGTTCTGCGCTTTAGATATGTTTTCAGTTTTGACACCAAAAAATGGTTTGCGAGACTGTAGTTTTGTAGAACACTGGTGTTAACATTTAAAGTGATTGAGAGAGGTTGATGAAAATTATCTAGTCTCAAGCATCAAAGAAAATACCAAAGTGTTTAGAAGAGCAGAATTCTCCATGTAGAAAGGATCACAGATATCATCTTCTCCAAGGATAGCAAAGAAAAGGGAGGGCCACTGACCCTTCTTTCCCATGGCTGTGGCACATGAATTCCGACTCAGTTGCTAATTACTTCTTGTAGAGTGAGGATATGACCTTGGAATCCTCAGCACGGTGCCAACACTGCCAGAGTCGACCTGTGAGATGAGATTACTTTCCATCCCTGATCTAGTCCAACTTTCTCACTTCGTGAGAAGAAGTGAGGTCCAGGCAGGGGAAGGGAATTCTCCCTGGTGAGTCAGTGAATCAATTTAGTTAACGCTCTATCCACTATGCTGCCCACTTGCTTGTTCCTTTCACGGTCACAGCTCCTAGGATGATTTATGCATTCCAAGCAAAACACGCATGCATGCCCCAAACTCGGAGCACGTTATGGTAGCACATATAACATCAAACCCAGCGAGAAGTCTCAGGTGATTGCACGGTGTCTCCAAGCTGAGCAAATAGCAGCCCTCTCCCTGTCACTATAAAATGCTTACTGACCAGCCAGCCAATCCTTATCCAAAACTAAATCAGTATTTTTCTTGGATATCAGCCTTATTCTCCATCCTTGATAGAGCAGCACAGGGCACTCCCAGGGAGGCGTCCAATGAGAAAGGAGCTTTGCTAAACACCTTCGGGCCTCACCTTCCCCTGCCTGAGGCTGCTCCCCCTCACGGTTGCCCAGATAAAGACTAGGCTCTTGGAAGGTGCACAGCCGAGCTCCAAATGCTTTCATGCCCCCTCCCCTTCCTTTCCATGCAGCTGTTCGCAGAGTCTCCCAGAGGGAGAACTTGGAAGGGCCTCTTAATAACCTTGTTCAGAGCTCCAGAGGAGAAATTAAACCTTTCTGCAAGTTCAGCATGGAGCCGTTTCTGGCAAGACAATGATCTCAGATGGCCTTGTTGGCAACAGGGCTGCCTGGGAATTAACCCGTTGGTCCCCATGGGTTATGAAATGTACCTGGGAGGGAGAGCCAGAAAGGAGGAGGGAGGTAGGAAGGAAGAAAAAGGAAAGAAGGGAAAGGAATGATCCTGCGTGGCATCTACTCCTCTTTGGAAACAGCCTCCTGAATGCTTGGTTTTCCTGGGGGAGCTGTGGTCCTACCCTAAGTCTTTGTGCTCTGGATGAGTATGGCTCATCCAGACATCTGACCGAAGCCGGACCAATGAAAACAGTGCATCATTACACCATTCTGGTCTCAGTGACGGTGTCCAAGCTGAGCTACTAAAGGAGACCTTGACACTTAAAATTTATTTAAAAAAAGAAACAACTTTACTTCTGTCTCCTGGGGATTTCTGTTCTCCTAAAAATCTTAGAGCTGGTGTTGTCTGTGTTTTAACCACTGAGGAGAAGCCCTCCTGAGAATGAACACGGAGAAGAGCACAGTTTAAAGATCGACCAACAGCCTGATGTGGTCACTGGAGTCAACTATGCCTGAACTCCACCCTTGTTCAACGCAATTACTTGGTGCAATAAATCCACTTGCTTGGTTAACTACGGTAGAGTGGGGCTTTGGTTGCTCGAGTTTTCAAACAACCTGACTGGTAAATATGCTTATGAAAAACAAGGGTTGTGGGGCCAAAAATTATTGAGTAACCTGGGTGCAACAACGTTAAACACTGGAGTGAGATTTCTCAGGTAAGTGATTACACCAGCACTTTCTGTGATTCTCTACGATGGGACATAGACAGAAACATTGCTTAGACCTCGGCTACCATGGCCTAATTTCTTTCTTTTTTATTTTACTTTTCAGCAGAACACCAAACCTTGGCTAAAGCCTGTATATAGCAACAGTTTGGGAGAGCCTTTGGTCTATGACTCAGTGAAAATAAAGAGACTATCAGGAAGAAAAATCTTTGGCAGTGTTAAATCTTACAACTAAAACCATATATAGAAAGAGATGGTTCATTTAGCCATAGTTTAATGCATCAAATTTTAAATGACATACGGTATGTGTGTTTGTTGGGGATGTAGTTCTGGTATTAACTTCAACTCTTTCCTCACGAAGAACTTGCACAACTTTCATAGTCTGCTGTGAGTGATACTACTAATNTTCTCCTAAAAATCTTAGAGCTGGTGTTGTCTGTGTTTTAACCACTGAGGAGAAGCCCTCCTGAGAATGAACACGGAGAAGAGCACAGTTTAAAGATCGACCAACAGCCTGATGTGGTCACTGGAGTCAACTATGCCTGAACTCCACCCTTGTTCAACGCAATTACTTGGTGCAATAAATCCACTTGCTTGGTTAACTACGGTAGAGTGGGGCTTTGGTTGCTCGAGTTTTCAAACAACCTGACTGGTAAATATGCTTATGAAAAACAAGGGTTGTGGGGCCAAAAATTATTGAGTAACCTGGGTGCAACAACGTTAAACACTGGAGTGAGATTTCTCAGGTAAGTGATTACACCAGCACTTTCTGTGATTCTCTACGATGGGACATAGACAGAAACATTGCTTAGACCTCGGCTACCATGGCCTAATTTCTTTCTTTTTTATTTTACTTTTCAGCAGAACACCAAACCTTGGCTAAAGCCTGTATATAGCAACAGTTTGGGAGAGCCTTTGGTCTATGACTCAGTGAAAATAAAGAGACTATCAGGAAGAAAAATCTTTGGCAGTGTTAAATCTTACAACTAAAACCATATATAGAAAGAGATGGTTCATTTAGCCATAGTTTAATGCATCAAATTTTAAATGACATACGGTATGTGTGTTTGTTGGGGATGTAGTTCTGGTATTAACTTCAACTCTTTCCTCGCGAAGAACTTGCACAACTTTCATAGTCTGCTGTGAATGATACTACTAACCACCAAAATTTATTGAGTGAATATTATGTGCCAAACACAATGCTGAGCCCTTGAGATGCACTAATTCATTCAATCCTCACAATAACACAGCAATAACATTTTTATCCCCATTTTACAAATCAAGAAACTGAGGCCTGGGGAAGTGCAGGGACTTCCTAGTCCTGTGTTAGCTGTGGAGGCAGGATTTGATTCCACATTTGCAGGGCACCATGGCTCAATTTTTAATCACTGCAAGCAGAGAGTTGTCTCTGAGGTAAGTTCTTCCTTTGCTCCTCATTGGATCACGTTTCTTGTCTCATGCTGATCTGTTGAGGAATGCTACTTTCTGATATAAATGTTTTTCCTATGATGGATAGAAATGTATTAGGTGCTATGTATGAGAGCCCCCTTTTGGATTCTGAATGATAATAAATTTGTATTGTTGAAAGCCACTAAATTTGTGGTAATTGGTCACAGCAGCCATAGAAAGTCACACAGCACCAATTAGGAGCCCAATGCTATTCGAGGTGTCAGGAACCGAAAGAGCTCTTGACATCATCCTTGTGTTTTAGCAGTGAACAATCTAGCAGAAGTTATTTCTCTTGTGCCCAGAGTTGGAACATGGAAGCTGGAGCGAGAATGCCCACAGCAGGTAGAAAGATTGCAAAGGAAATAAAAGGTACGGCACGAGAATAGGTTATAATTGACGGCCACCAGAGCAGACTAAGTTGCCGTTAACTTTGCCCTACTTCTTGAGTGATTTTAGGTCAGTCCTTGGAGGTGAGCACCTCCAATGTTCTCAAAGGCTGTCAGAGTGAAGGTGGACCAGGGCCCAGATGACAAGACAATAATCTCCTCCCAAGGGTGTTGGAGTGAATAAGAGAAGAAAGGAAGAATAAATTTATGTAAATTGGTTCTTGGTGATTAAAGTCCATATAATTAGGCTGGCTGACTGATTGATTAGTAACCATTTACCATGTAGGCTCCCTCCATAGATTCCAGGTTTAGATTTAGATCCCGAACAGTGATGAGAAATAAGGTGAGAGGAAGAAAAGTAAAGCCACCAAGAACTTTCTAGATGCCTGTTTTTGCAAGGTTGTTTCTGACCTAGAGTTTCAGAAGGGAAAGAAGAAAGGTGGGTGGGTGGGTGGGTAGGAAGTAAGGAAGGAAGGAAGGAAAGGAGGGAAGGAAGGAACGAACGAAGGAAGGAAAAGGAAAGGAAAAGGAGGGAAGGAAGGAAGGAAAGAAGGAAGAAAAGAACAAAGGAGAGAAGGAAGAAAGAAGGAAGGAAGGAAGGAAGGAAGGAAGGAAAGAAAGAAAGAAAGAAAGAAAGAAAGAAAGAAAGAAAGAAAGAAAGAAAAGGAAGGTTCCCCAAACTAGCTCTGTTTAAAAACAAAACTCTCTGAAACCACATAAATGTGGAATGTTCTAAGGGAATTAAGGCCTTCTGACCTGAACCTCTACCCTCAACAAACTATAAAGTGATTATTACAAAATGCTATATACTTTTAGTCTCACTCTGACCATATTTATGCACAATTTACAAAAGTTCACATTCAGTGTTCCTGCCCAGTATAAACAGAAATGAGGAGGTGAGACAGGTGGGGGCAAGTGAAAGCAGAGTTGAATAAGGCAGGTGCGTTCCTTTGCAGTAGCAGGAATAGAGAAAAGGTACCGGATGCAGACTTAAGGAGGTATCACAGTTTGGGGAATTGGGCGGGGGGAGGATAGCAAAGTGCTCCGTACGGACAGAGTCTGAGAACATCTCCGTCGTGCAGTGAGCTCAGGAATTGGGGTCCAAACTGAAGTCACTGAGATGGGTCTTATTAAACACTGCTCCGGACTGAATGTCTGTGTCCCTCCAAAATGCGTATGTTGGGATCCGAGCCCCCAGTGTGATGGTGTTAGGAGGGGGGGACTTTGGGAAGGGATTAGGTCACATGGGAACGGTACCCTTTATGAAGGAGACCATCCCAAGACAGGAGGACACATGAGGACACAGGGAGAAGTCAGCCGGCTACAACCCAGGAGAGGCTTTCACCACAACCCACGCCTGTTTGTGCCCTCATCTGGGACTTTGAGCCTCCAGAACCGTGAGAAATAAATTTCTGTTGTTGATAAGTCACTGGGTCTATGATGTTTTCTTTTAGGCACCATCATGACGGACATACAGAAAGACGGCAACGTGTATGCACATGTTGGCCTTTAAATCAGTAAGCTTCTCCAAGAAGCCTTTTCTTACCGACCAGTTAGAGCTGAGCACCCTTCTTTGTGCTGAGTACCTGCAGTATACCTCCCCACAGCCATCCACACTATCTGCTTTACTCTGAGGTCGGGTGTCTTGGCTTATTAATACGTGTGCTCAGAGGTGGCTGCTGACTTTCTCTGCAAGAGAATCTGTCTTAAAGGAAGAGCAGCTGGAGAATGATCTCAAAGCTGTGTTTTCATAGCACACACTTCATTTTCCTTTTTAAATATTAGATTGTATGTTCATGGGGTGGTTTCCCACAGGGAGCTGATCCAGGTTCAGAAGGGGTGAAGACAGCTAAACCCCTGTCCCAACGGAGCTCCTCCTTGGCGTTACAACCCCAGGGACACCCAGTTCAGAGCACGTCACAGTGCCTGGTGTGTGACAAGTTTTCAGGAAAGGAGGGTTAGCCTGAATTGAAAGATTAGAATACATATCAAATTAACTTCCGTGGACTTCTTTGCAGAATCGTGCCAGATCAAGATGCTCTTCCGTACCACACACGCACCTGCTTCTGCAGCTAGAGACACACGGACTTCGTCCACAGTAAACAAAAGCCAGGTGCCTCGATACGGATGAGATTCAGAGCAGAGGCTGCTATCCATCTGAACACACCCTGCCCGCATAAATCCCCGGACAGAGCAAGAGAAGCCGTGGGAACCTTCTCTGAGGAATTCCATCTCAATGTTAGATACTGTCTACTACATGCAAACAAATATTCTGTGTGGAGTTCCGAATTGGGGCCTTCAAGGAACATGATCCCTGAGAAAATCTGATGAAAAACAACACTTTTAGTGTGCAAGAAAACAGAGTTGTGGTGTGTGGGTGTGTGCATATGTGCGTGCACACACACGTATCAGAGAGATTTAAGTTGGAGTTAAATTTAAGGTATTGTTATATTGAAATTGTTTTAAAGGAAACTGAAAAGGATGGAAAGACTACATTCAGAAACTGAAAAGAATCGTGGATGTGCGTGTGGGGGGGAAGGGGATACAACTAGTAAATCTCTTAGAAATTAGCAAAGAAATGAGTCTATCCCTAGGATGGCTCAGCACACCATGTGACGTGATCTTGTTTTCCATCTTAAAGCATATTTACCGCTTCCAAAATGTTCTCTTTAAGCCACTTCTCATTATCTTGAAAATGGTGTTCCATTCGATTGCTTATGGGACACAATTTCCTTTTTCTTTCTTTTCCTCTTTCTTTCCTTCTTGCCTGTCTGCTTACTCTGTGGCCACCTGTCTTCCTCAGTCTCTCAGGATGGAAGCCATGGCACACACAAAGATGACTTGGTTCATGCACTGAGCATTCAGTGAGTGTCCACTGGTGCCAGACCCCAGCAGAGGCAAGGGGGACTCAGTCATACCTGAGATCACCCTGCCTGTACCAAGGGCGCAGGGGCAATGCCGGCGAGGAGCACGTCGAGGGATGCCGCGATGGACGCCTTGTGGAAGCAGCAGGAGAGTCCTGCGTGCGTACAGCAGGCGGGCATATGGTTCCGTCTGGGTGCGGTGGATGGAATTGAAAAGTGGCTCCACAGAAGAGAGAATGCCCAAGCACTCCTGAGCTTCGTAACCCACACGATGCTGGGAAGCAGGACACTCTGACTATACATCTGACCTCCTCATAATTCCTCTACCGAGAGGACTCTCAGCTTGCTTCCCACCAAACATACCATCACCCCCAACTTCCAGGGGAGTTCGAGATACTGTTCAGCCCCACATACAATTTTCTCTTTGGAAACACTTGACAGGAAGGTGATAATGAGAGGGTTAATGAAAAAAGAAAAAGAAAAGCCAGCAAATGCAAAATTCTAAGAAGACAGAGGACGGAGGGAGGGGATACCTTAAATCTAATTTAGATTAAAAAGATGTTTGTGAGACCAAAAATAAATCTGGCTCCAGAGTGATTACCAGATGAAACATTTTAGTTAGCGGATGGTGAACTGGCCCATATTTCATGTTTCCAGTCAATGTGTGCTCTTTGCATTACCTGAAGGGCCTGAGTGCTGATGAATGTTTTGTAGGCTTAAAAGACCATTTATCACCACCACAGCTAATGCCATTTTCTGAAACATAATCCAAAGGCACTTTACAAAAAAGCATTTTCTGCCTGGACGTGTCCCTACTGTCACCTTCCAAGGGGCTGGCGGGGGCCACCTGACTCCTTGATGCCTGCTGATTGCGTGGTAGGATGTGATTCAGTGACCCTTCACCTCTTTGTTGTGGCTTAGCCCCACAGGTTTCCTGTCTCCTTGCTCCTTTCTTACGATCCCCCTCCTCACCCCACATGGGAATGAGGGGCATAGGATACAATCGTGATGTTTCCGTAAGAAAGATTTAATGCCTTGGAAATGCTCTGCCCTCTCTAGAAAGCTCCTTGTAGGAGAACAGGTGTGAGGGAAGAGCAATAAGTGGGTGAAGATGGCACTGGGGTTAGGTGGAGGTAGAGGGGAAGTGGGGGGGAAAGAAGGAAAGAAAGAAAAGAAGGTGGAAGAGGAAGGGACAAGTGGGCATTTATGTGGAGTTCAGTAGTACCTGGAATATGGAGTCATAAGAGAGATTCGCACCATCCCAAGGGGCCACCTTGTCAGCTCCAGATAAGGTTGACTCATTTCTGTTTTATAATCATTAAGAGGTTTCAGTGGAATGGTTAAAATTATCAGTGTCTTCAGGTACAAAAGGATCTTATCACTGTGACACAACCCATGTTCCATATCTTGACATAATTATCAGAATCATCTGAGTTATTGAGTTGACTTCTATTGCATAACTTATTTAAAAAATTTAATTTTTTTAATGTGTTAAGAATAAGAAAAGTATACATAATGTTATAAAGAACATCCATGTTCTTACATTCGCATTTGTCAAGCCAACTTTTGCCTCAGATATTCTATTTTTTTAAGAAATAAAATGCTAGGCTCAGAAATTCCACTCCTAGCTATTTCCCCAAGTGAAATGAAAAGTTATAGTCTCACCAAAATCTGCCGATGAATGTTTACAGTGGTTCTGTTTATAATTACTCAAATCTGGAAAGAATCCAAACATCTTTCGATGGGCGAATGTTTAGCAAAGGGTGGTATGTCCATTAAATGGAATATTACTCAGCAATAATTATCAATAAACTACAGATACACACATACAACCACATGGATGGATCACAAATGCATTGTTTAGTGAAATAAATTATATCCAAAGTTTATATACACTGTGTAATTCCCTTTTTTATGACATTTTGAAAAAGCTAACTATATAGACAGAATACAGAGCAGTGGTTGGCAGAGGTTGGAGGTGGGGAGAAGGGTTGACTACAAAGAAACATGAAGGAATTTTGGGGGTGATGAATATGTTTTATATCTTGATTTTGGTGGTGGTAACTTTATAGTATTTGTCAAAATTCATAGAACTACAACATATGAGTAACTTTTATTGCATGTAATTTATATTTCAATAGAAAAGAGAAAAAATAGTAAGTCAAACATTTAAGTGCAGAGTGCGTATGTGTGATTGCACACTACTGACAAGTATTAAGAAGAAAAGTCCTTGATTTTCTGAGAATGCAGGATGAGAGATCCATAAATAGGGAGCAAAGGCTGACGTGTATGTGAGGGTGAGTGCCATATAAGCTTTCTTTGTATAAACGATGTTTGAGCCAATATCTCTGAGCTGAACAGAAGTTCCCAAGCCCAAGGTCTAGTGGGAATTAAGTAATAAGTATAATAATAACAACACCTTTCTTTGCATTAAATGCTTCCTCGGTGTGGGTATGAAGCTAGATGTTTAACATATTTTTTTCATAGTCCTCACAGTCCTTATACATAGTTCTTATAGTCCATACAGTCCTTACCATGAAAGTATCATCATGTCATTTTACTAGCGGATAAAAACAGTTCAGAGAAGTCAAGTCTACTTGCCAAAGGTCACAGAGATAAATAAAATGGCAAGACCGGGGAATTCAAAGTCAAGTCTGTGTGACTCCAACTTCCACCCTCTTTCATTCTGCTCTGCTTCTCAGAGCCCCACTCCCTCCAGTGGACACTATTGGAGAAGAGGTCATCTTAAACTTTTCCCAATTCTGACATACTAAAACACAGGCTAGTGTCATCTACTGGCCAAACATACCCAGAAGGGCCAAGGTGTCCTTTTCCTGTACCTTCTCCCAGTTTGCTTTTCAAAGCTGGATTTATTTCTCCATTGCTGAAGTTGGTATTTCTGCTAAGACAAATGATGTTCTTCTTGAACAAGTTTTTATACTAATAACAGGGTCTCAATTGGTATAAAAGGGCAGGTAGGAGTGAGTTCAATTAGAAGATGAGCAATTATTAGTGCAGAATTAATTTAATAACTACCATATTGAATATACTCCAGTTTGCACCATTTTGCCCATCTTTAGCTCTATCTGAAAATCTCAAATAGTACAGTTGTCAGGTAGAGTTTCATCTTTTTAAAAAATATATATAAATCCAAAAACTTCTGACCTTTAAAAAATTATATGTCTACACATATATGCACACGTGTATGTATGTGTGTGTATATATATGTATGTGTGTATTACATATATATGTGTGTGTGTGTGTATATATATATGGTCTCATCAAAATCTGCCTCTGAATGTTTACAGTGGTTTTGTTGATAATCACTATACACACACACACACATATACACATTTCAGTCAACTGTTTGTGTTATCAGTAAGGCTTCTGGTCAACAGTAGACTATTAGTAGTTAAAGTTTTGGGGAGTCAAAAGTTATCTGTGGATTTTCTACTGCATGGGATGGAAGAGGTCAGTGCCCCTAACCCTGCATTGTTCAAGATAACTGTATATGACATATACATATAAGTATGTATACACTTACAATATACATACTTGTAGACTGTATACACACACTTATAATATACATACTTGTATTTATTTGCTTGTGTTCATATCAAAAACATGTCTCCTGTACATATATCTCCTACTACATAAGGGAACTGGAAGAAGCTATAAAAGTAAATTTGGGAAATATTTGACAGGGGTGTTAAGACCATTCACTGGGAAAAGAAGAGTCACTTCAACAAATGAGAGTGGGACAACTGATGTCCACATGCAGAAGAATTAATATGGACCCTTATCTCCCACCATACAAAAAGTAATGCAAAATGGATCAAAGACTTAAACGTAAGAGTTAAAATCATAAAACTCTTCAACGACAGGCATCTATCTTCATGAAAAAGAGATGAAATAAATGCGTTGAATTTCATCAAAACTAAACATTTTTGTGTGTCAAGGACACTGTTAAGAAAGTAAAAAACAAAGCCACAGAATGGGGAAAAATATTTGCAAATCATACATCTGATGAGCATAGTCAGACTACATAAAGAACTCTTAAAACTCGATAAAAAGTAAACTGATTAAAAATTGACGTAAGACTTGAATACACGTTTCTCCACAGAAGCTCTATGAATGACCAACAAGCACATGAAAATACACTATCATTAGTCATTAAGGAAATGCAAATTAAACTCACAACGAAATACCGCTGCACACCCGCCAAGATGACTATGATCAGAAGACACAATTACAACTGTTGGCAAGAACGTGAAGACATTGGAACCCTCATGCACTGCTGGTGGGAACGAAAAAATAGTGAAGCTACTATGGGAATCAGTTTGGCAGCGTGTCAAAAAGTTAAACGGAAAGTTACCAACTGACCCAGCAATCCCACTCCCACACTCCTACCCAAGAGAACCGAGAACATATGGTCACATAAAAACTTGTCCATGAATGTTCACAGCAGCATGATTCATAATAGCACACATGTAGAAACAACCACATGTCCATCAACGGGTGAACGCCAAAACAGAATGTGTAGGAAGAGAGTGTTAGGGACGAGAGGAAAGACAGCCTGGAGTATATGATTTCTAAGTTCCCCTTTTTTATGCCTATGAGCTCAGGCTCTGGAGTCCAAAAAACCCATCTGATAATCCAGCTGTGTCACTAACCAGCTTTTATTCAGCAAATTACTCAAATCTCTGAGCCTCGGTTTCTGCACCTTGAACTTGGGGATAATTCCATTAACCTTAGCGCACTGTTATAAGGATTAAGTGAGTTGGCACATCTTCAGTGGAACTTCCTCTGGTCCATGTCTTCTCCAATGATAAGACCTCACTACCCCTTGGGGACCCAATGCCATGGCCATCGGTTGATGCAGACAGGCTAAGAGAAGTCACTCTCCTGAGAAGTTGCTAACACGACAATTACCCTCTTTCCATTTCTCTCTGTGGGATCAGTGTCCTTCTGCCCGTTCAACTGTGTCCTCTCCGAGAAGTAAAGCCGAGGTGCCTTTCTGGTTGGTTGATTCTGATATGTCTTGTCACATAGCAATGTCCCCCATGCAGTATCATTCTTTAAACATCTTCGAATAGTCCCTTTGATTTCTTTTTAGGTAAAAGAAACCAAATGACAACAACAAAAAACTCAGTAATCAGGTTTTCTCAAATTTTCCACTCCATGATCTTCATTGGGTCAAACACTAGAAAATTATGTTAAGAGGCTCAGATCAAAGAGGGCCAAATGCAAAGTCGTTCTGTAGCAGCCTAGCAGGGGGAAAATTACAGACATGTTGGGTAGGCTTAATCGCGGAGGCTAGAGATATTTTTGATGTATTAAATAAGACATCAGTGAAAAGACACAGCCAAAGAAAGCCTACTTTTATTAAACATAAAATTACATTAAAAGCAGAAAGTAAATCCATGTTCTAAGAGGACGGTTGGACAAAACAGTTATGAGGATAAAAGACTAAAAACAAAAATATGACTGGATAGTGGAAGGCAGCTCTAGTGAAAGTTTCCATACATCAAAATGGTTAGAGTCAGTATCACAGAAGAAAGAGAAAGAGCAAATACTCCTTTGGATGCACAAAGTGGAATTAAAACACAGCTGGAATTTCTTTCCAATGTTATATTGATTTCGAACACAGAGAAACGTTGAAAGACTACTACAGTGTCTAATTGTCTGAATGTCTGATACACACACCACTCAATTTTGCTTGATGGCTACCTATCTCCATATATGTATATGCATATGTGTTTTTTGCTGACCCAGTTGAAAGTAAGTTGCAGACATCATGACACTTCATTTCTGAATTCCTCAGCATACATCTAAAAAATCAGGGCTTTCTTCTACACAACTTAAATAGGCTTTTAAAGTCATGGTCCATAAATCTTTCAGATCATAAAAGTAAAGGAAAAATATTCATTTCACTGTCTGTGAATTGTCTTTGGTCTAGAATGACTTTGGGCAAAATACATTTTGGCTTTGGCTTTATAATCTCACTAGGTCTATTCAGTTTGTGTGATTTATTCTGTGGATGGGATAGAAAGGCAAGTCTGAGTGGCCCCCTCCCTGAAGGGCCTGAAAATAAGGTCACCCTCTGGGGTTTAAAATATGGCATCAGGACATGAAAAATTGGAGTATGGGACACAACACTGGTCTGATGAAACAGAATGGTGGTGAGCTCTGCAAGGCTGGGCTTGAATAAACATATTAGGATAAAGTCGAAGTTGTTCCAAAGGGGTTGGTGCTGGTTAAGGAAGGGGGAGTTACAGACTCAAGTGTGAACATCTAGCCAGGCCCTGTGCCAAGGAGATTGGAAGCTAGCAAGTCAACCTGAGGAGCTGGGCAGCTGGGCTCATTTAAGCTGAGTGTGTTGATAGATGCATCTGGAGATCACAGATTGGTGGTAGGAAGCAGCCAATTCCTACATTAAAACAAAACAAAACAAAACTCCCCTCTCCCTTGTCCAGAATCTCATGCTCACTGAGCAACCTTTGGAAATAACTTGGCATCCCCTATTGCTTCCTTAGTCAGGCCAAGATAATTAGCCCAAATTCTTGGCAGTTCCTAGTCCTCCTGTTTAATTCATAAACTGGCCTCGGATGTTATCACCAGGGCCCTTCATATATTCATATATTCATTCATTCACTCATTCATTCATTCAATCATTCATTCACTTAGAGAAACCCTACTATGTGTGCACTCTTTTGATATATCCTCATCATTATCACCATCCTAACTGATCTATAAATGAGCATTTTCCAATGTTCAGCATTACTCCAAAGGGCTTATATGGAATCACCTCATTAATCATTCCATCCCCCCAAAGCCGTTCTAAGACAGACATCTCTTCAGCATTTAAAAATTCTGGAAATTGAGGTTCAGGATCTGAATGCAGCCTGAATCTAGCCTGCCAGGTCTCATCCTGTATCAGAGCAAACCTTCTAGAACTCTAACAATAAAGAATTTCTGAACTCTCTGGGTGAAGACTCTCTCTCTGGACAGCAGCCAGGGTCATTTCACCAAAGCAGATTCCATGTGGTAGGAAAGCCAGAGAGCTGGTGAGTCAGCGTTCCCCAGTAAACCCCTCCCTTGCGGTTTCAAGGCGTATGCTTATCTAAGTCTTACATGTGGAATAAAACCTTACCAGGTTTCAAAGAAACCCAATTGTAAACAGGCAGGGAGAGAAAGGAGATCTTCATCTAATGGGCATCGACAAAAGCACTTGACAAGGATCATGGTTATAAAGATATTGATTACAGTGATTATGGAAACATCGTCTATGTTCAGTAAACTTGAAAGACCCCCAGCTTGGGAACACTTTGTCAACCAGTCATCGGATTCACTGTATATAGCTGAAATAAAACTGCTGGTTTAAAGTAAGATTTTGTAAGTCTTGTAGAGGCTGAGGGCCCCTAGTTACTCTGAACTTGTATTTGTTTTCTTATGCGGCATAACAAAGGACCATACACATAGCCACTAAAACAACTCTCTCTGATCATTTCACAGTCCAAAAGGTCCAAAGTCTGGGCACAGTGTGGCTGGTCCCCTAGTCAGGCTCTCACAAAGCTGAAATCAAGAGCTGGCAGGGCTAGAATCTCATCTGAGGTTTAACTTCCTCTTCCAAACTCATTGGTTGTTGGAAGAATTCAGTTCTTTGTGGTTGTAGGACCTAGAGGAGCACAACAGGTCACACCATACCTGCTTACTTTCGTCCTCAAGACCTACAGAGGGATTCTGATGCTACATTCTCTTTAAAGTTCTCACCTGATTAGACGAGGCCCACCTAGTTAGCCTCCTTTGTGAGTCCCTCAAATCAACAGATTAGTTACGTAGTGATGGGATTGATATTTCCTTACATTGGCATATCTCACCCACACTCAGGGTGAGGGGATTATACAAGAGTGTGGGACACGGGGGTTGGAATTTGAGGGTCACTTTAGAATTCTGCCTATCACAACTTCATAGTGCTTGTACCTGCTTCTTTCCCTTCATTCTGCCTGACACCATTCAACTGAAGCCCTCATCATCTCACCCTCACATTTCTGAAAGTCATTCTTGGCAAGCACTCCAAGACTTTCAGCTTGATCTTCCTTCCCTTTTCAGACACCTTCGGCAGACCCCCCACCACTCAGGGAATAATGTCTAAGCTCTTTCCAAGACAGATGTACAACCTTGTCCCACCCTCCCTGCCAAACTTATTTCCACCTGCTTCTCTGTTAATTATCTTTACAGTTCATACATTTTTTTTTTCATTTTGGACATGAAATATTTAATTGGGACAAACCCACATTCCCCCTTTTTAGTGTCAGCTTAGATTTTGTACCTCATTCAAGGTATAGCCAATGTCCCAGAGGGAGGGGTTGCCAGAAGCAATTCAAGTAATTCTTAAATGATCAGGCGGGCTACTTATTGGCATGAACGGTCGAACATACGGGAGAACTCTTGTCTGTTGGATGTTCCAAACAATGTCACAAAAGAAAGGCCAACAAGAAAAAAAAAAAAAAGCACTCACATTTTAAGTTATATAAAAAGGGCCGAACTCATTAGCTATTCAGAGAATCTGGCTTCATTAGCAGGTGCTCAGATGTTCCGTCCAGGAAAGCGAGTCTCCAGGACTCCCAGAGTTGGCTTCCCTTCCCCCACCCACTTCAAAATTAGATTTGCTTGGTTACAAATTGTATAACTTGCTGAGCTAAATAGCTGAGCATTTAACAGCTTACCACGGCATTACCATTTTTATGGTCTATTAAGGCAATCGGAAGAATATCAGCAGAATGAGGCATCAGGTAATTTATGTACATGTTTTTATAAATTACTGCACGTGCCTGCGTAAAATGCCCAGTCCCCTTCTCATCGAACACAATTTGAGACAGAGGCACTTGAAGGAAGTCAGTCTGTATTAGACACCAAGGATTTTTGCTAATGGCCACAAGCACACATTTCCTTCTCTTCCCTTCCTAAAACTGATGCTTTGGAGAATTAAAATATTCTGGGTCCTGGCCTTCATTCCCGGCCCCCCCCATTTTCAATCAGACTGAGGGTGGTGGATAGCCATTATTGAGAATTAGAAGAACCAGTTTCAAAGTTTTGCGATTTAAAATGAAAGTAAGGCAGCTCCTGAGCAGCTTCTGTTGTATCCTAATGAAGCTTGCAACTTCAACCTTACCTTCGGCTGATTTTCCCCTGCGTTGAGAAATTCTGGGAAAGAAGACATGAAACTCTGTTTTAGCCAGCAGCCATGTGTTTCTGGGGGTTTAAAACAATAAATCAAGGGGGAGGGAATTAACCTCCACACACCAAAATCACAGCCATTTAGAAACACCTGACTTTCTGAGTTTTCCTAGGAGTGAACTCACCCTCCAGGTAGGAGAACAGCTTTTCACGAATGGTTGCTTTATCACAACAGGGGATATGTAGACGATGTCCCATGCAGAGTCACAATGCTGGATCCCAGGGTCCCCAAGAAGCCATATTTTGCATGGCAGCTTTAGGGAGTTAGCACGGAGGGGGTAAATGATACCAGCCACATCCCAGAAGTCAGCACTCCGTTTCCACTTGGAGAGTTCCGCTCTGAGAATGAAGCCATCGGGATTTGTATGAAGGAAGAGATGAGGTAAGGAGAACGCCAAGATCCCTGAACAAATAAGGCAGCCTTACAGAGAAGGAAAATCGGGATTTCTACAGATCTGTAAATCTGGAAAAAAAATTGTCTTTGGTGCCGCCTGTGGTTTGAACAGATGCTGCAAACATAAAAAGACGTCGGCTACAAAGACATTCATTCTTGAAGGCTGAGTGCAACGGTCTTTGCCTTTGTGGGGACTCGCCCTGTCTCTACGTAACAATGACCTCTGTTTGTGTGCCATCAGGGAAGGGGGCAGTTGAGTCACCAGCTAATACCTTGTGAAGCACTCAAACATCCCATTCCGGTCATTAGTTGACGTGTTGGTTGTTCCTGGAGAACAGGGTTGTGTCCTATTGTTTATCTAAGGTCTGATTCAGGGACTCCCCTAGGCTTGGCAGCTACGGGTGCTCAGGTGCTTGCTGGATAAACAAACAATAGCAACATTTCGAGTTCTATATTAGCTCATATTTTTTAAGCTCGTATGATGCACCAACATCTATGCCAAGGGATCAACATATTCTAACTTTGTGACATCTGTGTTTATTGGAGAACTTTGTATATGTACCAGGCTTTCCATATCTTTCTTCCTTTCCTTTCTTTCTTCCAAGAAACCTATGAGACAGGGACTATCATCACCAGTCTGCAGATGCGACAGCTGAGTGTGCAGAGACGAAGGCAGGTGCTCGAGTTCAGCTAGGTGCATGTTGTAAAGTCAGATGTCAGACCTACTTCTGTGGGACTCTGAGCCTCATGTGACAGACCAATTAGTAATTAACCAGTTAGTAAGGAAGAACCTCCCTGGGATCAGATCACTTGCATTCAAACCTCAGGTCTTCTCTACATCGTTGTGTGTCATGAGAAAATCACTAAGGTCTCAAGCCTCAGTTTCCCATCTGCAAGGTGAGGCTGGTGATGGGATGTATCTCATGGGGCAGGAGTAAGAAATGATGACAAATGCATGCAAGAACTCGGTTCGCCATCGGGTCCAGAGACAGTTCTCAGTAATCGTTCCCTATCATCCCTACACTCACGACCATTATCACCATCATTCATTATTTTTCCATGTTGCTCCATCATTACATCATTATATTATTTTTTAAAAGGTTTCTTTATTTGTCTTGGCAGGGAAGGGCTGGGGGAGAGGGAGAGAGAATCCTAAGTGGACACTGTGCCAAGCATGGAGCGCGATGCAGGGCTCGATTTCACAACCCTGAGACCAGGACCCCAGCCGAAACCAAGAGATGGTCACTGAGTGGACTGCACCACCCAGGCCCTCCTCATTACATCATTATATCCTTGATCCTTCAGGGTATAGATGTGTGTGTGTGTGTGTGTGTGTGTGTGTGTGTGCGTTTAACAGCTTTATGGGGGGTTAATTTATATACTGTAATATTCACCCTTCCTAAGTGCACAGTTTGATGACTTTTAGTTAATGTATACTAGACATGCAACCATCACACAATCTGGCATTAGAACCTGTCCATCACCCCATAAAGTTCCCTAATGCCTGTCTGCAGTTGACCCCTGAACTTACTCCCAGCCTCAGGCAACCACTGACTTGCTTTCTGTCTTTACAGTTTTGACTTTTCTGGAAATTTCTACATTGATTTCCACCCCCCTTCAAACTCTGGCCCACCCATATTAAACACCTGAATTTTATTAAACATGCAAATTCCCAGACTCCACCACATACTTACCCAGTGGCATCAAGTTAAGAACCAGGGAATCTCCCTAATTCACAGGCTGTACAGGGGACTTCCTGGTGTGACAGAATTTGAGAACCCTCACCTGCAAATTCCAGGGTTGCAAGGTTGCCCCTGGCAAGACAGACTCAGATCATAGCTCACAGAGCCCACGTGGCTGAGCAGAGAGATGGAAGGGGAGGCTTGTTTTCCCTGGAGTGCTAATCTGGGTGATGATTCCCATCATTGCTCTTCTCGAACATGTCCCTCCGAGGAGGCATCCTGACAGCCCCTTCCTCAGGAGGCGCTCCCACTGGACCCTGAGGACAGACCTCTCCTGACTCTCATTAATTCTCTCTCTCTCTGGGGAGGAAACAACCCTACCGCACACACAAGATGATCTCTCTTTGAGTCATCCCTAGAGACCAGAGCCCAACTCCGAGCTGCTCCTGCAGGATTTGCAAACCATCTCTTAGATCGCTGCCTTTACAGAGCCCGCTGACGATGCAGTAACTCTTAGCTGAATAAAGTGACACTTCCAGACTCCACAGTAGGGCCTAAGGAATCCTTAGGGACAATGTTCTATGTCAGGGAGGCCTCCTGTGACCATGATTCCGTCGGGACTAGGGCCCCCTGAGGACTTGGAGATTTCTCTAAACGTGATGCACCCACATTGTGTGCAGTCTGCAAGGGCAGAGGGCCTGGGAGAAGTTTCATCTGGGTCAGGGTTGCAAACCCAATGCCTACAGAGGCGAGGCATGTGAAGGATAGTAGTGGGAAGAGGAGGGCCATGGTGCCGCACAGAATGTATGTGTCATCTAAAAAGGATGACCACTATTCAGTCATTGTCAAGTGTCCCCATGAAGGCTGCAGTCCCCAAGCACCTAGAGCTGCTGACTTCAGAAGTCATGCTGCAACCCAGATTTACATGTGAATATTTGATAACTGAGTTATATATAATTTTAAGTATAGGACATATGAAACATCTGTAGGCTGTATCCAACCCCTGGGCCAATCAATTCATACCATATGGACAAGGTGGTCCTTCTAGCTGTGTCCACCTTCCCCATGTGGCTGGGACTGTGTCACAATGGAAGGGGATTGGCTTCACCCCAACCTGCCTGAGACCTGGCTCTGCCATGACTGTTCACATTGACCAAGTCCCAAACTCTGTATGCCCATCAGTACCCTCATCAGAAAGACAGGAAGAGGAGCACCAACTTATCATTGGTTCTTGTGAAAACTCAATGAAGTAAGGTATATCTGGCTCATATCAGCTGCTCAGTAGACCTCCCTCCCTCTGCCCACTCCTCTCATTAATTCAGCAAACGTTCCTGAGAATCTGTTGTCAGCCAGGAAGGGAGCTATGTGCAAAAAAAATGCTACAGATGTTTAATTTAGTGTATCTTTTGTGGACATCCAGTGGGGAGAATACAGAATGTCAAGCAAATAATACCCTGATGACATACCACATCCATGGGGACCTTTCATCTTAAAACAGTGCACTGAAACATTTGGACATAACCATCCAATTTGATGAAAAAAGAAAATGTAATCAAGAGCAAAAGCGTTTGCCTCCAAGCATCCCATCAACGTAAAACCACAATCTAGTGCTGTAAATACCAAAAAAGTGGTTTCCTTAATGAGAGCATCCTGGTGTGTTCAGCCTCTAGCCCCCACAGTGACCTCAAAGCTGTATGGTGGGCAGTTCTCACTAATCCTGGGGGAAGAGCAAACTGAGTGGGCATCTTTGACTTTTTCCTCTTTTGTTGAGGAAGACCTTCTGGGAGGAAATGAGTAAAAGAAGAGAAGCAAAAAAATGACTATGACCATAAATTTAAAAGGTAAGCATAAAAGCTGAACATATCTTCACCTGGAAATAGGATGTATCCCAGGCCACCAAAGAGTGAGCCCAGGGTATCTAGCAGAACCTGGAGTCTATTCAGGGCACAATTACAACAAAGAAAGCATTTTCCTCCAGGTAAGCCCTCCACTGCCCCATCCCAGGCTACAACCTCAAGCAGGAGGGAAAACTGACATCATCCTCTCAATAGTCAGACGTCTCACCCTGTGGCTCTGCACACTGTCTGCTCCCTGGTTGGGAAGGAGTCAAGAAATCATGTGCATGCTATGAGAGCAACAAGAAGACCGGGGTTGATCTGTCCAAACATGAGGGAGATGGAGGGAAAAAAAAATCGCAAAATAAAGCTAGGAGAAGAGGAATAAGAGACAAATAAATACAAATGGCTTAGGGTAGGGTGGGGAATGGGCTCAACTTGGAAGGACATCTAAAACAACGGCAAATAGGGATTTACAGAAATGTTCAAGCATTACATCAACTTGACTAGAACACATTTAAATAATAATATCTCAAATGCAAGATGAAGTGACAAATAAAAATATAAATGAGAGCTAGCACATGCAAGGAAAGAAATGTAGAACAGGAAACTACTGAAATGATACTACCAAAAGATGTGTCTCATTTAGATCTGACCTAAAAGAAAGGCTTGTTATCTGACTGAGTGGAGGCAGACCAAACTCCAAAATATCCAAGGAGTCAGAGAGAAGATATTATTTGTGGGAGACAAAAATGATTTAAAAAAATAAAGAATGACTGTCTTTCTAGGAAAGAACTCAACAAGTGGAATAGGAAAAATAAAAGTTTTCAAAGATATAATACAAGAAAAATTTTCTGAGATGGAAAAACAAAACCAAATCTATACAATTATGGGCCACAGCATTTAAGGAGGACGTGTGATACCCAACAATCTATAAGGCATATTTTGTCTACATTATTGAATATGAAAGATTTTCTTAAATTATTTTCCCCCGCAAGTCTTTAAGGAGACTAAAATAATTATCTACAGAGTGATGTTTTGGCTGGTCTCGCATTTCTCCAAAATCAAATTTAATGCTAGAAAAAAAAAATGGAGACATACCTATACAAATGGGATTCAAGAATAATCCCAGCCAAGGAATGAGTTTGTTCTAAAGGCAACACACAGTAAGTCTCCATAAAGAACTCAGGGAACAGAGCTCTTTGGAAAATCAGCTCCCAGGACAAAAACTGTGGTTTATCAACATCACCTAGAAAAAAGGCAGAATATCAGGCCCCACTACAAACCTACTGAATCTTCATCTGCATTTTAACAAGCTCCCCAGATAGCTCACTTGCATATTAATGTTTGACAGCACAGTAATGGAGAAATTAAAACAAAGAATTCAGAAATAAAGACAAGGTGGTCATAAGACTATCAATGTTGTCTCTATTTTCAATATAGTACTAATATTTAGCAATTGTGAAAATCACAGTCACAGAACAAGATATAAATGTCACCATTCTTGGCAATGTCAAAATTAGTAACAACATAACAGAAAAACTTGGAAGTTATGGAGAAGAGAGGTCAAGTAAATCTGTGTTAAGAGCTCCATCTTTTACCATAGAGAGCAAAATGACATCATCTAAAAAGCAAAAGTACTTTAAAATGTAATACTGCCTCCAACTTCTTAATGATTTTGTAACATCTTTTCTTTACATTAGAGGAGCCTTTTAGGAAACTGTATCTTCTGCAATAAAAAGACATTTATTTCAGCTATACTATCAAATTCATGTTAATCGTTCCATTTTTAACTCCAAGTGCCATGAAATGTGATTCTTTTAATTTAAAAAGAAAACAAGTGGGGTTAAAGTATTTATGTTTTCTTAAATCTGTTTATGCACAAAACAATACTTAGCATGCTATTCACGGAATATTAATGCTGGTTCTTTAGGGTGACCCTATGTGGGGTGATTTGCAAATGTCTTCTTTCTGTATATTTTCCTTGATATTTTTATAATGAGCATGCATTTCTTTTTTAAACACAATGAAGCTACAAGTCACCTCAAAGGAGAGAACCAGGGCACACACCCTGTATGGACTACAGGATCCTGTTTCCTTGGTTCAAAATCCTCTTCTCAGAGGCTTCCACACTTTGACGTTCTGTCCATTCTATCCCTATCTAGGCTCCTGAAACCTCATTAACTGTGCATTCGAGAGGCAGGAAGCAGACTGGTCTTCACATCCCTTGTGTTTAATATATAAGGTGGGCAATGTGCTCGGTGTGTGTTTGTTAAGTCAATGAATGAATCCTACTCGCTCCACAGAAGCTTCATGACAAACCAAGTGTCCTTTTAAGCATTTGCCCATGGTTGAGCTGGCTGACTTGAATTTCCAGTAACTGAAGGACTGAGAAATCTGGTGACCTTTTCTCAGCAAGAATCAGGCTGTGGCTAATTGAGACTAATCCACACCATCTAGGTGCCCAGCAGTTGTAAATCTGATCCTTAAGTTTGTATGAACATGACTTTTTCATGTTGGAGTGTGGCTTAATTAAGCAAAATGTCTAACGTGAGGATTCAAATCCCCGTGTAGATTAAACAAGTCTATTTAGGATCCACTAAGACTTTGAAAGTGTTTCTCATACCGTAGCACATTGCATTATCCCACTGGGAATAAAAGAAAAGTTCAGAGAGAGAGAGAGAATCGCCGAATGAGAGAGCCGTGTGAGACCTCCGAGACCATCAAGAACAACCTCTCATTTTACCCATGAAATCGACTCACTGTCAAAGAAAAATAGGCCAGGCAGAAAAAGAAAAAAAAAAAAACCCCAAAACCGCGCCTGGCTATTTCCTCCCTGTTCTGAAGTACACTCCGTGGGAGCATCAGGGCGCAGAGGAAGGAGGTGGATCTGAGCTGCAGAAGAGCCCAGCCCAGGACCCAGCTTTGCCAAGCGTGTCACCTGCAAATGCGGGAACGTCCATGACTCTTGAAAATTCAAGAATCACGTAAGGCACACAGCCATCAAACTTTATTGCTTAAGACATAGAGTACTGATTTAACAAGAGCAAGAGAATTAATTTACTTGGAAACGGAACCCATAAACAAAGGAGAGCTGACAGATTCAGATTGGATCCGGGGCAGGGACTCTCATGAGTCCATCCGTCCCCGCCATTTGCAACCGAGATCCCATACAGTTTGACGTTCAGAATGACGCCTAGGGAAAAAAAAAAAATCACGAATGTTTAAGTACTTATTTATTACAACAAAAGGAACAAGAACCACAGAGCCATGACTGAACTGTGCTGTTTCTATCTGGAAAAATAAGGAACAGCATCTTGACCCACCACCTGTTTTGTGAAGAGGGAGAAAAGAGTCGTCACCAGTAAAATAATTCTCCAGCAGCTCTTGGGGGAAGGAGGCCTATTTATATTTTTAGAAAAAAAATTGATCAGTGTTGCCCAGGGAAATGATAATCAGATAAAAATAATACAGCTAGGTGTGATGTCCTGTACACTCTGATGAAAAACAGCTGGGTAGGCACAAGGGCTGAGTCAGGGATGGTGAGATTCTAACAGGAAATATACCATGTTGCCTCGGGCCAAGGGTTCTAGAGTTGGATAAAACTGTGTTTTATGTGCCTGGTCCTGGAAAACTATTCTTAAGTTCTCTATTCTCTACCTCCTAATTTAATGAAACTCTAACAATTAGGACCCTCCAACTATGCCTTTCTTCCTAGTTCCCCCAAATGCACGCTCTAACCTTATTTTGTTTCTCTTATCGTTATCTATGAAAACAAGAAAACAGTGGAGAGAAAAAAAAATAAATGTGGGAAATCATAAAACTAATTGTATTTGTATCTGGTACTGACACTAGGGGTTCTTCTTCTAAAACTTACGACCTCCTTTGAGTTGGAAAAAAAGTGGTAAAAGGAGTGATTTTTGAGGCGGCCATTTGCATAATGGACCAGTCATGCCTTCGCCACATGACCTTGGTTAAATCAAACCATTAATGCCAGAGGCCTTGCTGCTGAAATGGGGCTACCTTTCGTTGAGCAAAAATAAATAAATACATACATGCATACATACATACATGCATACATACATGCATACATACTGCTTTGGGTGATACCTGGGTGCAGTGTAAGAGGTAAATGTGACAGGCAGATAGTCATAGTTCCAATTTAGGAAACACTGGCTTAAGTGTCTTTGAATGAGTAAACCTAAGTTTGACTATCAGCCAGGTAAATGAGTTCTGGGACCTCAAGAAATTGATATAACCCCTCTCTGTCTCCTTTCTTTCTAGATGACAGGCCAATAATAAAATCTACCTGGATTCAGTGCGATAATAACACGTGTAAATCCCCCGGCAGAGAGCATGGTTAATAATCCCACTCAGTACGTGGGAGCAAGTGCTGTGTTGTGTTTACTGGGTGAAGGTGTGCCTTCTCCCTCTTGACTTCAAGTCCTGCAGAAGCATGGACAGTGTCCGTCTGTTTCTGAGTTAAAATTATTCCGACAGCAAGCATGTAATCTGCATTTGTTGAATTAATTAATTAATTAGAAGATGCAGGCCCTCCGTGGCACTCGACAGGAATAAATTCTCTTACTATGGAATTGTAGTATTATTTTCCTCTCATGGTGGTTGTGATGCCATGGTTCAACTCCCAAGGAAAATCCAACAGAGGGCTGTTTGGAAGTCTTGAGTTACACTTTCTGGGGATGGATGGTGACAAAAAATCCTAGCTGGTAACTACAGATGGTGCCTCTCTCACCATAAAGGTGTCTCATCTGTTTTTCTTGCCACTTCTTAGGTTATTTGCCACAATTAAGTACGGCAGCAGAAAGTCCCACAGGCTGGTTTATGTTGTGTTTAAAAAGTTAATTAAATTGCCAAGTTGTTAAGTTGTGAAATTTAAAGTTAAAAAAAAAATCTATTAGCAAGTTTCCTCCTGATTAAAGTCATGAGACCCATGTGTTTGATTTTCAACTTGGTCCTCGCCAGCAATAAACATTAAAAATAAAACAATTCCATTTTATGACCAACCCCTCTACAATGTCTTCTGTGTGATGCATTAGGAGGGGGAAAAAAAGGCAGTGAAATTACAATTCATCTACTCAAAAAAAAAAAAAAAAAAAAAAAAAAAAAAAAAACCTTCCAAAAAATGTGTTTCTCTCGGCAGGGTGGAGTGTGGAGGGGGAGGGCAGGTGAAGAGTAAACATCTGACCCAAGTTATTGTATGCGATCTTCTATTTTGTCATCTGATCTTACGAGATAATAGAAAACAAGATGCCTTTCTGATTCCTAGGATGCTAGCATCCCTGATAGGACTCTAGAGAGGTGGGGTAATATCAGTGAATAGTTTTAGGCAGCAAACAGAGCTGCCTTACTCCCACTCTGGTTTTCCATTTCCTCTCTGGTTCAATGAGGGTATTATAATATATGCTTCATAGAATTGGAGATTCTCTCTCATTGGAGAGAATTAATGAAATAATGACATATGGTAACCATTATTAAGAAACAGCTCCACCAAGAGAGACTACACAGCATAGGGCTTAGCATAGAGTCCAGCCTCTGGGGCCAAAGTTCAAATGCCATTTCAGTCAACGATGTGAACGTGGACATGTTCCTCAGCTTCTCTGCACCAGGTTTCAGGTCTCTCAGGTGGGTCTGATGAGAGTACGTGATGCATACGGTTAATATGAAGGTTAAATGAAATAAAATGAAATAAAATATAACACTTATAGAATTGTACTTGGCACAAAATAAGCTATTAATAAATAATAGTTATGATTATTGTAGGTCACACAGAAAATGCATTCTGATATATCAGAGACATATTATTATATCTTATAATATTATGTAACATATATTGCCTGTAATGTATATGGCTATACATAGCACATATGTGTGGGTATATATATAAGAGGTAATGTAAGAGCTAATGTAAGGGAAAACACGAGAATAAGTTTGAATCTTAAGAGATGCTTCGGGTTAGAATAATCGAATCCACAAGTTGGAAGACGTTTTAGAAATCATCAGTTGTACCCGAGATGCTGAATGCATCTATCCCGCCATGCCCTGGCAGGCTGTCATTGGGAATGTGATGTGGAACTCTCTACCTCCTGACAGCCTGTGCTAGTGCTGGACAGCTCTAATTTTTGGCAAGCTCATTCTACTATAGATCTGAGGTCTGTCTCCCTTCCATATCGGGACCACAGAGAAGATAGCTGCTCAGTCTTCTACATAAGAACTCTTGAGAGACTTGAAGGCAACCGTCATGAATCTCCAGGCATCTTTTCTCCAGGATAAAAAGCCTCCATCTTCAGCGAACACACACTCAAGACTGACTTCAAATGCCACCACCCTTTGAAAGCCTCCCTTGCTCTCTCTGAGAAGAACTAAGCACACCCTCTTTGGCGCTCCCAAGCTCTCTTAGCCAGTCCTTCATTGCCTCTTTTATTCCAATGCACTATTCTCACATGTTTATATTAATCCACCTCCCCAACTAATCTGTGATCTGGAGGACTCATGACCAATTCATTCCTGCATGCTGGTGGTGCCTAATTACAGCTAAAAAAACCAATATGGTGGTTCCTCAAAAAAATCAAACATAGAATTTCTATTCCATCTAGCAAATGTACTTCTAGATATACACCCCAAAGAATTGAAAACAGGGTCTCAAAGAGATATTTGTACACCCGTATTCACAGAGCATTATTCACGACAGAAGGCGGAAACAACCCGGTTTTTTGTCCATCAGCAGGTCAACGGATAAAAAAAGGCAGTATATATATTCAATGGAATATTCATTAGGCTTAAAAAGGAAGGAAATCCTGTTACATGCTACAACATGGATGAACATCGGGGACATCATGCTAAGTGAAACAAGTCACAAAAAGACATGTGCTGTATGATTCCATCACTATTCCACTAGAGTAGTCAAATTCAGAGACAGAACATAGAATGGCGATTACCAATGAAATCTTTAGATTCAAGGATTTTGAAATTGTAATTCCCCTGGGAAGAGAATGCTCATCCCCCAGACCTTGTTCTATGAAAACGACCTTTCTGGGGCACCTGGGTGGCTCAGTCAGTTAGGCAGCTGACCTGTGACTTTGGCTCAGATTGTGATCTCATGGACAGTGAGATCGAGCCATGCCTCAGACTCTGTGCTCAGCAGGGAGTCTGCTTGAGAGTCTCTCCCTCTGCACCTCCCATTTTCTCTCTCTCATAAAGAGATGAATCTTTAAAAATAAAAAAAAAAAAAAAGAAAGAAACCACCTTCCAGTCTCCGTTTCACAAATCCCAGGCATGCAACATACGTCCCCCATGTCACTGAGTTTCACAGGATCAAAAAGCAAGTAACAGAATCCAACAGTGCACATTTCAGGAATCACAGATTTTAACATAAACCTCCAGCACAAGTCAGGGTTGGGAAACGCCAGGTGAATGTCACAGGTGGGTACCTTCCATTCTGTTTTACTGGAATATCTGACACGAAGGTAATGTTCACTGCTCATTTCTGTGAACAGTCAACTGTAGCAACATGGGTGCCCGTAACTGGATTTCGTTATGGAAATGATACGAAAGAGGGCCACAGGCTCCAAAATCCATTAAGCTGTTTTCTATTGCTTTACATATTCTTCTACGATAAAAATAGCATGATATTTGAATTTAAGAAGCCTCTGCCTAAAGGGTAACAGATGGATATTAAGAAGATTATAATAAAGAGGGGGGATTATCAAGAAATAAAATGAGAGTTGGGGAAAGGATCGTCCTTAGAGTTAAGGCAAATCAGTTTTGGGGGTGACGTGCTTTCTAGAATTTGACACTTCCCTCCTTGGCAGTAAAACCTCTGAGCACCTTGGTCCCACGGAAGGGATTTGCAGCTGTGGGCTGTTGGGTTTTATTTCACAGCATCCGCTAAATGCCCAGGGGTATGTTTGCAACTTGCCTCCCTGAAAATGCAATTTGTGTTCCAAGGTCCACTCACTAGAGCTCTCAACACAAAGATCCTCTCTTTTCTCCTTGTGTGTCTTCGTCCTGTGCCTCCTCTCCACAGAAAGCAAGGCACGGCCACCGCACATCACAACACGTCTGCTATGCGCTTGCATTTTTGCTAATATTAACGCTCTGATGTTTGGATGACAACCAACCTTGATACAAAACATCGCAATCAACGTGTGCCTTTGTATCCTCAATAATTTGGAATGGCTGCTTTCAAGTGCCATGCTGTTAGCTTTTCTTTTCTAAACAACCGTATTGAAACCTGTGTCCCACCACACCATCCCAAATGCCAGTAATAAACTGTGTGTTCTACCGTGCTGCTACTTATTCCCCCTGTCCATGACCTGCCCCCTTCCAAAGCCTTGCAAATCCTTTACCCAGTCCCCCTGACACACTCAACTCAAACATTTTGTTTAAGCCATTTGGAAATTCAATTCCCGAGTATTTTTCAGATTATCAAAACGGAAGTACGTGTTTCTGTTATGAAGCACAGATTATCCTTCCTAGTTATGGTGTCATCTACCCATTAGTCCTAATTATGATATTACAAGCTCCATTGTCCATCTCTGCGGGATACTTGGTCTTTTCCTATCTGGGAATGCTTGTTTTTATCTCATTTTCTTCTAGTTAAAGTACTTCATCAGCTAACTTCTTCCAACAGGCTTTTCTTCTGTTAAGCAAGAGTTACACTTTGACTAGATGTAAAATTCTTTCATCATTGTCCTTTTAGCTATAGCTTCAGAGGCTACTAAGTGTAGGAGACAAGATATCAGAAACTGTTGAACTCTGTCCTATGTTTCTATTATTCCTTTAATCAAAAAGGATGTAAAAATATTTTTGTCTTTGAGATTTGAATATTTTACTATGGTTGACTAGAAGGCTAGTGATCTGTGTAAACTGTCTGAGACACTGTGAGCCCTCTGGGTCTGATTCTTCACGTTTTTCTTTAGTTTGGTTAGTCTTCTTCTGTTTCTGTGATTAGTTTCTCCTCAGTCTGAGTCTTTTTTATCCTTTAAGAGTTCCAAATGTTACCACTTAAGGCTTTTGGATCTGTCTCCAAGTCTCTTAATTTTGTATCGGAGTGTTATAGCTAGCTAGCTAGCTAGAGAAGTGCAACTACTTGTGAGTATTAAGTTTAGATCAAGAAACAATATTCCTGGGGCGCCTGGGTGGCTCAGTCAGTTAAGCGTCCGATTCTTGATTTCGGCTGCGGTCATGATCTCAGGGGTGGTGGGATGGAGCCCCACGTCAGCCTCCAAGCTTGGTGGGGAGTCTGCTTGAGATTCTCTCCCTCTCTCTCCCTGCCCCTTCCTGCCACAGACAAGAGCACTCTAAAATAAATAAATACATCTTTAAAAATATATTCCTAATACCCAAAACCATCTTAATTATTTCTGTCAGTCACTACCATGCGTTCCACTTCTCATCTCCTACCACAGCACGATAGCCAAGATTTTGATTTCTAATGGCACAGTTTAGCTTATGTCAATAAAATAATAAGGTACTGTTTTGTGTCCGGCTTCTTCCCTTCAGTGCTGAAGATAGCTGCCCATTTTTTCTCATTACTGTGTATTATTCCATTGCATGAATATGCCACAATTTATTCACTCATTCCACTGTGGGTGGGCATGTGGGTAGTTTCTAATTTTCTCTTAGAAGCCTGCAGGCCATTTTCTTCCGGCTCTCATTGAGGCGGATGATAAGTTGTGTCCCAGTCTATGTACTGCTACTTATAAGTAACATAACTGTCCTTTCCTTGCAGGGGGTTAAATTATTTTGACTATCTGATTATTTTTAAAGATTTATTTATTTTGAGAGAGAAAGAGAGAGTGAGACAGCACAAGCAGGAGGGGCTGAGGAGGAGAGGGAATTTCAAGCAGACTCCCCGTGACTGCAGAGCCCAACGTGGGGCTCAACTCACACCCCTGAGATCGTGACCCAACTGGAAACCAAGAGCTGGATGATCAAACGAATGCACCACCCAGGTGCTCCTGCATATTTGAGTTTTTCACTACCGCGTGTCTTGGTATGTCTTTATCTTTGTTTATCCTACTCACTGCTCGGATGTTTCCAACAGTCACAGTGGATATTATCGACATCATCCCTTCTTCCTTACAGGCAGCCACGTTCCATAATTACCTCATTTACTTCTCACCACATTCCTGCAAGGAGTGGGCCATTTTACCACAACTTATAGGTATGCAAACTCTGGCTCAAAATATGAAGCATTTCTGCCCAATTGGAGAAAATTCCGATTCTAATAAACATCGTATCCTAACCGTGATTTGACACATTCTAGAGAGTGCTTGTTCTCATGGGGTACCTGATCCTACGTGTTAATGTTGCATCCTGACAGTGTAGTACGGCCCGAAGTGTAGTGAAGAGCCATACAAACAAAAAATCGAAATAAAACCAAGAGCTTCATAACCAACTATTTCTAGGAAATATTAGGATAAATAAAGTTTACTTGTTTTACTTTAACTACAAGACCTTAAGTCTCTAATATGTCTCTGAGCTCTAAACACCCCCAAGGGGAAGATGGGAGAGATAAATAGCGAGTGGCATTTCCTAAATATGAAACCTTCTTTAAGATTATGATCTGGTCATTTTTACCCAACGTTTTATTACAAAAATTTGCAAACAAACGGAAAAGTTGAAACAATTATACAGTGAATACCCATGTACTCATTGCCCAGATGCTGCAATTAAGACTTTGGTTTATTTATCATCCATTCATCCATCCATCTACTTATTTGCCCCTTATTCATTCATCAATCCTTTCACCTATCATCTATCTATTCATCCATTTATCTGTTTATCCTTTTATCCATTCATTGATCCCTCTTATATTTGGAGGCATTTTAAAGTAAACTGCACCACATCAGTACTCTTCAAACATAAACCCTTCAACATGTGTATTATTAATAAGACTTCGATATATTCTGTGATTCTATTTCTAACTGAGGTCAACGTTACATAAAAGGAAAATGCACAAAGTGTAAGGATTTTTAAAGAACTGTCAAATTTAAATTAATTTTTTTAATTTCAATTTTAATTTTACAGGAATTTTGACAAATGCATATAGATCAGTATGACACAAGTTTATCACCCCAGAGAGTTCTCCAAGGCCCCATCTCAGTGAATCCCTACTCCCACCCACTAACCTAGAGGAAACCACTTTTCTGATTTTTTCCACTACCATGCCAGCAACAATAATCACTTCCATTTTTTCTCAGCACAGATTAGTTTTGTCTCTTTGAAAACAAATCTATTCTTTTACTTATCATGATGTTTTGAGATTCATCCAAGTTGTTGAATGTATCTGTAGCTGGTAGGGGACGTTTTTTCTTTGCTTTTTTTTTTTTTTTTTTTTCCTGTAGCAACTCATTGATGCAGTACGCTATGGAATACACATTAGCGAGTGCTGGGTACAGATTTGGGGAGAGAAAAGAACTGATCTGAACAAAGTAAGGGGTCGTCTGTCCCCTACAAGCAATAAGTCAATTTTAAGGTTTTTTTTTAATGCTATAACATATATAATCTATAATATAAATTTTATAATATATATTATCTATGTTATACATATAAAATCTTGCCTCCATTAAATTGTACAAGATAGGCATCATGAGATAACTGAAATGGGCAAGAGAGAAATGTCTATGGTTCTAATTTGGGATCTTAATTTATATTTAATGAAGTTTGTTGTCATAACTTTTCTCTAACAACTCTAGATCAATGAGTGCTACTTTTCTCAACATAACACCCAAAAGCTTGCCTGTATCTCAAGGTTGTAGAGTACAATTAGACAATACAAGATAACTCTACAAATTGTCAATAAAGCTCTAGGAGTTCTGGTTACTGTCATTAATGACACTGATCTGAAAACTCCTCTTTTTCCCCTTTGGACTCAAAGAAATTTAAAGTTGCAAGAAAACGTAGGGATTGAGCATTTTATCAGTCACTTCAGTTTCTAGATGGGAAACTGAGTCCTGAAGAGCAAGTGACTAGCCAGCTGATGGAGGCAAACGTGGGATCATAACCCCAGTACTGCAAGTAGCATGTTTCTACTATATCCCTGACTCTGAATGATGTCTCTCTTGAATCCAAGTTTGATTTAAAGCTGGTAAAAAAAAAAGTCACCCAAAGGTAACTTGGGTTTTAAATGAGGACGACTTTGGAAAAAATTTACCTATATCTACTAAGGTTACCCATGCCATCCCGGTTTGCCCAGGACTGTCCTGGCTTGAGCACTAAATGTCCTATTCACCCAGGAAATACTTCAGACCCAGAAAACTGGTCGTCTGGGACCCCAAATCCTTCTGGGGTCAGAGAGAGCTACACAGAAGACATCACTACATTTATATTTCATTCTTTCAAACATTCTTGTAAGTTGAACCATCACCTTCTCAAGGGACAATCAGAAAAACCACTTAAAATGGCTCCCCACTTTTCTACTGGAAGCAGGTGTCACACAAGCAATGATTCATGTATCACTTCGCCATTAAACTGTCTTTTGGGCGGGGGAGGAGGGCATATGGTACAATGGTTACAAGCTAAGCCATTCAAATATGTATCCCAGATTTGAATCTCAGGTCTGCTCCTTAACCAGCCACGTAACCTTGAGCGTCACGTTACCCCCCTTTAAGCCTCAAAACGTCTTGCTTTGAAATGGGGAGAATAGCTATCTTACAACCTGTTTTGTGGGTGAAATGAGATCACATGTATCCAGTGGTTAGCTAGCAGGGTGCCAGGTGTATGGCGCCTGTCCCGCAAAGAGCGACTCACGGATGTGGTTTAATAGGCAAGCCCGACAAGAGACGGCTTAAAGACCATGCTGGGAACAGCTTCCACGGGGGACCCATCCACATGCCTCCTGGCTTGCATCAGCCAGGAAGCACACTTTCCCCAAGGAAAAGCAGAATGGCTCCAACAGCAGGCATCCACCCAAGCTCTAAGGGTTAAACAAAGGCAACTGCTTTTACATGGGAATGTTTTGTCACCATCTTTTAAAGTGAAACCTTTTCATCTGTGCTGGAGCTTCAGAAGTCAGATTCCCCCCCCCCCCCAAGTCACTTTGAGACTTTTGCTAGCAATGGGACTTTAATTACCTTTCTCTTACACAGGGATGGCTCTTGTCTTTAAAAAAAAAAAGAAAAAGAAAAAAAGGAAGCGAGAAAGAACTCACTTTTTTCCTTCCTTCATTTTTTTTTTCCAGATTGAAATCTTTTGTTCCTGGCACATTCCATATGCCACCCTTTAATATTTAATCAGCACCCCCCCATCAGAAGACTGCTGGCCTCATTAGATAATTAATGGTTGCCAGCATCACATTTGCTTCAGTTAATACAACTGCAGCCAGCAATTAGCGCCTGAGTTTATTAGTTGCACAGGCTTCATTTATTGGGGAAGCAATTCTGCCTTTGATCGAAGCCGCTGGGATCGGCATATGTGGACAGCTTGCCCCCCTGTTCCGTGGGATTCTTTTGTTTACATTTTTTTTTTTTTTTGCTACAGTTTTGCAACACTGAGCATCCTGGCCCTGCCACGAACAGTTGGTGGAGAAGATTTCCCTTTTATAATTTAGAAGATAATTGCGTAATTCTGTGCAGGAGAGAGAGGCTGCGGAGTGATTCTCCAACTTTGGGTGGGGTGAGGAGAGGGGAGGGAAGCGGCTGGATCATTCGTTCTTTTGGAAATGTCTACTTAAAAAAAAAAAAAAAGGCCATAGATGAAAAGTTGAGGAATATTCACTCTGGAGGGTGCATGCTAAGAAATGTAACCTAATGTGTTAGGTAGCTGCTTGGTGCTGGGGAGTTGCAGGGAAAGGGGGGGGGAATCTTCTGCCACCTTTTATCTCTAAAGGTGAATTTCCACACCTTGGCCCCGCAGACCCCACCTTGATTTTTGTGACTAAGTGGGATCAAATCAGTTTCATGTGCTTTTCAGGCACGTTCCTAGCGCCCCGTGATCACTGCTGGTTTCTTTCTGGTGATTAAAATCTTGGCATATCGCCAAGGTTATTTACCAAGTCAAAACCCTCTTTTTTCCTTATGCCAGAAATTGGGAGAGAGGATCGTTCAGAACACAATAATGATGTGGTATCTGAAAGAATGAGGGTGATGTTCTGCTGGTACACCAGACAAAATCAGGACACAAAGAAAGTGTAACTCTAAGGATGGGGAGAAAAAGAGAAGGGAAGGCAGAAAAGATGACAATAAGGCTTTCAAATTCCCCCTTCCCTTTTTTTGGGGGGGGGGTCAAAATTGCTAAAACAAGATGAATCTATGCACAAATGCCATAAATGGAAGGAAGTTATGATGATGATGATAATGAAGATAACATTTATTGAGCATTTTTCAAGGCCAGGCATCCTGCTAAATCCATTTCTAAAAATGTGTTTTCTCACTGAATACTGAGGTATCTCTACTGACCTTTCTCCACATTTTAAGGATGAGAAAAAGAAATTCTGTAGATTTTGGATATGTTTTCCCAAGATCACACTACTTGAGGCGTCTGAGCTGCCACTCATGGGGCTCCTATCATGCATTAGTCAATTCCTGTGTATAAATCTATTTTATTCTCATGAGAGCAGTTGAGCTCATGGAGATGAAGTCACTAACCAAGATCACACAGCAAGTAGGGAGGCTCTTTCCACCACAAAGATGAATACCACCTCTTTCCACCACAAAGATGAATACCACCTAGGGCCCCAACTTAGGTTCCTATTGAAGGAAGAGTCTACCATGGCTCTAGCCTACTGAAAATTATATGCTAAGTGTCAGAATGCTGAATCATGACACTCAAATCTTTTGGATGAGCCAAAGAAGTTCATATATGCTTCTCCATTCCTAAATCATAAGACTGATATACTGATTCACCTATTAATTAGTTTTTCTCAAGATCAGTTCAATTGTCAACCTCAGGTGGAATAGTTTAAGAGAGAAACCACATCACCAGTAAAAGTGCAACAAGGTAGGCTCCCCCCTTGCAAAGCAGGTCTTCTCCAACAGTAATGCGCATACAAATAGTATGGAAACCTTGTCCTCACGCACATTCTGACTGTGGAGGAACCCAGGATTCTGCATTTCTAACAAGACCCTAGGTAATGTCAATGCTGGTAAGGCAATGGTTCTCAAACCAGGAGATGTCTCGAGTCGCTTCGGGTGTTTGCTGTTCCTACGTACCAATTTTTAGGCACCATCCCAATCAATTCAATGAGCACTTCTGGCGGTGAGCTAAAGATTCAGTATATACTAAAAGCACCCCCAAATTATTCTAACACACATCCACCACCACTGGCTTGAAAAGAAAAAATGTCAGCCAGACAAGTCCACGGAGGGTCCTATGAGTGATATAAATCAAGAAAGCAAGAGAAGGCAGATACAAGACATTCCTATTTACAAGACAAGAATGAAGACCTTCCTAAATTAGAAACCACTTGATTCTCCCACTGATCCTTAGTAAGGTATATACACAATACTATTATAAAGAAACATAACTCACCATCTTAGATCCTCAAGGAGTCTTCTGGGCAAGCATAAACAGGCTGTTAAGCGTCTATGGTTTCCGGGTTCTTATCTGTAAAACGCAGCTAAAACTAGTTACTGTTCGAAAAGGTCACGGAGAGGGCGTGACCCCAGCTGACCCCACGATGGGCGCCTCCTCACTCAGACCCTTCTGGAATGCACGCTCCGTGGGCCCTTCCCACCGTTCCCCCCGTGGGCGGCGTCAATGCAAGCCCCGGGCCTGGGCAGAGTCAGGTGTGGTGGAGACCCCGCGCCCCGTAGACGCGGCCGAGCCCGGTGAAGGCCTCTCTGTAGACCCTTCGGGTCCCGACAGCGGGCGCGGGGACCTGCTGCTGCGGCTTTGTCCTGGACAAGCCTCCTGGGTGAGTCCCCTTGCCCGGGTTCCCTGCCGCCTGCACGCGCTCTGCAGCCACCTCAGGCTCCCTGGTTCTGCGTCCGCGCGGGTTTGCGGGCAGAGTGACCCGGCAGCCCGGAGACGGGGAACCCGTGCTGGGAAGCTGCAAAGCGGGCAAACCCCGAGTCCGCCGTGACCTCTGCGAGGGGAGGGAGGCCCACCGTCTGCGCTGGGGGACACGGGAAGCCCAGGACGCCGGGAAGGCCTCGGGGTCGCCGCGCTTCTGGAGCTGCGCCGGGAAGGGAGGCGCGAGCCGCGGGGGTAGGCTGGCTGCTTCTGGGGCTCACTGCCTCGGGGGCTCCTGGCAGGCGGGAGCCCCGGTTAGAGAGCTGGCGGAGGGCTGGGTGAGCCAAGGCCTGGCGGCTCCGGGGCTGGCACACGGGGTGGGCGAGCAGGAGCAGACGCTGGAGTCCTCAGCGGCCCTCTGCAAAGCCGGATTTGGCCGCGGAGAGGTGGGCTCCCAGGGAAAGTGATGCAGGAGGTCATCTAGAGGGCACGACCCCGGTGACCCGGGAAGTGGCGGGGGGCGGGGGATGTGGGGCTCTGCTCACCGCTCCGCAGTGGGAGCCGGTCCAAGGAAGCAGCCTGGAGAGTGACATGGCGTGGAGACCAGCCTCGCTGTAGCCGTGGCAGAGCCCCGCTAGGGTCTTTCTGGAAACTCCTAGCATTCCGCGCCAGGTGCAAAGATTCACTGGTCTTGCAGCGCCGAGAACAAGCCTCGTAAGTCCCCTCGCTTATTAAACCCTCCTCCTTGCGGGTCAGGAGTGGCCATCTTCTCTGTCTCCGCTCGCCCTTCCTTCCCTGTGTGACCTGGTTGTCTGCAGAGCCTTCTGCAGCAAAGTGAGCTACGATTATTAATAATGCTTCACTCTTGGGCAGCACAAGTTCTTCCAAGCTGGAAACTCCAAGGGAGTTGCTGTAATTATAATTCAATTCTAAATATCTGTAGTATGCAGTTTTGTTCAAACAAAGCCCATGTTCATCAAATCTTACTCTTCTTTAAAAGTAGGAGAATGAAAAGTGACCTCGGAATATCTTTGCATGTAGAGTTTGCCATGTCCTGTCTCGTTGATAAATAGGATGGTTTTTGGTGGCCTGTGGATCAACTTAAAAACCTCATCCTGTTTATATATACATGAGAAAAATCGTGGATTTGGGGGTATTGATACAAAATTTTTGAATGCATTTACTTAAAACAGTAAAACAGCGTAAAACCTTGTTATGCACTCTCGGTGCTCTAACTTAAGTCATAAACATAAGTGAAGCAATAAATTGTTGAAAAGAGAAGGTCAATAGCTGTTTGCACTTGGCAGTACCTTATTCTGATTCTGCATCACAGAGAGACCAACCATTCCCTTCCTACCAGCTTCATCCTCCAAATGCTGTGCGCACAGGTGCTCTTCCTTGCCTTTATCAGACCTGCGTCATTGGCAGGAAGATCAGGTGATTTCAGTCCTTCAGGCCTGGCCCTGGGCAGCGTGGCAGGACTGCCCTTTGGTTATAAGGGGTGACTTTGGAAGGAGCTGTTCTGGTGCTTTGTTTCTTGTCCCCATCTCTGCACAAGCGACCAAAGCCTCAGGGACAGCTGTTTCCTTCTCTACAATAAGTGCTGGCCAAACTTGCAGGTCCCTTCCAGCGCTAAAAGGTGATGTATTGTCCTTAGGATTAATGTTTATCCTTAGCATTTGAAAATTCACTTTCTGGAATTTCTCCTCAAACCATCACCAGGGAAGTGTGCAAATCCTAGACCCCAGGGTGCACATGGCCATTTTCCATACAGTTCGTGTTTTTTTGATTGGGGTAGGAGCAAATGTGTCATTAGGTTGAATCAAAGCTGCCATGTTGGTAGGTCAAAAATGGGTGAACATTAGCGATCAGATGTCTAATGATGGGAGAGCTTTTAAGGCATTTGGGGGCATATTCTGTGTAATAATACACTCCACAGCCGTCTGCAATAAAACTGCAGAATGGTATTTAATGGCAGAGGGATTATTCAACAATATTCAGAAAACAAGACAAAAGAAACAGGTTGACAAACGGCACCAACAGCGTTATTTGTTTAGAATTTATTTATGCAGAGAAAAAAAGGACATAGCATCGTCTATATCAAAGTCGTGTGTGCTTTCTCATTTTTCTGCACTGGTTGTGACTGCTTCTAGCTTAGTAGTTAGATTTTTTTTTTTTAAAGTTCATTTTAAATCAACGTTTACATGTTCATTACGTCCAATTCTTGGTCAGTAGTCTCAGCCTCTCATCCACATCTGTGTAGTCAGTGATGTCCTTGCTGCTACCATTTCCCCATTCACTTTTCTTTTGTTAAATAGCTCCGAGATCCTCCCTGACACGTAACTCTAGGCAGCCACTTCCGGTCGATCAGAATTGTTGTACACGGCAGTCCTGATTTCCCTTCCCTGCTCCAGATCCCACCCACAGCCTCACCTCCATGCAAAGAGCTGTGCATGGAGGTATTCACCCCCCACCCACAGCCNTTTTGTTAAATAGCTCCGAGATCCTCCCTGACACGTAACTCTAGGCAGCCACTTCCGGTCGATCAGAATTGTACACGGCGGTCCTGATTTCCCTTCCCTGCTCCAGATCCCACCCACAGCCTCACCTCCATGCAGAGAGCTGTGCATGGAGGTATTCCCCCCCCACCCACAGCCTCACCTCCATGCAGAGAGCTGTGCAACTTCTTCATCACCCACTCTGCGTCTCTTGCAGATTCCTGCAGCCACTAACTAGAATTCTGTATCCTAGCCACTCCTGGGAATTCAGGGTCACCAGTAGCATCTGACCAACACATAGTGATTTGTTGGAAATTTTCTGCATTCAAAATCACAAGTCTCTGTCCTAGGAAGTCCCTCGGTCTCAGAAAAACTAGAGGGTTTTGTTGTTCTAGCAATTGTTGGGTTGGAAGGATCACTGTGGAGAAGCGTGAGCTTTTGGCGAAAGCTGCACCTTGATAGGGAAGTCGGGACGGGGCCAAGGCCAAGGAGGATGATCTCCAGCTTACAGTCTGTGGAAGGTCTTTGAAAAAATGGGGAGCACATAGGTAGCGTCCATCTCGGGGCCTCGAAGAATCCAGGCAAAGTAATCGATAAGAATTCAGTCTGGTATCTGTCCAAGAGCATCTCCTGACAACTTGCCCAACTTCAGCCACCCAGCTCAGAGAAGGCAATTCCTCCCACCTCTGGCCAAGTGACTTGGGACATTCCAGCAAGTCAATCCCAAATAGTCTCAGGCTTGCCAATGCCAGGGGAGGCTGAACTCCCAGACTCTGGGATGGATGTTCTAAGCTTTCCTTCTTCGCAGGTTGCTTTTATCCCTCAGCCAATATCAAGCCATTCCTTTTCTCTGTGAATTCAGGGCACCTTGTTTTCCAGAGCACTAAGTAAGCACGGCTGTGAATGATGCTCGTGTTCTGAGTTAATGATACTTTCCTCAGACTCCATATGCAAAAAGTGAAAATTCTCTGATTTCTTCTTTGAGAGGCCATTAATAGAAATCTTTAAAAAGACAGTTTGTTAGTACTGGAAATATTAAGCTGTTATTATGGCAAATGAGCTTATTTTTACTTTCAAATGAAAATATAAATAAGTAATAAGTAAATATTAGCAATTTCGGGTCGGTAATGAATAAGGACAGAATTGGGAACTGAAAGAGTATGTGCCCATTAGAGAGGCCGGGAAATTAACATTTGTTGACATTTTACTGCTTTTAGCTTTAATGTAAACTAGAGGCAATTAAGTTATGTTCAACATATTTCCCTTGTAAATATTTTCAGTTTCTCGATATAGCAACTGAGATGTCTTATAACAGTGGCATATTAGCAGGCGCCAAACTGGGGGGAAGACTTACCTGTCATCTGCCAGTATAAAAATAGAAAGCCCACACACTTGAATAATTCAGTGTTTCCCTTCTATTTCTTATCCATATCATGACTATGCCATTCACCATTCAGGGCACCTTCTCTCTCTCTCTCTTTTTCTCTCTCTCTCTCTTTTTAACGGAGTTGATCTCTAGGTAAATCTATAAATCCCCACTCAGAAGAACATGAATTATCCAATGCTTGAATGAAATGAAGACAAAAACAAGCTTGAATATTTAAACTTGCAGCAAGTACCTTCAATGATAGATCCTTTTGGACTCCAACTCATTTTTTTCTTTGGTATCTACTACTGCTATAAAGCCCCAGTTTATCATATAACATTACAATTTATGGTGTAACCAGCTTGTGTACTGACTATAAACCCTTCATCAATGCCACCGTAAAGGGTTTATAGTCCATAAATAGAAGAGCAGGACTGTCTTGCTTCCTTGTTTTGCCCACGACACACCACTTCAGATGTGTCAACCCAGTTATTTGTTTTACGTCCTGGCTGAGTTACAGGAGAATAAGTGGATACATTGTCTTGCCTCTCCGAAAATCCAGAGACAATTCAGGGTCACCAGGGAGATTAACAATGCAACAGGAGCTGGAAAGATTCAGGAGAATGTGTCTGTTCTTATTACATCATTAATCTATAGGTAGGAAATAAAGGAAATCTCAAAATTCAAGTAATTAGGAACATGTTCTTTCTTTTGGAACCCACCAACTGTATAATAATGCCATATCTTAAATTAATGGGGACATATAATTTTACAGTATTTACTGTTGTCTTCTTTCAGATGCTTTCTCATATGCTCTTTGCTCTGTATCAGCCAACCCTCTCTTTGGAAAGAACATTGGATTTTAGTGCATGAAAAACCCAAGCTCAGATTCTAGCTCCAGTCTTGAACTCCGTGGTTCAGGCAAGCTTCTGGTCAATGCTTTCCTCATCTATAAAGTAGAATTGATAATGCCAATGTAATTTAAATTTCCTCAGTCCTCATCATTCTACAGGTATTAATACTGATGATGATGATGGTAGTGATGTTGATGGTGATGATACTGATGGTGATGCTGGTGTTGTTGCTGATGGTGGTGATACTGATGGTGATGCTGGTGGTGTTGTTGATGGTGATGCTGTTGATGGTGACGCTGTTGATGGTGATGCTGTTGACGGTGGTGATACTGATGGTGATACTGATGGTGATGCTGTTGATGGTGATGCTGTTGATGGTGATGCTGTTGGTGATGCTGTTGGTGATGCTGTTGATGGTGGTGATACTGATGGTGATACTGATGGTGATGCTGTTGATGGTGATGCTGTTGATGGTGATCATGCTGGGCGTGATGTTGATAGCAGTGATAATGATGATGGTAATCATGGTAATGATGATGAATTCATGGTAATGATGGAGCTTATAATGGTGAAAACTAATGCTTATTTAGTGACTTTCTAGCCAGGCTCAGTTTTAAGGGCATTATGCTTATTAACTTATGTATTCAAAATAGCCCCATCTCATATACGAGACTAATGAGACTCAGAGTGGTTAAATGACTTGTTCATAGCCCAATAACTTATATAGTAAACTAGCATTCACACTCGGCACTCTGACTCTGTACTCCTCAGTCTTAATCATGCCATCACATTACTCTTCCTTGGGCTGTTCAAATGAATGGTGATTCATATTCTTTGGCTTCTCCACTATCTGCATAATGAAGACTTTAGTCTCTCCAAAATCTTTGTAGGGTATTTCTGGGAAGCTCAGAATAGGGCATCCCTTCTTATTGACATGTGTTTTGCCTTGTTGCCTGCCAAGCCACTAAACATGGTTGCCTCATGCCTAGAGCTGGAGCCAATCATGGTGTTAATGTTTGCTCTGACACCTTTAAGATCCCAGCGCTCCTGAGGCTGTGGATAACCTGAGGTTAAAAAGCATGGCTGTTCTCCTTACAGTATGAAAGCCATGATGTGGTCCTCACAAAGGTTAAGGAGAATCCCTACTTGGTCTCCTAGATCCCAAATCAGTTCTGCTTGTGTGTCCCAATTCCTTGTGCCAGCAATTTCATTGGCTTCTCCTTAGAATCCCTCATTAGCCAGAGACACATTAATGGGCCACATCAAGGACAAGGTCACCTTTCTATCATGCTCCAAGTACCCCAGTTTTGCTGTGGTGAGCTGCAATAGAAATGGACATCTCCAACTCTCTTGCTAGCAGGAAATCAGAATTTTATGGGGACGGTAGTAATTTTCTAGAATATTCCAGAACTCACTGGATTAAGAGAAAAATCCTTCCAGTAAATGGAAAGGCCCAATGGAAAATGTCCTCACTTCATGGGATGCCAAAGGAGAGAGAAGGTCCCAACTTTAATTATCGGCACATTTGAATATCTTCATTCTGAACAAGACACAAAGAGGCTCAGGTGAGCCCGGAGGGATTTCCAGCCAAAAGCTGGCTAATCTCCAGTTAAACAGGGCCATTATCTCTCACTCCCCGGGAGAAAGTCAAGCAGAACTGATTTGATTAACAGCAGATTAACCTCTCTAACACAGCCATCCTGGGTTTTACACCTGTCACTTTAGTATGACAATTTATATTTATTCGAAAAGCCATGAGACAGTAAATTAAACATTGCCCTAATTAGAAAAGTGTCATATGTTACAGTGGGGAAGCCACCTGATCTAATTTTCCAACAGGCCCTTTGCAAAGAACATGTCAGTGTGTCATTAGCAGAGCCCTACAAACACCAACACTCTCGGGAGGAGAAAAATCCGGGCTGCTGATGCAACATCTTTGTTCTTGGGAAGAGAGATTCAGAATTCAATCCAACAGGCATCAACTGTGGCCCTGCTCAGTGCCTGGCAAGGTCCTGTGCGCTGGGACTCAGCAGAGGGTCCCTGCCCTTGTGACTTCTGAATCTAGTAGGAGAGACAGACTAGGACACGCAGTTTTCATTCAGCTTGGGCTAAGAGTAAAAACTCAGCGCTGGGAAGGCGAAAAGAGACGCACCTGGCTAATGCAGTCTTGGGGGGAAAGGTGACAAAGAGATTATCCGGAAAAGTAATGACATTTAAAATGGTATTTGAAGATTATAGAGCAGTTTTTCAGGCTTAAAGGAGTAACGAGGAGGAAATAGAACATGCGAAATCCTGATAGTGAGGCAATACCTGGTATGTATTCAGGGACTTATTGGTTAGCAATAAGTAGCGAAATATGCTTATATGCTTAGCAAAATATGAGCACGGAGGGAGGCAGGCGTCAGGTCATGAAAAGCTGGAATGCTGTACTAGGAAGCGTGCTCTTAAAAATTGAGACAGAACTTATATACGGCAGAGTGTAAATCTAATTGAGTGGCTTGATGAGTTCCTAGGTAGGTATGCATCTGTGGAAATCACACTCAAATCAACATATGGGACAGCTATTGATTCTTGCTGTGTACCAGTCAATATCTCCCCCCTGCCAAGGTTACTCTTCTGATCTCTATCACCAAATACGGGAGTCCTTGAACTACCCGGGTTTGAATTGCATGGGTCCACTTCTACGCAGGTTTTTTGGGATAAATACAGTACAGTCCTATCACTGTATTTTCTCTTCCTTATGGTTTTCTTAATACCATTTTCTCTTGTCTAGCTAGCTTTATTTTAAGAATGTGGGATATAATACGTATAACACACAACGTATGTGTCAGTCGACTGCTTATGTTCCCCGTAAGGTTCCTGGTCAATAGTACGTTATTGTTCATTTTTCGGGGGTTCAAAAGTTATATGCAAACTTCCTGCTGCATGAGAGGGTCAGTTCCATAATCTAGACAGCTGTACCATGTCTGCCTGTCTTTGAACTTCTTCCGTATGGGAAAATGCAACCTATACGTTTTTGTGTCTGACTTCTTTTATTCAATACTGTTTCCATGGTGATATTTTCTTGTTGTGGTTAGTTCTATTTGCATTGCTGTGTATCATCCTATTTTTAAAAATGTATCACCATGTTTTGACCCCATTCTACTGTTGAGGAAAATTAGGATTATTAATAGTTTCAGATCTTTTAAGTAATGATACACATTCTTGCCCATGTTTCTTGGAGGACATCAGCACTCCTTTCTGCTGGAGTGAAATCGTTGTGTCGGAGTTATGCTCATGCTTGTGTTAAGGCTACTAGGAAACTTTACATACATTGTCCCATTCACTCGACGATTTTTCTAGAACATCTCCTTTGTGTTGGGGGCACAGCAGTCAGTAGCACAGCACTGTATCCCCCTGGCACATGCTTTCTGCCCTAATCTCCATTGACTGTGTAAACACTAAATCATGGCTGCATTAAATTTGCCATCATCCTGCCATCAAGAGTGGAGAATAACAATGACACTTTTTGTAACAGGAATTCTGCTCCNCTCAGAATAGGGCATCCCTTCTTATTGACATGTGTTTTGCCTTGTTGCCTGCCAAGCCACTAAACATGGTTGCCTCATGCCTAGAGCTGGAGCCAATCATGGTGTTAATGTTTGCTCTGACACCTTTAAGATCCCAGCGCTCCTGAGGCTGTGGATAACCTGAGGTTAAAAAGCATGGCTGTTCTCCTTACAGTATGAAAGCCATGATGTGGTCCTCACAAAGGTTAAGGAGAATCCCTACTTGGTCTCCTAGATCCCAAATCAGTTCTGCTTGTGTGTCCCAATTCCTTGTGCCAGCAATTTCATTGGCTTCTCCTTAGAATCCCTCATTAGCCAGAGACACATTAATGGGCCACATCAAGGACAAGGTCACCTTTCTATCATGCTCCAAGTACCCCAGTTTTGCTGTGGTGAGCTGCAATAGAAATGGACATCTCCAACTCTCTTGCTAGCAGGAAATCAGAATTTTATGGGGACAGTAGTAATTTTCTAGAATATTCCAGAACTCACTGGATTAAGAGAAAAATCCTTCCAGTAAATGGAAAGGCCCAATGGAAAATGTCCTCACTTCATGGGATGCCAAAGGAGAGAGAAGGTCCCAACTTTAATTATCGGCACATTTGAATATCTTCATTCTGAACAAGACACAAAGAGGCTCAGGTGAGCCCGGAGGGATTTCCAGCCAAAAGCTGGCTAATCTCCAGTTAAACAGGGCCATTATCTCTCACTCCCCGGGAGAAAGTCAAGCAGAACTGATTTGATTAACAGCAGATTAACCTCTCTAACACAGCCATCCTGGGTTTTACACCTGTCACTTTAGTATGACAATTTATATTTATTCGAAAAGCCATGAGACAGTAAATTAAACATTGCCCTAATTAGAAAAGTGTCATATGTTACAGTGGGGAAGCCACCTGATCTAATTTTCCAACAGGCCCTTTGCAAAGAACATGTCAGTGTGTCATTAGCAGAGCCCTACAAACACCAACACTCTCGGGAGGAGAAAAATCCGGGCTGCTGATGCAACATCTTCGTTCTTGGGAAGAGAGATTCAGAATTCAATCCAACGGGCATCAACTGTGGCCCTGCTCAGTGCCTGGCAAGGTCCTGTGCGCTGGGACTCAGCAGAGGGTCCCTGCCCTTGTGACTTCTGAATCTAGTAGGAGAGACAGACTAGGACACGCAGTTTTCATTCAGCTTGGGCTAAGAGTAAAAACTCAGCGCTGGGAAGGCGAAAAGAGACGCACCTGGCTAATGCAGTCTTGGGGGGAAAGGTGACAAAGAGATTATCCGGAAAAGTAATGACATTTAAAATGGTATTTGAAGATTATAGAGCAGTTTTTCAGGCTTAAAGGAGTAACGAGGAGGAAATAGAACATGCGAAATCCTGATAGTGAGGCAATACCTGGTATGTATTCAGGGACTTATTGGTTAGCAATAAGTAGCGAAATATGCTTATATGCTTAGCAAAATATGAGCACGGAGGGAGGCAGACGTCAGGTCATGAAAAGCTGGAATGCTGTACTAGGAAGCGTGCTCTTAAAAATTGAGACAGAACTTATATACGGCAGAGTGTAAATCTAATTGAGTGGCTTGATGAGTTCCTAGGTAGGTATGCATCTGTGGAAATCACACTCAAATCAACATATGGGACAGCTATTGATTCTTGCTGTGTACCAGTCAATATCTCCCCCCTGCCAAGGTTACTCTTCTGATCTCTATCACCAAATACGGGAGTCCTTGAACTACCCGGGTTTGAATTGCATGGGTCCACTTCTACGCAGGTTTTTTGGGATAAATACAGTACAGTCCTATCACTGTATTTTCTCTTCCTTATGGTTTTCTTAATACCATTTTCTCTTGTCTAGCTAGCTTTATTTTAAGAATGTGGGATATAATACGTATAACACACAACATATGTGTCAGTCGACTGCTTATGTTCCCCGTAAGGTTCCTGGTCAATAGTACGTTATTGTGCATTTTTCGGGGGTTCAAAAGTTATATGCAAACTTCCTGCTGCATGAGAGGGTCAGTTCCGTAATCTAGACAGCTGTACCATGTCTGCCTGTCTTTGAACTTCTTCCGTATGGGAAAATGCAACCTATACGTTTTTGTGTCTGACTTCTTTTATTCAATACTGTTTCCATGGTGATATTTTCTTGTTGTGGTTAGTTCTATTTGCATTGCTGTGTATCATCCTATTTTTAAAAATGTATCACCATGTTTTGACCCCATTCTACTGTTGAGGAAAATTAGGATTATTAATAGTTTCAGATCTTTTAAGTAATGATACACATTCTTGCCCATGTTTCTTGGAGGACATCAGCACTCCTTTCTGCTGGAGTGAAATCGTTGTGTCGGAGTTATGCTCATGCTTGTGTTAAGGCTACTAGGAAACTTTACATACATTGTCCCATTCACTCGACGATTTTTCTAGAACATCTCCTTTGTGTTGGGGGCACAGCAGTCAGTAGCACAGCACTGTATCCTCCTGGCACATGCTTTCTGCCCTAATCTCCATTGACTGTGTAAACACTAAATCATGGCTGCATTAAATTTGCCATCATCCTGCCATCAAGAGTGGAGAATAACAATGACACTTTTTGTAACAGGAATTCTGCTCCATCAGTTTGCCTGAACTCTTTAAGAGAAGCAAAGGCATAAAGAGCTAAAGGTGTATTACTAGACACAGGAGAGGATTTTAGGGAAAAGCATCTGATGGCAACATACTGCCCACAAGTGTGCCCCTGGGCGATGTGTAAGAGTCTTGTTCAGACCCCAGGGTGAGGTGACATGCATAGTCCCTGACACAGGGGACCCAAAGTTTGACTCAGGACTAATCGTCATTCTTGGAAGCCAGAAGTGAAACCAGAGCATGCCGTGGGGTGTGAGAGGCCATCAGACCCCTCTGGGATGGCCAGTGTCCTCTAAGTTTGTGTAGCAGCTTCTTTTCTATTTGTTTCCATGCTGTAATCCTCTTGGGGAGGCAGAACACAGGGCCAGGGCCAGTCTCTCTTCCCCGAGGAGGATGCCGGCTCTGCGCGCTGTATCTGGTTCCCCGTTTGCACCCTTCTAAGAGCACACTCAACAGATCCTGGGATTTGAGCTCTTTTACCAGCCTTTGAAGGTTATTTCTAGGGAGAGGAACTTAGCAAAGAACAAGTAAGTAAGGAAAACAATAATGCCCTTGCCATTTCAAATAGAAAAACCAGAACAGGCTTATTTACCTGATACACCAAGGAAGAACTTCCAGGGAGGTCGTGTCAATTCCAGGGACTAAACAAGAACTTAAGAAGACTTTACAGTCTTTCCAGGATCTCAGGAGACGTCTAAGCTATTACCAGCCTGGATCTCCATCCCTCAGAAAAATAGGGCAAAAACTAACGTTATCCTCTGAGAACACCCTTGTAATGCATTGAGAGATTCAAAAACCTTTTTACTCTTTGATCCAATAATTCCACTTCGAGGATATATAAATATATAATATATTCACTGCAGCATTATTTATAATAGAAATAAACCAGTGAGACATTACATATTCAAAACATGTGACTGGTTAAATAAATTACAGTCTATTCATATGATGGAATATTACAGACCATTAAGGTTATTTTTATGAAGAATGTTTAATACATACTTATGATATAAATTTAATTGATGAAAAAGCAATGTACAGAATGTTCTATATTAAGCATGAGAGATTGAGTCCACTCTTTGTGTCATTAACCATTGGTGGATAGCAGCTGCTTGGAACTCTGTGCTGAAAAAGACTCTGAGGTCTTGGTGCACCCAGCAGAAATGATTAACAAGGTCTGCATGGGCATAAGAAGGAAGAACTTCCCACCTGTGCAGCAATTGCTTTGCCAGGTTTAGTCAGAATAATTTAAACCATGACACACACAATATAGATTCATGCAGTGAGTATGTTGATGGAGAGCAGAGCAGGGGAAAAACGGAGTGAAAAGAAAACAAAACTGTTGACGAGCAGAAAAACATGACCTGTTTGCTTATGTGATAGGGTATGGAAGGATTTCTGAGGCTTCCATCCTAATGAGTGCTTCGATTAAATCAAGTCAGGCAGAGGTACAAAGAGATTCCACACCCACTGGAACAGCTGTCATCCAAAAGGCAGACGATAAGCAGTTGGTGAGGAGGTGGCGGAATGGTACCTTACGTTACTGTTGATGGAAAGTGATGCAGCCACTTGGCATAAGTTTCTTAAAAAGTGAAATGTATTTGTCAGATGACACAGTAATTCCACGCCATGGTGTTTCCTCTGGGGGAATCGAAACATAGGAGCAGAATATGAGTGAACGTTCTTAGGGGCTCAGTTTATAGTAATCCCCAAGTTCAGAGCAGCTTGAATGTCCACCAGTGGGTGAATGGAGAAACAAAACGTGCAGTCTCCACACTGTGGAGTATTACTCAGCTGTGAAAAGGACTGAAGTACTGAATCATGCTACATCATGGATGAGCCTTCATAACATGTTGCAGAGTGAAAGAAGGCAGACGCAGAACACCACATGCTGTAGGAATTCATTTGTATGAAGTTCTTCCTGAAAGGCAGATCTCTAAAAGTGCAACAGAAATCAGTGGCTACCTGGGGTGGGGAAGGCAAGAGAGATTAATTCTTAATGAGCATGAAGGATCTAATTGGGACTGGAACTGGTTTATGGTAATGGCCCTGCAACTCAGTAAATTTGCTAGAAGTCATTGCCCTGTACGATTTAAGAAGGTGATATTTATGGTGTAGAAATATCCCTGGATGAAGTTGTTTAAAGATGGAGGGAGGAAGACAGAGAAAGATCCTATAACAGGAGGTGATCAGTTACTGTCTCCTGTTGGTAGGATTGTGGAAGATTGTTACATTTCTGTATGTTTCCCTTGTTTCTATTTGAATACACATTTTTTTTTAATAATCTGGGGAGAAACTGCCTTTGCTTTTGTTCTACCTGTGCCCCACCTGTGCCCCTATCACAATCAGCAGACCTCTGTTATGAAGGATGGGAAGCTCCTACCCTCATCTCCATGCCCATGGGGTGATACAGTTGAACAACAAGCCAGGGACACCGTGGTGGGTGCATCCAGCATATCCATGTGGATGTTGAAGGCTCTACTCTTGGCGAACATTTTTCTCTCTTCCTCTAATAACCAGATGAAGCATTTCGCCTTTTGAGCGCTTATTTTCCAAGCTTCCAATTTCCCGGGGCCATGGCCTCTGGGTCTTATACGAAGTGTGCAGTCATGCTTCATTCCTGAGAAAAATAGTGCCGTTGCTGTGTAAGGTCAAGACTGTGCACCTGTTCGAATCCTCTAGGGCCCCCAGAGAAATAGCCCTGCCAAGGTTTTCTTGACATCTCAGACGTCATGTGTTAGAATTGCTTGCAGTGCCTGGCACAGTATTTTAAAGCTGTTCTGTAGGTGAAGGCCCTTCCTTAGAAGGAGGCCATTTTTCTCCTTGCCATGGAAAAAAATGTCACACAACACACTAGATTCTCATCCTATTACATTTCCTTGTCGCCCTAGAGATGAGTTACATGTCAATGAAGTGGGTAAAACAAAGGTCATTGAATAATGTAGCAAATAGTAAGTGTTAACACTGAGCTTGTACTATGTGCTAGGTAAAGTGTAAACGTTTTATATACATTATTTCCTCTACCCCTCATTACAGCCCTATTAATTATCTGTAGTTCACTATTGAGGAAATGAGTACAAGGAGCAGAAATGACTCAGTAAGGTGCAGAGCCAATTTTAGAAACTAGATCTGTCTTGTTCCAGGGTCTGTGGTTTTGTTTTACTGCAGTGCTGTTATTATTACTAACACTTAAGAGCATAGGGAAGAAGTCACCCAATAGGAAATCCGATGAGAACAAGATTAGTGAAAATCAACACATGCATGTTCATTTAAATTCCCTTTGAGGGGGTGGCTCAAGAGATGGTCTGCAAATGTGTGGCCGACAAGAGCTGGGAATGTTCCTGCCCCAGTTGATGAGGTGGCAGGGTGTCCCCTGGTGGAAAGCCTTTCATCAGAGTAAAATACATCCCTGTTACATCATGGTATGAAAGGTGGGCTGTGCAAGCAAGGAACATGTTTTGGTGCTCTGGTATCAAAAAGAGGCTGGACTCTATGCGATTGCCCAGTAGTCACATGGTAAAATAGTTCTTTATAGTTTTAACTTCTGGGATTTTGTTTTCTGAAATTAATTTTTTGTCTCTTATTTCTGCTCCTGTCCCTGGGGCCTCCACTACTCAAGGAGAGGAGATCTTAGAGAATATTGAACTTCATTCTAAGCCTCTTAGAATTAAATGCTGAGGCCTTGTCCAGTCTATTTTCTACTGCCTGAGCTAAATTAGATTTCCCAAGGCCAAGGATTTTTGCTCAGTGAAAAAAAATGGACAAATTAAGTCAACAATTCAAGTATTTATATAAATTAAAATGAATGTGCACAAAACGGTCACATACATTTTGCAAGGAAACAAATCAAAAGACACTCCATAACCACGTTTGGTGGTTGGTGATGGAGGAAGAAATGGGAATGGAGGATAGATGAATGAGTAAGTGAAGGAAGAAGGAAGAAATTCAGACTGTATGTGCAAGTGATTATATGCTAGGAACTGAGCAGGGGAGATTATCTCCATGTGCAGAGGCTAAGATTCCAAAAGACGAAGAAGCAAAGCAAATTAGAATTAGAGGCTGTTGAGTCTCCCAGGAAGACCCTGTGCTTGTCCGCTTCCTTAAGTCAACAAACCCATTTGTGGAAGGGAAATCTCCCAGCTAGGGGAGGGGAGCCAAGACTATAGGGAACCTGTGCATTATTTCCTGTGAAATCCAAGGAGGCATCTGGTCTCATACAGAGGTGGCTGTGGTGGCTTCATTTGTCCTCAGAAGAGTGGGACAGCACCAGGGCGTGTGAGGTGGAAAGCCTAAGAGAAATCTACCAAGCCTGCTCTGGGCCCCAGGACGAGTGGGAGAGCAAGGAGACACGTGGCTGACCCACTGAGGCATCAGCGAAACACAGAGTAACCTGGAATCTGGGGACCAGGTGAAAAGTATTACTACTCAACCACTTCCAGCTGGGATAGAGGTATACAGCTGGCACCAGCAGGAGATGCATACAGCTGGCCCTCGTCATGGTAAAGTCCATTTGAGCTGATTCTGGTGTGGATGGACGATGATGAGCAAGCAACCATAGTCTCCTCCACCTGAGGGGTGTTAAAAAACAGAAAACAAAAAACAAAAACCTCTGTGACGTCTAGAAAACCCTTTTGGAAATACGTAGGAGCAACTCCTGAGTTGTCCAAAAAATGCAGATTTCACTCAGGTCACCCGAAGTTGATTTGGATTAAGTTTCTGTCATTAGGCCATTTGGAGACTTTGGTGAGAAATTAATTTCTGTTATGCAATAATAAGAATTTGTGCATTTCCTGGGAATGCATTAGTGCCTACTGATACTATTTAATTGTCACACTTGAGAGATGATTAGCTTTCTGATCAAAGACTGGCCTTGGAGCACCTTGCGGACAACGGGACCGAGAAAGATGGGGCTTCGTAGAGAAAGGCGGGTCTGCAGGGTGTCCTGTTTTTTTTGTTTTTTTTTTTAAAGATTTTATTTATTTATTTGACAGAGATAGAGACAGCCAGCGAGAGAGGGAACACAAGCAGGGGGAGTGGGAGAGGAAGAAGCAGGCTCCCAGCGGAGGAGCCTGATGTGGGGCTCGATCCCATAACTCTGGGATCACGCCCTGAGCCGAAGGCAGACGCTTAACGACTGAGCCACCCAGGCGCCCCCTGCAGGGTGTCCTGTTGAAATGAGGTTTCCAGGGTGAGGATGAGGGCTCTGTGTTGAGTTGTGGACCTGGCCCTGCATTTGCGTCTCTACCCGTCTACGTACCCTGGGAAGGTGGGGGCAGGCACATCCCCCTCTTACGTGTTTTGTCATCTCTCGACCTCTGCGGGAGCAGACAAATGGACCACGGCTGTGTTTTAGACATGAGAAGGATTTTTCTCTTTGGATTTCTGCTTTTCACTCTTGTGTACAGGAAGGATAAATAATGTTGGAACATAATAAAAATGCTTTCAGTTCCCTGAAGCTAAGAAAGCATTTTAATGTAGTGAGTGATGTTGCAAAACCTTCTTTATCAAGAAACATGAAGGAAAAGCTTTTCAAATACTAGCTGCATACACAGACCTGCTGTGTAAGACACACCTCCCCAGAGATGGCCAGGAAGGGGCTTGCTTGGAAGATAGTACTCTCATCCTCCCCTGTAGCCGGGTAGTCAAGATGAAGGGACGCAAGGCTTTTCAGGAGCTGCCTCTCACCCTCTCTGCAGCTCATCTCTTGCCACACGTTTAACCTCCCACAGGCTCATGCAATGTCTGGTCTCTCAAAGAATGCACTCGGCTGCTGCCTGCCCCTCTGTGTTTGTCCATGTGGTTCTCTCCGCCTGGTGTTCCTTTCGCCTCCTCTTCTTTTGATTTATTCTCATGCTTCAAGAGTCATTTCAGATAGGAGATCTGAAATGAAATCATGCTCTGAGCCCTCAGTCACAGAGTGATGTCCCCTTTCCACGTGTACCCAAAACCATCTTGAGTTTTCATCGGACACATATCTTGTATCAGATGTCCATCATCTTGACACTTCTCTCCCTTTCCTTAAGAGGGGCTGGGGGCAATCTATATAAACTAAAAAAAGGTGGGGAAATTTTCACCTGAAATTATACTTGGTACTCACCCAAGTCAAGAAGGCTGCACGAGATCAAAGTTGATTAAGGGCAGAATGGTGGTTGTAAGGGGCTGGGGATTGGGGAAATGGGGAGATATGGGTCAAAGGATACAGATTTTTCAGTTGTAAGATGGATAAGTCCTGGGGACCTAATGTACAGCATGACATTTATAGCTAATGATAATGCATTGTAGACCTGAAATCTGCTGAGAAAGTAGATCTCAAGAGTTCTGAAAACACACACACACACACACACACAGTAACTTCATTAGGTGATGGATATACCTTAAATACACATGATTTTTATTTTTCACTAAAACCTCAAAGCTGGAAAAAATTCTAACATAAAAAAAAATTATTCAAGTTAAATCCAACCCAAACTGCTAAATTCCAAAACCAAGTCCAACATTCCTGAACTCAGGGAGTCATAGCAGAAGTCAGGTGCCACATTCCTTCCCCTGTTCTGGGGGCAGGAATGACATGCCCCCAACTCCCCCATTTATATGAGGGTGTCATCTTTCTGTCTTTTAATGTTTAAGTAAAATCATGTCCAACTTCCCATCCAATGTAAGTTAGGAAACTTAGTCTCTGAGGTCTTCCCAATATTTCAAGGGATTCAGAGATGGGATATTATATGCTTTTCAAAAACACTCTTAAGAATTTCTCATCTAAGCCCCATTTTTCCCCATTAAATATAAAGTTCCACTGCTATAAATTCTCCCAATATGATGTTTCCCAGGAGGTGGAATGCTAAAATGGAAAGAGAATGCATTGTAAGGTCAACATGTTGAACCCAAGGCCAAGGCAGTCAGGTAGGGTGTTGGCTCACCAAACAGAGAGTCAAGAAATGGAATGTAAAAACAGAGGAGAGGAAAGAATCATTGTACCTGCCCTACAAAGTGGGTATGAAGATTCAGTGAATCAATATATGTGAAGTGCCCAAACACTGAATACATATTGTTACAGTAAGTCAGTGCCCAGTGTTTCGTTGGGAGAGCTCAAGATGGAAGACCATGAGGACACTGGGGATCGTGGCGCTATGTTTACTATTCTTGTGTTTAAAGCTTAGCCTCAAGTGCCATTGATAAAGTGACTCTTGTGTAATGAGAATAATAAATAGTAAAAAGATAATGAGCTCAGAACATCCCTCAAAAAAAAAAAGCACCAATTGTTTACTCAATTATTTTAAGTTGCTTATGTAGTTCTACAGGTTATGAATTCAGTCTGCTTTTTCAAGCATAGTGCTATGTAGTTATGTGTCCTCGTGTTTGTGTTATATTTCTTTCTCTTGGAGACAGTGATGGGGCTAGTACTACTTGAATTAGGACTCTATTTCTGGACTAAGTGAGAAAACTTTGCAAAGCCCCAGCTCATGGTCTGAAACACAGTGGGAACTTAATACCTACCATTTATTTTCATGTGGCAATAATATGTGACACCCATGAATGACACTTGATTTCAGCTTTGACTCTCCTTGTTCTAGACCTACTGAATTAGGAACTCGGAGGGAGGTCTTAGCAGTCTGTGTTTTCGAGTCCCCTCCTGGTGACATATGCATACTCCAGTGACAGCCTTTGTCCTGGTGAAATGATATTGGAAACTATTGATGACTGAGTCAGAGAAGCAGACATCACCACAAACAATGGAAATGGGAGAGATTCTAACATTGGTCAGTCGGATCAGTGACTAGGGTCATCCAAGCCCTACACTGGGTATAAACAGGAACCTAAAGGTTCAGTGTCAACCCCCGAGATGTAGGACATGATCGTGTTTAGGAAAATCATTCTGTTACTGTTCCAAGTTATGAAACCAACACTGTTTATCGAAGAATACATAAAATTTACAGGAAATAAAATTGCTGAAATTCTGCCCATGCAAAATAATTTTAAATATTTTATTCTGGATTCTTTCAGTCTTAACTTTGTATGTGTAGGTGTAGGCATGTTTACTATAAATGATGCGATCAAATTTTGTGTTGTTTCATAGTCTGATTTACACACTTGCTGTTGGGTAATAATTCTCCATAGCATTTTTAATCAATTTGGAGATGGGATTTACATACATAAAATGTACCCATCTTAAGCACATATTTCATAAGTTTTGACAAACATAAACATGTCAGTCTTCACCACCACAATCAATATCTAGAAATTTTCATACCACAAAAATCCCAGTTGTGACCTTTCTCAGTAATTCCCTGAGTCCTTCCTCACTTCCAGGCCACCATGGATCTGCTTTTTGATCGTAGAGGTTTGTGGGTTTTTGCGTTTCATATAAATGGATTCATTTAGTTTGTAGCTTTTTGTGTCAGCATAATGTTTTGATTTTTGTGTCTGTAATTCATTCCGTTTTTACAGCTGTATAATATTCCATTACATGGCTATACCACGATTTGTTGATCCATTCATCTGTTGATGGACCATTGAATTGTTTCTAGTTTTAGAGTGTTATAAATAAAGGCGCTATGAATGTTGATGTTCAGGTCTTTGGACTTATGTTTTCATTTCTTTTGGGTGAATTTCTTAGAGTGGAAATCATTGGACACAGAGTAAGTGTATATTTAATTACATGAGAAATCTCAAAGATGTTTTCCAAGTGTGGTATCATTGTACATTCCCTGGGACTTCCAGGTGCTCTGTATCATTGCCAGCAACTGGTGTTACCAGTGTTTTTAATTTTAGCCATTTTAACTGGTATAGAATATCTTATTGTGGTTTGATTTTTCATTCCCCTGCCAGCTAATAATTTGATCATTTTTTATGTGCTTATTGGTCATTTTAGATCTTTTTTTTGTGAAATGTCTGTTGGAAACTTTTGTCTGTTTTATTGAGTTACTTATCACTGGCTTGCATGTTCTCTTTATATACATATATATATGTATATATATATATTTCAGTCAAGGGTGTATATATATATGATATATGAAAGTATAAAGGTATATATATGTATATATTTAAATATATGTATATCAAAATAGTTTCAATATTTGTCAATATGATATATATATATATATATTTATTTCGTATATATTCCCTCAGTTTAATTGCTTTTTTGTTCTCTTAGCAGTGGCTATTAAAGAACAGAAGATTTTAATTTTGATCAAATCCAATTTATCATTGTTTTTCATTTATGGTTCAGGCTTTTAATGTCCTAAGCAATCTCATCTACCCCAAAGCCATAACTTTTCTTTTAGAAAGTTTATAATGGTAGCTTTTGGCTTCTGGGGTATGATCCACTTTTAGTTAATTTTTATATAGTGTGAAGTTCATCTTTTTCCGAATGGATCTCCAGTTGCTCCAGTAGTATTTATTGAACCTCTTATCCTTTCCCACGCTGAACTGCCTCAGGGTATTTGTTGAAAATCCATTGATATGCACTTTATTTGTAGATGCGTTCTTCGGTTCCCTTAACCTATATATCCATCCTTATGCCAGTTCTTGTTCTATTTTTATTTCGATTCACCGCCTTAATTATTATAGCTTAATTAGTAAGTCCAAGTAGTGTAAGTCCTCCAGCTCTGTTCTCCATTTCCAAAATTGATTTGGTTATTGTCATTCCTTTGAATTTCCACATGAATTTAAGAATTAGCCTGTCAGTTTCCATGAAAAATCCCACCAGGGTTGGGGTTATGATAATCTTGAATCTCTAGGTTCGAGTCTTTTTAAATTTGTTGAGACTTGTTTCATGATCCAGCTTTTCTGGGGCAAGTATTGGAAAATCTTAAATTCAGAGGTATTTCTGCTGTATTACTAAGTCATGATTCTTCTAGAGTCTTCAGTGAATGCCCCAGGTAATCACTAAAGATGCTCTGGTTTTTTGTTTTTTGTTTTTTTTTCCGATTAAAGCTCGAACATCTCCCCACACTATATGATCTCTGGGAATTGTTCTGCTTAAAATTCCTCCATTCTTCGTTTAGCCTTTTGTGACTTCCCTCTGTGTATGTGGCTTCATGCTCAGTAAAGATTCAAAGGGACCCCTATGCAGATTTGAAGCATTCGTTTTCAGTTTTCAGCGTAACTGAAAATGAATTTCCCTCTTCCTCCTCGTCCTCTTCTTCTCCCTCTCCTTCTCCGTCTCACTTTAAGAGGAGGAAAAGATTTTGTTACAAACGTCAGCAGCTTAAGTTCAGGAAAAAAAAAAGTCTTAGAATAGACTTCTACTTGTCATAGCTATTTATTTTTTATTATCGTTATAAAAATTACAAATTACATGGTGCACTGGGTGTTGTACGCAACTAATGAATCATCGAACTTTACATCAGAAACCAGGGATGTACTGTATGGTGACTAACATAATAAAAAAAAAACATAAAAAAATAAAAAATAAAATAGAAATCAAATTAAAAAATAAATAAATTACATATTGCTTTTCAGCCTTTTAGCTAAGATCAAGTGTAAAAAATTAAATTATAGACATTATATAATTGTAAATTATATACTTTAATATAAATATATAATTATTATAAACTAGATATTATAAGATTATATATTATAAAAATATATTTTGTTTATATACATATACATTGTGAAATGATTACTACAGTTAAGCTGATTAACATATTCACAACTTTGCAAAGCTACTTTTTGCATGAGAGATGAGAACTCTTAAGTTTGAGTCTCTTAACAGATTTTATGTGTGTAATAACAGTATCATTAGCTGTAGTCACTATGCTGTATATTAGATCTCTAGAACTTAGTAACATTATAAATACCTAAAATTTGGCACCCTTCGACCAACAGCATCACTTCCTTCTTCCCAAAACTGGTCCTTCCAATTTCCAGGCTCATCAGCCTCCCCAAATATTTGTTGATCTCCATACCCTCCAATCAGTGAGGCCACTGGAGTCTTTTGGGTTTGTTTTCCCTGTGCACATAATCTAGATCTTCCTTCCATGGAGAATTCAGAGCTAGAGATTAACTCATATTTTTCCCTTTGCTCTAGTATCCCAGACCTGTGGAATCTATTGTTTGACATCTGAATGTCTGAACATAGTTGTAATGTAGATGTAGATATATAGTGAGATTTTTTCTGTAGTTGTGATATATATATATATATACATATATATATAAAGTATCTATCCATATGTATATACAGTATACATACACCATATGTTTTGTGTATATCCAACTTTCTTATGGTATACAGTGGGAGATTAAGACTCTTCCCTCTTATGCCCTCACATTCAGAAGTGGAAGACAGAGTTCATTTTGCTAATATAAAAAGATGAGTACTTTTGGGTGTGGGCAGCCCAGGACTAATACAGCATATCCCCAGCATCATGAGGACCAATATTACGTCTAAATTTTTTTTATGCATCCTTAGAACATGGTTCTCATCCTCATGGTTACAGTATGGTTGCTTTACCTCAAAGCATTACAGCAACCTTCCAGGAACAAAGTGAGGGATACGGTCATCAATTTTTTCATAAGTATTATTAAAAGCACTTAAGAGTTATGGATTGCAAATGCAGAATATAATTGTACCTGATTTTTTTAAACATTTCAACAGTTTCCAGTTTTTGGATAGAATGGCCATTTTTGAAATCTGACTTCTTAAAATAGCTTTTTCTAAACAGAGTTCTTGCTACACTCCTCCTTGGAATAGATGATGTTTCCATTGAAAGGAGAAAGGCATTCCCCAGATCTCATCAAAAAATTTAAATTACAACTTCTATAAGGGGAACGTGATGTAATTAAAAAAAAAAAAACAAAACCCAACCCAACCCATTGTCTTAATGCAAGAAGCTAGCCAAGGGACTTTCTGTCTCTCCCTCACCTCTTCTGCTCTCTCTTCTCATTTGCCAGTTCTTTCCTTTCATTTTTAAGTTCCTCCCCTCTTGTCCCCAAGAGGGGGGTATCTCTCCCCGCTCTCTGTTCTCTCTCTCTCCTCTTCCTCTCCCTTTCCCTCCTCTCTGACTTTGTATCCCCCTTTTAGTGTTATAAAAGTTTTATATGCCATTCATGGCTGGTGGTGATATTTTTCAAGTGATAGATACAACGATTAAATTTTTTAAATTTTGTTTACTTTTAATTTTGACTTGATTTCTATAAAGATATGAAGGCCCTTAAATATATGATGCCCACAATATATTTTAAAATTTCCCCTTGGTGAATGTTTCTTGTGATTGGAAAAAAGAAAAAAAAAGTCCCTAAGAATGCAGCTATTATGGCTACCACGTGATTGTAATTTGGTATTGATCTGTGTAATGTCAAAACTCAGAGTAGGTGACAGCATTTTTGATAGATCACTTCGGGAGAAAGGCTTGTGTGGGTACAACTCCTAGGTGTTCTTTAAAGACATCTGTGGAAAAGATCCCCTAGGGGTTTAATGATTTTATAAAACAGGTATTGTTTTGAAGCGTGGCTCTCCTAAATGGAAATTATACCATTGTTGTCATATCAAGAGAAAAGGATAGAGTTTTATTTCTTTATGGTAGCACAAGATGACCGATAACAAAGGGGAAAAATCCAGGACATACGCTTTAGTGGAAGGGTGATTGACCAGCCCTGTTGGCCGAGGACCGTCCTAATTTTAGTACTGAAATACCCCCCATTCTGGCCAAATTGGGGAAGTTTATCACTAAATTTCCGTGTCCCAGGAAACCCCTTGGTCACAGGCAAACCAGGACAGGTGGTTACTCTAGTGGGAGACAAGAGGTCTAGGTAGCCCAGTTAACAGAGTGTCTGTAAGACCTGGATTGGCTGGCTTTCTGTAGGTTACATGTCATGCCAAGTGTTTTATAGCTTTGATCTCATTTAATCTTTACGGACGCGTTATGATGTGGGCGTGACTGTTCTGCCTTGGAGGGGAGTATTCACCCTTGGCACCCCAGCAAATGCTCGAAGGGGAGGACGTTGACCCAGCAGGGTGAATCGCCAAGCCTCCCTGGGAAGTCATCTCCAGCTAGCAGGAGAAAGAAGGGGCTCCTAAGTGTGATCAGGGGTGCCTGGGGCTCCATGCAGCTGGCCTCAGCTCTTAGTGCAAGCCCTTGAAAACACGGATGAGAAAAGGAGAGAGAGAAACTGAACAGGGTGGAGGAGAGAGAGCAGAAGAAAAGATGAGAGAAGAAAGGGAGAGGAGGGTAGAGGACAAATTAGCAAAACTGAACCCCGATCGCTGTAAAGTTAGAGACACCCCTTGTTCTTCCAGCCGGTCTCCCTCATTGATATTGCTGTCATTGCTTGCAGCTAAATTGAGTTCTGCTTTCTTTTTTTTTTTTTTTTCCTCTTAGAGATCAATATTTCCTGGCTAATCCACTATTTGTGGGGGATATAAAGGGTCTGCGTCCTCAGTCCCTCATTTCTCATCAGCAGAACTCGAAGGAAACTCTGGAAACACTCTCACATATACAAACTATATACTGTTGTGGTTTATAATAAAAAGTCTATCCTTGGTCTTCATCCTCATTCTGGCACAGAGCTCCTAAAGCCCTTGGAATTTCCTAAGTGATAAGAGTTTTGAGATTCATGACAAACCCCTCTCAACCATACCTGTTGTGCTGATAAAGGGACATTGAAGGGACATTGGAGAGCAAGGTGGGAGCTGCTTGCCAGGTGACCCAACCATGTGAGGGTTGGAAATGTGAGCAGGGAGAGAGGGGCTGGAGTGAATTGATCACCACCAACCAATGATTTAATCAGTTGTGCCCATGTGAGGAAGCCTCCCTAAAAACCCCAAAAGGACAGGGTTCAGAGCGCTTCCGGGTTGGTGAACATTCGGAGATTTGGGGAGAGTGTGTCCTTTCTCCACACCTTGCTCCACCCATCTCGCCACCTGGCTGTTCCTGATTTATGTGCCTTGTAACAAACTGCTAATCCAGTAAGTAAAATGTGTCTCTGAGTGCCGTGAGCTGTTCTAGCAAATTCATCAAACCCAAGGAGAGGGTTTGTTGGAACCTCCAGTCTGGTCAGGCCAAAGCATAGGTGACAACCCAGACTTGTGACCGGCATCTGAAGTCGGGGCTGGGGGGGACCATCTTGTAGGATCGACCCTTCACCTGTGGGATCCAGTGCTGCCTCCAGGTCGATAGTGTCAGAATTGAGTTGAATTGGAGGGCACCCGGCTTCTGAGAATTGCTTGGCGCTGTTGGGGGGAAACCCACACATGGGAATGGTTACATGTGCATGCCCTCAACATTTATAAAAATATTAAGCATAATGTCTTAGGGACGTTGGGGGCTCTTAGAGCCCTACCCCAGGCTTCCCTTCTAGCTCTAGCCAAGCAGGAGAGGTGTCCCCTCCCATCTTCCTTTCTGTCTGAGTGGAGTTTTGGCAGAAGCGCCTCCAATTTGTTTGTTTTTGAGATTTGCTGTCTTGCCTGAGTAAGCATTAAACAGAAGGAAACCTCTCTCTCAAGGTGAAAAATTACTTTTAAATTTTCCACTTAGGAAACCACGTCTTGGCGCTCGCGTTGGAGAAGAACATGAGGGCTGACCTCAGGGGCTCTGCGTGAAGCCAAGACAGATACAGGCCAGGCTGTCTGCAGACAGACATCTCCCTCGTGTTCCCACCAACCTCTCTGACTTACCCTGTTTTTGTCTTTTTTTTTTTTCCCCCTTAAAGGTCTAAACGACTTTGAAAGCCTTTGGATAAACAGATCTCCACCACGATGCCAATTTGCGCGGTTCTTTCCTATTGATTTAGCTTGTAATTTATTTCTTTATTTCTGACACATTTCACTTACGTTCCCAGGTAAGGGCGAAGTGCTGAAGCTAGAACACTGTAATTAAATAATCGGGCGGCTGGCAGGCTGGGAGCGGCTTTGGCGGAGCAGCTATTTGCTATCTCCGTGCAGGGGTCACCTGCTCCAAGACGGAGATGGGAGTGGCCAGCAATGGGGAAAAGCCAAGTGCCTGTTGGCCTGGGCAGGCTTTATTTTAGTAAATAGTAATCAAAGCAGGTTTTCATGCTGAATTATGGCAGTTCCTTCCAAGCGCCATGAAATGGTATATTATTACCCCTTGCACGACTGGTTCATTCAGCTGGGAGCTGCAGAGAAGCAGGCCCACTGAGTTACCCGCAGCCAAGACTTTAATGAGAAGGTGGGACAGGCACGCTGAGCTCCGTGCCGCGCGCTTCCTTCCCGACTCAATCCATGTTAAGTCGCTAGCCCACCAGAGCCCAAGCTTTGGTGCATTTTTTACAATGTCGTTGTTGTCGAGGTCTCTGAAAGTGCTGATTCCATCACACCACCCCCCTCCCACACAGATTTTGAGAACTGGAGAAAGAAAAATTCCACTAGCTGGCGATGACGCTTTAGAGGAACAGCAGGGCTTCCCTCTGCATCCACTCCGCCTGGGATCAGCTTCTCTCCTCAGGAATTATAACTGTGTGCGAAGCCACCTTCCCAAGGAATGCTGGGAAAGGGCATTTATTTACTCCTAGAACAATGGGTGAAATAATTGATGATGGCGGTGGCTATTTTTGCAGCCCATGAGCCATGTTATTAAGACAAAGCAAAGCAAAACACAACCATAGACAAATGCATTACTTGCGACGCTGCAGGTCAGGGGTGGGCATACTTCTCCTGTAAAGGGTCAGAGAGTAAACATCTGTGTTTTGCAGGGCTACGTACATGTCTGTTGCATATTCTCTTTTATTTTTATTGGTTTTGCTTTTGCTGTTTTGCAATTCTTTGAACATGGTGGGGAGAATTCGAAGTTCAAGGGCCAGGCAGTGAGAGGCTGTGGCCCTAGCTGGCCCTGCTCCAGACTAGGTGCAGCTTGACCATGAGCCTCCCAGTGAATTTTAATGGTGGTGTACAGAGCATTCGTGTGTTGTTGAGATAACTCAGGGTTTAGAGCCAGTCAGCTCTGAGTCTAATCTGTGCTGTGACTGCTCCCCGTTGGGTTGTTTTGGACTTGTTCTTGACTTCTTGGAAATACTTTTTTCTCATCTGAAAAAGTGGCTAATACCTTATACAAGCAGATGACAGTTCACTTTGAGGACAAGAACCCTGTTTTTTATTTTAAGTTAGCACCTTGATTCTAATGCTTGCAAGAGTGGCTAGCTCATAGTAGACATTCAATAAATGCTTAATGAAAGACAAGATTGGGGCGCCTGGGTGGCTCAGTTAAGCATCTGACTCTTGATTTCGGCTCAGGTCATGATCCTGTGAGATCAAGCCCCACATTGGGTTCCACACTGGGTGTGGAGCCTGCTTAAGATTCTCCCTCTGCCCCTGACTGCCCCCCTCCTGCCCCGCCATTCTATCTCTAAAAAAAAAAAAAAAAAGACGAGATTAATGTTAATAAAAAATTATATGAGAACCTTAAACACTACCTACAATAAAACTGTGGTCAGTTACAATAACAAAATAATATTTGTATTTGTATCTGTCAGGGTTCTCCAGAGAAACAGAACCAAGTATCCTCTTGGTTCTACTTATAAAGATATGTAGAAAAGTATTTATTATGAAGATTGGCTTATACGGTTGTGCAAGATGAGAAGTCCCACAGCCTGCCATCTGCAAGCTGTAGGTTCCATGAAAGGCAATGAGTTCAAACTTAGGTCTGAAGGCTCGAGAACCATGAGCATCAATGTCTGATGGCAGAAGAGGATGGGTGTCCACGCTCAAGGGTGTCCACCTTTTTGTTAGATTCTAGCCTTCAGTGGATTGGATGATGGCTACCCACATTGATGAGAACCATCTTCTTTACTCAGTCTGTGAATTCAGATGTTAATCTCTTCTAGAAACAACCTCACAGACATACCAAGAAATGTTTTACCAGCTGTCTGGGCATCCCTTCACCTAGCCCAAATGGACACATAAAATTATCACAGCATTGTTTAGGCCAGGGCAGAAATAATCTACATTTTCTTTGAGAATATATAAATATAATGTTGTAAGAATATAATCATGGCTGAATCCTGGGGGAGATTAAATAGTAGCCCCCAAAGGCATTGTAATGTTGCCAGTCTTTCCTGTTTGGCCCCACCTGAGTTTATAGAATGCTATAAGCCGGGGGAATTTCCGTAATTTCTGCAAAAAGATGCAGAATAAGTGGGAGAAGTTGATCAGAAGTGTCAAGGATGAACAAAGGAGAGGGAGGAGAAAAAAATAAAATTACAGATGATCAACATGCAGGTCAGAAATAGTGAAAAGACTGGTTGCTTTCAAGATAGTCACTTTAGGAAGCTATACATTCATTGCAAAGATGCTGACAAAGCTCTATATTTATTTGAAAGTACCATTTGCAAACAGCTATCTGACTTTAGGACCCACACAAATGCCTTAGTAATAGTGAATCTTTGTGTGTCATAGAAATACATAGAATTTATAGGTCACAGAATTTCATTTCAAATATTTATCCCCTATGTGATAAAGAAAATACGATAAACTATTTATTTTAGAATCTAGGTAGTATTTGCGTGGAATGGCCTGTGTGATTTTTTTCACCTTTTTCGTATGTTTAAAATTTTGCACAGTTAGACATTAAAGAATAGGAAAAATCAATCCTCATTTTTTACTTTTAGTCATGTGTATTGCTCTCTCTAAACCATAATTTTATCAGTCACAAAATGGGAATCATGAAATCTATCACACAGAATAGTTCTGAGGATTGGTTGTAACACTCCACATTTAAGTCTTTGTAGAGGGAAAATCACTATGCAAATGCTGTTTATAAAATCTATGTCTAGGGAAATCTTTTCCTAATAAATCTACTGTGTAACAGGCAATGCACACAGGCTATAATCAATGAAACAGTCTTAAAGAGTCTATAGTGCAGAGTCATTCTTCTCCCTCCTGGTTTCCACCACCTCCCTTCTCTGTGGTGACTTCATTCTTCCCAAACAGTAGTAACAAAGTAACATAATAAATCAGCATCTCTTGAATCTGTAGTGATGTCTCTTTCCATGTCTAATATTATGTATTTGTGACATCTTGAATGACTTTTGTCAATTTTATTAGTCTTTCTTAAAGAATCAACTTTTGTCACTACTTTTTGACACTTTTGTTTTTTTATTTAACTTCAGCCTTCAAGTTTGTTATCTCCTCTTTGGCTAACTCGTTTGAGTTCATTCTGTTGGTTCTTTTGAAACTTACCACGTCAGGTGTCAAGCTCATCTATTTATACAAATGCATTTTATAGGTATTATATTAATAAGTAAGTATTCAAAGCTATGTATTTCCCTCTGGATGTCACTTTAGCTTCATCCTTCATCTCTTAATATCTAGTACTCTAATTATAATGCAATTACAGATACTTTGAAAATACACAGTATGCTTTCATCTGTGACACATGGGTGGCTTAAAAGTAATTTTTAAAAAATTTCTTAATCTATATTTTAGTTAACTTTGGTAACAAATTCCTACTTTAACTACATTAAATTCCAAAAAAATGTCCATATAACACCGATTATTTGGAACTTGGCAATGCTTGCTTTATAGCCAGTGCATGGTTACTTTGTTGTAAAAGTTTCGTGTGTGCCAGAAAAGAGTGCTTATTCCCTTTATATACATCCATCAGGTCAAATCTTAATTGGGAACGTGAGCATCGTGGCATTTATTGTCTTAGACCTTCATCTTAGGATAAAACAAAGCTACACTTACCATCTTAAGTATGCAGTGGCTCTTCACACAGAGATGGGTGAAAAATAAACTAATGTGAGTGTTCTGAGGTCAGGAACACTCTTAGAAGGTGAGTGTTTTGAGGTCAGGAGCGTCTGTGCCACTGTGTCATCATAGACACATAACAGATAACTCTGTCAGTGTTTGCAGAAATAAAAGATAGTGAAAGGCCCTTCATTTTGTTTCCTGATAAGAAAAGAAAGTTGATTTAGGAAAAAAAAGAGAACGAGAGAGAGGCTTCAGTTGACTTTATAGATAGGTTATATTAGAATGGTCCTGAACTCCTCTTTTACTGAATTTCTTTACATAAAGAAATCAATGGCCATCCTTGGGTTTGATTTATGTGGGAATTGCCTGGTGGTCCAGGGGTGAAGAGGGGACTGCTGAGAAGAACACAGATCGTCTGGATGTGCCTCTCAGATATGCCAATACTTTTTCTGGTTGCTGGGGTAAGGAGACATTTTAGTTTTCAACAGAATAGAATAAAGCATTTTACCACCCATTGGTATTTAAACATCTTAAACTAATGATCAATAAATCTGATTAAATAAGATTAGGGGTCTCTGAGTGCTAAAAATCCCATGGCTCCCATGGAGCTATCTGTCAAGTTGTTGTCACATGGGGGGATAAACCCAGTCATTAAACCACATGCTTCTACAAGTCAGAGCTATCTTAATGGCAAAGACGAAGGGCAGAAGGAAAGTCGTGTGGTCTGCTTGTATCTGCACTTCAGTGAGGTGAAATAGATTAGGGGTAAGACAGCTTTCAGTCTGTCCCGTTTCTCACCTGAAGTGTATTTTTCTATAGTAATAATAGCCAAAATATATGTAGTTGACATACAGAAGTTTATTTAATCCTCTTAATAGCCCCGTGCGGTAGGTGTTGTCCTTATTACAGTCATTACCCCAGTTGGTAAATGAGAAAATTGAATACAGAGATGTCAAGAGATTTGCCAATGGGTAGATTAGCTAATAAACTGTAGCTGTTGTCACCTACCACTTTAGTAACTCTGATACATCATCCTCGCTGAAGTGTCTCTCAGGTGTTGGGTGGAGGGGAGCTTACTCTGTCCTTGGAACTGAAGTGGCTTCTGTAGCTGAAGATGCTATCCTCAGTAACACGGCTAATGTCTTTCTCCTTCCGTGAAGCATATAGTTTTACTGGACATATCATGTGATTGAGTGTGTTACCATTTCTCTCTCTCTCTCTTTTTTTTTTTCCTGGTTGTTTTGGGTACTGTGCTGGGATCTTGCATGTCTCCTTACAAAAACAATGTATCCACAGACTTGTGGACTGGAAGGGAGCTTGGAGACCACCAAGCACAGCGTTCTTAAATCACAGCTGACTGCTTGCTCTTCTTATTGTATATGCAGGCAGTGTCCATTGTTGGAGAACCCGAGGATCACGTGGGAGAAGAACCATGGATCTCTTCCATGCACATCCCAGCTTAAAATATGTATTCATGGAGGTCCAGAGAGGGGGAAGTTCTTTTCTCAAGGTCATTTATTTTCTGCTGGCTAATACCAGAGTCAGGGCTGATACCGGATGAAAGTTGAATTTCTGCTTAGAGGACAGATTCTCAATCTAGCATCCCGTTCCAACGGTGCATCCCAGTAAAAAATGAATCTTAAAAAGCCTAAAGACAAAAGCCAGAGTAAACGTAGTTGCTGCTAACGTTGCTCCCTCACTCATCTCTGTTATGCATGGGTTTGATTTTAAGTGTTTAGAAGCTGGGGGAGAAAGGAGAAACAAAGTTTGATTTGTAGATGTTTTTGATGGGAACCCTGAGATGACTATCGGGTGAGAAGAGAGTTAGAGAAAGCAAGATCCGAGAAGGAAAAGCAGGTGGCTATGGCCTGTAGAGGAAGGAAATTATTTTCACACTTTGTTGTAAGCCATGAGGTGGATACGTGCCACTGGAGCAAAGCTGTGTGGCAGAGAAAGGACATTTCTTTGTTGATTTCTCACTATGCAAAATGAGACACAAACGTGGCAAATAGGACAGGGCCCTGTTGGGTTGGCAGGAGGGCACAGGGGACTCAGCCAGCACCTGCAGTCTGTTATCCATCTTCAAGAAAGAGAGGAAGGATGTGACTGGGGGGAGCTCACCCCGTGCTGTTCCCCCATTTGAGGTGGAAGCATGTTTATTAAGTGACAAGTAATTTGATAACAGTGAAGTTTAGTCGCCAAGACATTTAACAGGTACTAAAATGTCATATTGATTTGAACCTTGCTCTAAATGGCACATTATGTTGTTAGAGGAGAAAATTAAAAATCAAAACATGAGTAAGATACTTAATTAAGAGCAATCCTTTTGCATAAAAATGCTGCAAAGAGTGTATTGCAGGCCACGTTCCCTCCTTTTTCAGATACCCACTGAAAGCCTAATGCTGAGATACAGCCCCATTTAATGGAAGCCTCTCGCCTGGTTTAGGGTTACCAAGCTAACTGCTTAAATGTCAACTGGGCAGTGGGAGTGAGGTTCAATTCAGGAACAATTCAAATCCATAAATGAAGTTACTAGAGGGTCATAGAACAATGAGTAAACAAGAATTCAATCAGAACCAGGCTTAATTTCCATCTCCAAATTCAGGCAAGTTCCACAGAATCTTCCCTCACCTGTCAAATGGAAACAATACTAGCTTCCTTGCAGAATTGTTTGAACGAATGTCATTTTAAACTCGTGTCAACACGAAAGACTCAATGACTGGTAACTATTAGTATTATCAGTAGTAGTAATATTAAATAATATCATGAAAAATAGCGTTTGCTGTCAAGGGTCTTGTTCTCCTTATTTTGTCATCCGTTTTGTAATACGATTTCACAGAGGTAAGCTCACACATATCAAATTCCTTCACCAACGTTTGATCCCCTTGAAACTCTCTCTGGGCTGCTCATTAGGGAGAGTCATCTGTGCTGGCAAAGAGGCAGGTTTCCCATTCTTCCGCTCGGATTCTCACCTAAGGTGTGTGCACCTTTTAGGAAACTCATTTGGGACGTCGAGTAGCTGGACGCTTGGAGAAGAGTGAGCTAAAACTCGAAGATGAGGTTATAGCGGGTGCAGATAAAGCCCTCCTGACAGACAGGCGTGGGCACAGGGACGTCATCTCGAGTGAAGAGTAGGACCTTTGTTTGACTCCTCGTAGGGAGTGCCTTTTGCTTAGGTGTTTATTCAGCGGATCCATGTCTTTGGGGATAAATGCTAGGTGAGATGTTGAATTGAGCCGCCTAATGTCGAAGTTTCCTCCAGTCCTACGATCTCACCGCTTCGGACGGAGCACTGAAAAATCCTGCGGAGGAGATCCATGACATTTGTGAACCACGTGTTCCAATCGCCATCGCCAATCCGTGCGCAGGCACCTGTCTCTCTAAGATCTGGTGACTCCTCCCCCTCATACGCATCCCTTGATCGGGATTCCTTGTCTGCTCCACATTTTCCGTGGCCGCACGAGCTGTTGGCTTTCTTCTGTGGATTCTTCTAAATATAGAAGTGAAGCTTGGAATCTGTGTTGAATAGAGATCAGTGAGGGCACAGTGAGAGGGGAGCCTGAGGCAAAGGGGGTTCACTCCCTTGCGATATGAGTTGAATTTCCCTTTCACAATCCGGGATTCCTGAAATTTAATTGAAAGGACAAATGACTATATAAACAGGTCATGGGGATTCGGAGATTTTGGAAAGGAGTTGAAGCTGGAATGATGAAATCCATGAATGTCAGAATACCACTCTCTGCCTTTATTTACCTAGATAAGTAAGAAGATACAACTAACTGGATTTATCCCCTACAACCTTCCTTATCTGAACAAGTCTCTGAAAGCTACCAGCTAGAAAAATGGACCCTGATAAATACACACACACACACACACACACACACACACACACCCCTTTATGCTCAACCTACTATCTATTATAGCATTATTAGCAATATCAAAAGACTGGAAGCAAACCCAAATGTTCATCATTGAGAAGCTGAATTATGTGTCTACACAATGGAGTTCTATGCAGCTGTAAAAAGGAATGAGAAATATCTCATTGTGTTGCCATGCAATTATCTCTAGAACATACTGTTAACGTAGAAAAGACAAGGTGGAGGCAAATGTTTATAGTGTGCTGAGCTTTATCTCAGGGTCCCCAAATAGATGTGAAGGGAAATTTCATTTAGTTGTATTCGAGTGAACAGAGAAGGCAGAATAGAATAAAGTTATCACAACTTACACAGTCGAGTCGATTAGTGAATCTAGTCAGTAATCATAATTGGCGTATCATCACAAAATTAGAACCAGACATCATGTGCTTCTAATGTAAGTACACAATGCCATTTATGAGATATTCTTGGCCAAAAGAAGATCGTTGAATGAATATGATCAAACCTCTAAGTCCAAACATAAATTTATAGGACCCACAGGAGACCGAGAAACAAGTTTAAATGCCTGTTTTATATAATCAGTAAAATCCAAACTGAGAAATTCTGCATGAAAATTATCTTGTTTATCAAAAACCAAAGGTTGAAGATAGAGAGGGGGAACCTTATGATCAAACAGGATTTTTGGTGATATTGGGAATTTTTGTGAATTTTTTGGCATGAAAATGGACTGTGGTTATTTATTTTTATGGAGATTGTATACATACTTAAATATTTACAGATGTAATTACATCATAGTTGGCATTTGTAATAAAATCTAGAGAATGAGGGTGGAGATTGCTGTATATGAATGATTACTGAGTTTGAGCGATAGGTAAATTAATTTCATTACACTATTCCTTGTGTATGTATTTATACATTTTGGTAATATACATTTTCAAAAAATCGTCCTATTCTTGGTCTCAAAGACAAAATGAAGACCAAAGAGGAAGACATTATGAATAGGAATTTTCCACTCAGATGTATAGAGACAGCTATAAGCTACATATCTACTTATTATCAATAATAATTAATTCTATTTACTTACTACCTATCTAGTAATTATATTTACTTACTACTGTGTGCCATTAGATTCTAAGCCCTTCATCTATTTTGATTTAACCATTCTAACAATCCTGTGAAGTTGGTACATGATTATTCCCATTTTACAGAGGAGATTACTGAGATGTGGAAGTCAAATAAGCTATTCAAGGTCACACAAGGTGAAGGTCCTGACTGAGTCAGGAATCCAGTGGCGGCAGCCTAGCTCCAGAGCTCATGCTGTCAACCGTGAACTGAGATGTTTAGATATATGTTATGGATGGACGTGAGTGGCAGGACCATCAGCAGTAATAAGACCTAGCATTTTGTCTGAGTACTTTTCTGTGGCATGCACCGAGCTAAATACTTTACCTCAGTTATCTTTAATTGAAACAGTCGTATAGAGTAGTCTTGTTGTTCCACTTACACTGGAAAAAACACAACTCAGATTAGTAGCTCATCCATGATCCCTCAGATGGACTCTGGCGGAGGGAGGATACTGTATGTGCTCTCTGTTGCTGGGTAACAAACCACCACCCAACACTTATTGGCTTAACGTAACAGCCTTTTATTTTTAGCTCAAAACTGCAGGTGGCCAAGGTAGGGTGGGCTCAGTTGGGTGGTTCTTCTGACCTGGGCTGGGCTCCCGCATGAGTCTGTTATCAGCTACATCTTGGCTGCGTGGCTTTGCTTATGAGAGTTAGCCGTCTGTTGGGGGGAGCCCCTCGGTCTTGTCCTCCCCTGGTAGGCTGGCTTGCCCATGTTCTTATGGTGGACGCCTGGGTCCAAGAGCAAGAGTGGATTTACGCAAGACATCACTTTTGCCATATTCTGTTGGTCAAGGCCAATCACACAGCCAGCCCAGATTCAGGGAGTAGAAAGACGGACTTCCGCCTTTTGAGAGGAGACTCTCAAGGTGAGCTAGTTCCATCATAAACGGAGTGCATTCTGTGAAGGAGACATAATTGAAGCCATTTTTGCAATTCCTCTACCAAAGGCACAAGCCCAGCTCTGAGTAATTTGTAAATGGTTGCGTAACTGTCCCTCAATTCGGGTTCCACTGCAACTTTGGATTACTTACGGCCAACCTGATCTGAACTTATGAAATTTCTCCATGCAGATAAATTCTAAGTGCTGAGCCAATGCGTCCTTGGAGCAAGATACCAAAGGTTTGCTGCTGTGACCTGCCAGAGGACAGGATTACGGCGCAGGAGGGCGGAAGACTAGGCGCCACGGGAAAGGAGAGCATTAACAAAAAGCCCCAGTTACCAGGTAATGAGAGAGTCTGACAAGTAACAACAGCAAGGCAGCCATAATAGAATTTCAATGAGATAAATTCCGCTTTCTGCCCAAGTTTAGCCACTCAGGGAAGAAACAATTACATTGTGAAAATGGAACGCTCACCCTATATTATCCCTTCATTAAAATATTCAAATGAAGGTAACAACACTGTTATAAGCTCATTTATAAAGAAAAATAACATTAATGCATTTAACGCTAATGCATTTACCTCAGAGCGCTTCCCAGAGATGTTAAAATGTGAAGTTTATAAAATGTTCAGTGATGTTGAACTTGAATTGCAACCTAATGCTTGAATTGCTACATTTAACATTAAAAGCATGTTATTAATCTTCAATTTAGGGGAGAATAATTTCACTCACTGTGCAGGGGGATAAAAAAACCCTCAGTTATGATGGGATTTCATTCAGATCAAATTTGCTTTAATTGCAATTCTATTAAATTAGAAATAGACATTTTATCCTGATATGATTCTTTGATGTCTTTAGTTTTAATGCTAATAAAAGCATTATCACCACAGGTGTGAGCTGCATTATGTACAATAATTAGGACTTAAATTAAAGATGTGTCAAGCTACCCAAAAGTAATTTGGGAAACTAATGCAAAAGAAATAAATCAGGTGAAATTTTGGGGGCAGGTTAGTTCCCTACACCTTCGCCAACATCAGTTTCTCATTACTGTATTTTCTTTTAAGAACAACAATAATACCATTAAGAAAAATACCTTCCAGACATGGTTTAAGGAAGTATTGTAGAGCAATTGAGTGGAACATTTGCAGGCAAAGGGAGGCACTGTAGGGGAATATTTAATACAATGAAGCGATATGAACAGTGCATATTAAGTAAAGATAAAGCCGTAAGTTAGTATGTGTAAGTATACTGTGTTTATAAAATATGCATAGAAAAGTCTGGGAGGAAATACAACCCAACGTTAATGAGTCATTAATCTTTAAGTGGGGGGTTACTGAGATTCTTCTTTTCATGTTTTGATTCTGTGTTTTATAATCATTTTTAATAATTAGTAAATATTATTTTGTAGTGGGGAATGGTGTATTAAAGAACACAATGCATTCGGGGTGACCGAGCTCGTCATAATCAAAGACTGCTTCCTATTTCTTTGTCCGATCTGAGCACCGAGATGAGCATCCTCTGGGGGGATGGATGAATGAATGAAGGGAGGAATGAAGGAATAGATGAATGAAGGGATGGGTGAATTATAAGAGCTGGTATTCAGTATGTAGCTAAGGGGAGGGTGGTCAGGAATTAGGGCTTTGCATTTTGTTTTTCCTGGGAAGACCTCTCTTCAGAATCAAAATCTCTTTCTTTGATGGAAGCATGTTAGAGGAGAGATAGCCGCTGTGACCCAATTACGCTCTTATCCAAAATGGACGAAATCTGGGGACAGAACCAGAAAAGCTGAACTCACTGTTAGTACCTCAGGTGAGAGATGAAAATGTCCCTCTCTTCACACAGAAGTAAATTGACCTATATACGGCGACGTAACAGTAGACTTTTGGGGTTTGTTTGTTTGTTTGTTTTTGTTTTTTGGGGTTTTTTTTTTTTGCTAACCTTTGTTAAATATTTTATTAATGTTTGCACCCACGGTGTATCAGGGAAGGGACCATATGCTGTTGGGAAGGCAAAGATAAATGGAGACATGTTTTCTGCCCTCAGGGTAGCTTGAAGTAGAGAAAAGGGAATAGGCTTTAAAAATCTGACGTTGCTAGGGTCCGAGCCAAGCGCCACTGGTTACTGGCTGAACAGCAAGCGACTCGTCCTCCCCCAGCTCCATACCCTCATCTCTAAAATGAGAAAACCAGTAATACCATACTGGATTTTGTGAAAATGAAACCAGATACTGTAAAAATAAGCCAGTACATGGCAAGCACTCAGAAAAAGGTAATTATCCTCATGAAAGAAAAGTATGCATAATAAATATGACATAAATACAAAGTAAATATTTTAATGTGCATTCCACTGTATTCAGGCTGAATTTAACTGAATTCTGCACCCACCTGGTCTTATCCTCCCTAACTGTGGAGGACAAGGGGCATCTTCTGTGCTTATAGGAATTTCATTCTATCCAAGCAGATTTGGTTGCTCCTGTGATGGTCTTTTGCCAGGTACTAAGAAATTTCTCAACACTGCCTCTCCTGTTACTCCTTATCCTTTCCAATCCTTTGAGAGAACCCTCTAGTGATTGGAGGAAGGTGTATGAGTCATCTATTGCTACCTGGCAAGTTATTCCAAAACCTAGATACTCAACCAACACACACGTATTATCTCACAGGTTCTGTGGGTCAGGGGTTACAGGTTAGCTTAGCAGAGTGTTCTCACTCAGTTCCTGCAGACTGTAGTCAGAGCACTGGCTGGGGCCGGAGTCTCGTCTCAAGATCCGACTAGGGAAGAATGGGCTTCCAGTCCCACTCGTATGCCGTGACTGACAGGATTCAGTTCCTTGTGGCTGTTGGTTGAAGGCCATCTCCATTTCTTGTCATGTGGGCTCTCCAGAAGTCAGCTCACAACATGACAGTTGGCTTAGAGTAGGAGGGAGAAAGGGAAGGGAGGAAGGAAGACAGGCAGAGAGAGGGATCTCTTTGTAATCTAATGTTGGAGGTGATATTCCATCATCTTATTGTATTCTACTCAAGAGAAGCCAGTGTTTAGGTCCAGCCTATGCTTCGGGGGCAGGAGAGAGAGCATTTTGTAAGGGATGTGAATACTGGGAGGTAGGTGTCACTGGGGGAGTCTTAGCCACTTTCCATGATGGAGGCTCCAAGAACCATTTAGGTAATATTTGAACTTATGCCTTAAAGGTCCCAGTGTTGGAAGCCCAGGAAAGGCTGGTTTGGATCTTGACTGCTATATTCTTCCCTGTGATTTGGAGTCTTTAGGCCAATATGCTTAGACGTACTAAAGAAAAACAGACCAGAAAGAGAGCTAAGTCATCAAGGTCATCAAGAATGACCTTGACAAGTCAGCCCACCAACTGCACTTTTAGGGAAGGGTGGAAAAGCATGAAGAGACAATCTTGGCTCAGTATTCCCAGTGCTCTCAGAATGCAGGGGTGCACGCACGCACACTTGCACACGTGCCAGCACACATGCACTTACTATGTGCAGCCATCGTTCTTTGTGCTTTACAACAATCCTGTGAAGTCATCACCATTTTTATCGTCATCTCTATCCTACAGATGAGGAAACCAAGCCTCAGGGAGCTCGAATCTCGTCGTCCAAGTGCACCCAGCTGATAAGGTGGGAGGGCTGGGATACAAATGAAGCCCTCTCTTGACCGTTATGGCATAAACGTTCCCTGAAGCCCAGCCACTCAACCCAGTGTCCAGGAAAAATTCTGGGCTATGATTCATGAAATTAACAGCTTCCTCTGTAACCCAGAACGACAAAGTGGTCAAGCAGAGGCAGAAGGAACCAGGAAGGGGAAATCCTATCTGTGCCCTCCAATCTGCCATCACTTCCCGCAGTCCTTAGAATATTTAAGGACCACACGATGTTTTCTGTTCTTCCCTCACGATACCTTGCACAGGGCCTCGGACGCAGAAGGCTCAATGTGTGTCAGTCCAGCGGTTACACTTTGTGCTCCTGCTACTCTGTACCTGTTGGGTGGAGGCATAGTCACTGTGTGTCTCAGGGGGGCGGTCCTGATAAGCGTGGGCTTTGGCCTTTGACACATCTGAGTCCAAATTCTGGAATTCCTACAGTTAGTGAGACTTTGCCCTTACTTATCAGATCCTGAATTTCCCCATAATGAAAATGAGAGAATACTGTCTTCTTGTGGGTTTGTCATGATGATGCCATAAAATCGTATGCCAAGTACCTAGAATGGGGACGTGCATTCCATAAAAGGTAGCTGGTTTTATTCTTAGCAGCCGTCATCCAGATTTTAATCAAGGGACTTTGCTTTCACTTTACAATCCAGCTTCCCGTGTATGATTCTAAAAAATGTCACTACTTTCTATTTTAAAAGGCAGAAGCTTTGTGCACAGCATTGAACAGGCAAAACATTTGACTCTATTATTTAGAGTAGGTTAACACTACTTAAACACCCCCACCCCACTTTTCAGTAGCTTCATAAACTTTTTTTTCCCCTCTTTCCTATAAATTAGAAGTGAGGGGGAACCCTCCTGAGCAGCTCTTCTCCATGCAGCCAACTACGGTTCCCGAGCCTTTTGATGCTGTGGTTCCCCCACCCTGGGTCTCTGTAGCCACAGGGATGGGATTAAGAGGGCTTGGCAGACCCCACCGCACATTTAGTGCCCCAGATTGCCAAGAAACTTGTACCCTTTCTGCTCATATTCCTTTGGCCAAAACTAATCACATGGTTTTACCTAGCTGCAAAACATGGCTGAGTAACACGGCATTTGTGTGTCCTGGAAGGAAAATCAAAACGGCATTATCCATGGTATCCTACATGGCAAGAGAACTGGGTAGATAGACAGTGAGAAAAAGGTACAGATGAATGTTACCTTAATGTGACCGCATGGTTGGCCACATTTACCTTTTCTCATTTTGTTTTTAATACCTGATCTTACAACTGTCATTGGAAGGACTGCATAACTAGTCTAGGCTGTAGTTATAATTTTCTGACTCATTCCCCTATCCCAGGGCAACTGTTTAGGATCGTTCTGGCCCTCTTCCCCAGAACGTTACAGCTTTATACTGTGAACACTGATTATGTCAAAGCTCCCACCTCCGATGGAGGTGCGTTGCTGGGCAGTTACAAGCCAAATGCCGAAATCAACCAGTGAAACTCTCGTGGCTCCTTAAGCAAAGGAATATTCACAGTCCCAGAGGCCAGCCTGACAGCTCTAACCCCAGGTTCATTGCCTCTGAATTAGAAGGGGAGGGTTAGATGTGTGCCTGAGTCAAATTAAACTTGGCACGGGTTGCATTTTCTTCCATAGAAGCCAACCATCTATATTATAATGCTCCGTGGCTAGCAGCAGGGAAGAGGGACCACGGTTTCAAATGATTGCGTGGCTAAAAATCAAAGTATGGTAATGCTTGCCGGCTAAGCTCGCCTCTCTGTGCGGTGCAGCCCAAACCCGGACTGCAGTCTGGATGGCGTGGGATTGCAGAGAGAGTGCAAATAAAATGCAGATTTGTTTCCATTTCATTCCATTCCAACAGCAGTTATTCATAACAGCTTAATGTGCAGCCACTGCATTTCCCAGATGCAATGTGCTGAGGGTTTTGTGCAGTGAAAATTGGTTTTATAGGCAAGGGAAATGCCACCAGCACTGCAAAATTACTGCTACACTTTCGCTCCTGGATTTAGCTCTCCAGGATGAGAATTCAGATCCTGGAATAGTCACTGCCTCCGTAATGCAAAATCCAAACTACCGGAGTCAGGATTATGCTGGGAAATTCACACGCACGCAGAGCAGCTTACATAACGCCATAAATTAAATATGAAGCCTCTTTGTGCTTTCAAAAAATCAGAGAGAATCAAAGGCTTGTACAAATTCTTCTTACTCTGCTTGGAGACACTGTTGCCCTTATAAGCGTCGGCACCCTGAGTCCCGGTGCTGTTCACATTCCTGTTCCATTCTCTGCCGTTTTCTGCAGGCAAAGGGTTAATCACAAGTGACCTAAATGGTTTCCTGCTCTGTTTTATGGCATTTTAAGACAGAGCTGTCCAGCAAAATCTAAACCACGTGGCGAGTATCAGGGAAAGAGGGAGTGGGGGGCAAGACTGTATATATGTGTGTGTGTTTATGTGTATTTTATATATATACACATTACGTGTTTATATACATGTATTTATGTGTGTGTATATACACTGTATGTCTCTCTCTCTCTCTCTCTCTATATATATATATATATATTATTTTTTTAAACCCAGTGTTGCTTTTCAAAAACAGTTTATTGTTACAACTACTCCAATTTATACTCGTGGGAAAACAGGCTCCAAGCAGGCAGACAAGTGGAGTCATTGCCAAGTAGTATTGAAGACTCACTGGTCAGAACATAATCTTTATACATGAAGGACATTTTTCATGTATAAAGATTACATTCTGACCCACAGAGCTTACACTGGCTTTCCGGAATTGTACCTGGATTTGGTCTGATCCATTTTTACTAATCTTCACTCTCTTCAGACCAGTGCCCCTGTTTACCTAACACTGGTTTGATATTTTAATTTTCAAAGTTGGGGCTATGCCTGTGCGTTCCTGACATTGCCTCTAGAATACAGAAACCATTGGGGAATTCACCACTCCTTTAAAAAGTCTCCGGGTGAGGGGCGCCTGGGTAGCGCAGTGGTTAAGCGTCTGCCTTCGGCTCAGGGCATGATCCCAGTGTTCTGGGATCGAGCTCCACATCAGGCTCCTCCGCTGGGAGCCTGCTTCTTCCTCTCCCACTCCCCCTGCTTGTATTCCCTCTCTCGCTGGCTGTCTCTCTCTGTCAAATAAATAAATAAAATCTTAAAAAAAAAAAAAGTCTCCGGGTGAGAGCTCCACCCAAGACTGTTAGATGAGCAGGGAGTATGCTCAGTGTACCCCAACGTGGACGGCGTACACTCTTGCGGCATCCACACTGGAGTGGAGACAGTCAGAGACTCTGCACCCCACAGTTGCCACAAAGCCACTACTGCAGAAAGCAGCTCAGACCACGCACGGCGGCTTCCCCATCATCCCCCGACCGGGACATTAAAGCAAGACATGCGTAGTCAAGTAATTCTGATTCATTTTGGGGGAAGCGATGGCATTTAGTGAAATCCAGTAAATTGTCCCTTTCAGCACTAATAATATGTTCTGAGCTTTCCCTACTAGACTCTGTGTAATGGTAGTATAATAGGATTGCTATGGCAATTAAGTGATTGCATATTTTTGGGCAATGGAGGGCATCCGCTGGGGCACATGCCATTAGTAAAATGGAAACTTTGTCATAGGATTGGTTGGAATCTGGCTCAGGAGTTGGGGACACGAGCCATCATCCATTTTATTTCTTCAAGAAATTTGGGGGTGGGATTATAAAATCATTGAGCTCCACCCCTCCCACGGGGATTCCCCCGGGTGGGGTCCAGTAGAGTCCCTCCGTAGCAAATGACCATCATCCCCATTAAAGCGTCTCACAAATTCTGATCTACGCAGATGCTGGATAAAGTGGATTATCAGATTTGCTTTCTGACGGCAGAAGGGCAGTGTGGAGGAGGGCATTCGATACCGTGTAAACCTCAGTGACTCCTCTGTTTGCAGACTGTTTTATGATTTCCATACAGGGAAGTTTCTTGGGATCTCCTTGTGTGTCTCCACATGTGTATACACCAACTACCATGTGAGACGAGTAGATGAGAAGACATCCCTATTTCACAGATGAGGATACTGACTTCCAATGGCCAGTCCCAGTACAGCTTAAGTCCATACACCTAGGCAAGGCTGAAGAGGTGACAACTTGTCTTAGGTCCTCTTCCTCACCCTGGGCTGCTGGTGTCAGTGAATCTCTGTTCTTTCTTTCCTTTTCATTTTTCAGGTGGCATTATAAGCATTTGTTAAAGCTGGATGTTAACACCCGAGTGATTGCTATCCGTTGTTCTGTGCTCTCTGCTGTGTTTGAAACATCTCCTAAAGACAAAGGACCAAAAATAAAAAAGATTGATTGTTTAAAGTGGGGATAACAACCCCAAAGTATTTTGGGGAGGGGTATTCGTTTTTAGAACTTGGACAGTATAAATTATGACACTTACTAAGTGCTCATTTCTCTGTCTCCATCTTTTTTTGTTGTTGTTGTTATTGTTGCCTGTATTATCTTCGGAGGAGTGGTCGTAGGGTGGGATCTTCACCCCCTGTCCTGTACCAGCAGGTGTAGTGCCAGCAGGAAGGTTAGAGCCTTGCAAGCAGTTCACTTGCAGTGTAAGGCCAAGTAGGGCAGGGAGTGGGGTCCTCCCGTATGCCGTCCCTTCCACACAGAACCTTCTCTCTCCACCAGCAACCATCTCCACCAGGCGTCCTTGTTCTTACTCCAAGACCCCTTAGCAAGGTCACAATGAGCTAAGAGCACAAGCCGTGTTGCTCCAAGACATCCTCCCCCATACACCACAGTAAACTGGTCTCCTTTTAATCAGCTCAACTTGTATCCTTCTCTTTTTATTGTGGTAAAATACGCGTCACATAAAATTTACCATTATGACCATTGTAAAGTAAGCGTTCAGTGGCATGGAATATATTCGTAATGCTGTGCAAACATCGCCCCTGTCTAGTTCCAGAAGCTAAGGCCCCAGAAGGAAACCTCATGCCCATGAAGGAATCACTCCATGTTCTCTGCTCCTCCAGCCCCTTCCAGTCACTAATCTGCTTTCCCTATGAATTTGCCTGTCCTGTGCATTTCCATAGAGATGGAATCATATAATAAGAGTTTGTGGCTTCTTTCACTTAGCATACGGTTTTATAAGGTCCTCCATGTTAGAGCACACATCAGTACTTCATTCCTTTTGGGTGAGGCCATCAAGAGAGTAGGAAGACAATCCTCAGAATTGGAGAAAATATTTGCAAATTGTATAACTGATAAAGACCTCTTAATCCCAAATATTTAAAGAGCTCTTACAACTCAACAACAAAAAGACAAACAACCTAGTTTTAAAATGGGTGAAGGACTTGGATAGACATTTCTCCAAAGAAGAGAGACCAGTGGCCAATAAGCTCATGAAAAGATGCTCAACGTTATTAGTCATTAAGGAAATACAGGTCAAAACCTTTCTTTTAAAAACTCAGCCCACACCTTGTATCTATTGATATATCATTCTTTGGTTCATATCTGTGTCCTCCCCTGGAGTGAAGGTTCCTATCTCTGTTCATTTACTGTTGCAGTCTCAGCAGTGTCTGGCACCCAGTCAGCCTTCAATAAATATTTGTCGAATAAATGAAGGGATGGACAGGGAGAAATAAAGTTCTTTAGAGGGTCAAAAAAAGAGAAACCATGTCAACTTTTTCAATTTATAGAAATGCTCTGTGCAGTGGTGGATGTCATGTTCATGGACAAAGAAAGTAGCTTTTTTTCTCCTGACCTCCGCTCCTAGATTGCATGGCCAGACGAGACATCGCAATTTCATTGTTTTTGTTGTTGATGGTGGTGGTCTACTCATTGTTTATTGAATGCTGTGAGTGAGGCATGTGCTAGGAGCTGAGGATATGACTGAGTTAATAAATGCATGGCTTAAGCTTCATGTGAGTTCTTTGGCACAGATTTCCCTCTCCCACTTTGTATACGAAGGAACTAAGACTCAGAGAATCGTTTAAGTGACAGTTCAAGGACGCTCAGATAGGAACCGAGCAGCTGTACATACAAGCGTTTTACTTTATGACCCCATTGCCTCTGTGTTCCTCACATCGAACACAGGGCCCTGGAATGGGTGACGGCCAAAGACATTTTAATAACAGACTGTGGATAGTTACCAAGAAAGGAATGTGGAGAAAAGAAAGGAAGGAAAGAGGGTTAAGTTTGGACCCACATTGCTTAGGATGAATAAAATGATAACAATAGCTACGATTTATTGAGTCCTTACTATATGCCAGGCACTGTGCTGAGCACTTTACCCTCATTGTCTCACTGGATCGAAAAATTGGGTGTGGGATGGAGATACTATTTATCAACTGTTGCTGTTTTGAGAAGGAAACTGAGGCACAGAGAAGTTGATTGGCTGGCTCAGGGTCACCCCGATGGCAGTGAGTGGAACTGGGATTTGAACCCAGGACTTCCACGTTCACCGACCATGACCCTAGTCACTAAGCTCCAGGTGCCTCCAAAGCAGAGTGCAGCGCAGGGGCTCAGACTAAAGTATCACAGATCCCTGCCGGCTTCATTCCCATCCCCGGGGAGTAACGTTTTGGAGGAACACGTGTTCGTTGTTGCTGGTGCCCTAGATGCAAAGTGCCCGCAGCGCGTGGGGAAGGTAGGGGCTGCCCTGTCCGGAACAGCTAGTGGGAAGAATTGCCTGCTCCCTCAGGAGAGTTCCCTACCTCCCCAGCGAGGGAGAAGCTGAACACAGGTTCATCCCTCACAGATCGCTCCCGGGGCGGGGCCTCCAACAGTGCACACAGCCAAGTGCGAGGGGGTGTGTCGGCGGGAGGGAGCGGCGGCTGTCCCTGGAGAGTCCGCAACTGCGTGGGCTGTGGATACCTTGAAGTGAGATGCCAAGCTGGAGAGCAGGAAGAACAGAGGACATCAGAGATGGTCGCCGCCAGGCACCCTGGCAAGCTGGCACCCACCTCAAGGACGCTTGGTGCTTCTCTTGCCATGCGCAGGGTCTCCCAACATATCCTTGCACCTCTGGCCCCTCTCCCTCCTCCCAGATCTTGGCCGACATAATTCATCCTCCTAGAGGCCTTCCCGAGCCATTGGATCCACAGTAACTCCCATCTTCAGCAGTATCCTGTTAACCTGTTTTATATTTTTCATAGTACCCTTCATTATCCAGAATTATCTCCTTTATTCTCTTGTTCATTTGTTTATGGGCTTACTCCTCTCCATGTAACCTCTGTAATCACTTTCCATGGTGATTGCTGCCACTGGGAAAAAGACAGGACCCGTGTTGAGAAAATAAATGAAAGGAGAAAGGAAGGAGAGAGACTTCAGTGATCACCAACTCTTCATTGTTTGGAGAAGGCAGCTGAGGCACAGAGGATAACCAGCATGTCCAAACACACACAGCAAGTAAGCAGGAGAGCCTGGCCGACTCATGTCGGTCTGACCCCAGCACCTGTACCTTCTCCTGTGACCTCTCACTGCCTCAGTGGTTATCATGCTCACGTGTGTGAAGGTGTCCTAAAGTAATAGTCATGCTTTGTGCATGGAAGGTAATCTTGACTGTTCCTCTGGCCTCTGTGCAATTCTAGAAATCTTTGTTATATCAATTTGAGCCTTGTTGATGTTCATGTGAAGTTTTCTCTACAAGTTTTTGAAACAGAAGAAAAATGTCCCTTTTTCAACTGTCCCCTACCCCTATACCCCAAGCAATCTCTGGGGGGGAAAAAAAAGAATGGATAACTGAGGTTCTCACTTTGCACTCCATAACTGTTTGCTGTATTTGTTTAACAAATGTAGTTGTTATTGTTAAGATGAACAGTAAATGAAAGGGAAGAGATGGCATTTTAAGAAGGCTGCCATATAGACAGTCTCTCCTTTAGATGTGTTTTTGCTTTATTCCAGACACAGCATCGAAGTAAAAAAACCATGCCACTTTTGATCATTTTTAAATACTGAAAACAAAACAAAACTTAATTGAAGAAGAAACATGAAGCCCTCTTGATCTCTATAGAAACATAGCCAATTATCAAGACAGTTTCCAAATAACCCAAAAGCTTGTATAAATGTCTCTTAGCCCTGGAAGAGTAAAACTAAATACTTACTACATGCCAAACAAAATTAAGATTTATCTGGCACCAAAGGAAAAAAGAGAAAGCTACTTCTGCAAGCTGAAATCCCACCACTACGAAGAGAAGCAGGGCCTTTTGAAAGGAAAACGTTTTAACTGTGTTTACAAGGGTCATTTCAATGTTTTCGAAGCTCCAGTACTACACAGCAACATCGCCCTGAGTATGGCCCATCAGCCTTGTCTATGAAAGTGACGTCAGTTACAGCTGGGAGCATGGCTCGTACATGTTTCTAGGTGCATCAGTTATTTTTCACTTCATCAAACTGATGGGACTAAGATCACAAATCACTGTTTTGCCATCAAAGAATGAAAATATAAAATAACAGAAATTAGACATTTTAAACCAGGCTTATTTTTTTTTCTAATTCTCTTTAATGTCTTTCAGATGGTGAAAGATTTATGTGTTCATTATAGAATATGTCTGTAGAAAATAATGTAGGGAATTTGGAAAAACTGAGGGGAAAAAAACTTTATCCTTAGCCCTCCCGCTTAGGAAAAAACAACACCGTTCCATCTTTTTCTGTTTGGTTTAAGTTCATTGAACGCGAGATTGGGACTGGAACAGGGGGATTAGAGTCCCCAGTTCTGGAATTGGGCTGGACTCCGATTCCCAGCTCCATCACCTGTTGGCTGTTCAACCTCAGGCCAGATAGGTGACCTCCTAAGAATTCAGGGAAATGACACCTACCTTCCGGGGCTCTTGTGAATTACCATTCATGATGCAGACGGATACAGTGCTTAACAGTGAGTTTGGCTCCTGCTAAGGTTCCAGTCTCTGGTCGTTATTTTGTTTAATGATAATGCTCTTATTTTTATGTTCCTGCAAGCCTCTCCTCCATGTTATTCAACATTCTTTAAAAACGGGACTTTAGTTTGGTTGCCTCATCTCTCTGACTGATAGACCATCATTAATGTATGCCAGTTTCCTAATTAGGTCTGGGTACTTTGGATCTCCAATAAATTAAATCATGCTGCCATTTCCCGGTTACTCTCAAGCGGGCTTTATGTTGATGTCGACGTCCTCCGCCTGCCCCTGTCCTTGGCCACTTCTGGGATGTCCCTGCCCAGTACCCGTTGGTGCTAGCGGGGGAAAGACACGCTGCACGAACCGCCTGGTTTCCCTAGACACACACCCTCCAACGGAAAATAAAATCAACCATCTTTTTTCCTCGGCAGAAGCCACGGTGTTTGCTCTCTTGCAGCCGTGCTCTAGCATGGGGGTAATTTGTAGCTTGAACGATTGAGACAAACACTTGGCATGAGTCGGAGAGAAGTAGGATGTCTGTAATTGGAATATTTTGTCTCATTTATTCTTGATAATGTGCCATATTCCACTCCATCAGCCAGAGGTGATTGTTCACGGAATGCCTTACACCTGGCGTCGGTGCTTAGGAAAACCAGATGTGGTTCATTGTTAGATGCTATTTTAAAGCAAGGGTGAGCCATTTTCCTCCAAGGGCCCCTCCCTTCCTCATTCTCTCGCCTTTTCCAACAACTGTTTGCCCTCCCCAGGGTTCTAGTTACATTTATTTGGAGTCTGGGGATGCTGGCCCATTTTTACCAAGTCTTGGTAATCTATTCTGAATTCCCTGCCTGTCGTGCGGGAAGGGGGCATGCTGGGGAGGAGGCAGGGAAGTCCAGAATGATCCGAGGAGATTGCAGCTGGGCCAGTGGGTTCAGGCATTTCCTCCTGGGGTGGCTAGAGCAGGCACTAATCCCTAGTGTGGTCTCAAAGGTCAAATCAAGGATACTGATGCTCCTTTTTGTCATGTGAGACAAGGACGTGGATCTCTGAAGAACCTTTGCTCTCCTGGGTCTCTGCAGGTTACAGGAGGAAGAAAGGGGCATCATCAGGCTGGCTTCCCCAAGGAGCTCTGTCAAATGGCACTCCTGCCATGTAGATGTTTATAAGGACTAACCGAGGAACTTAAAAAACAAAGTACTGGTGTCTCTGCAAATACTCTGAATTTCCAGGAAGGGTTCTGGGCATCTCCACTTCCAACAGGTCTCCTGGTGGTGATCCCCGTAGGGGCCAAATTGGGAAAAATTGGTAGGGTGGCAATACACCTCAACTTTTGATGTGCACAGCCTGGGGACCTGGATTAGATGCAGGTTCTGATCCTGTAAATCTGGGGGAGGGAGGGGAGCTGAGAGGATGTTTTTCTAATAGTCTCCCAGATACTGGTGCTGATGGGGTTTTGAAATATAGGTGAGAGGTTCAGTGGGGTGGAGTCCGGACCTGACAACCAAAAAAGAACTCTCCAGACGTCTTTGGTGCAAAATGGTGGTTTATTAAAGCACAAGGACAGGATCCATGGGCAGAAAAAGCTGCTGCCCTGGGGTTGTGAGGGGTGTGTGATTATATACTATGGGGTTGGGGGAGGTTAAGGAAAAGGGAAGTTTCAAAAGGATTTTCATATGTTAAAGACTCACAGGGTACCAGAGGCCTTGCCATTGTCAGGTTAAGGTGGTTTTTCCCTCTAAGAAGGCATTACCAGTATGATAGTTGGGGGCTTCCTGGAGGAACGTTACACTCTGCCCTCTTCAAGTATCTGTCCATGGGCTGCAGGTTACAAGGACATTTAATTGTATCTACATTTCCTTCTGGAAGCTAGGTTGCTGATAGAAATGCTTTGTTCTTGCAGATTGCTAAGACATTGGTAAACTGAGGGAGACTCAGGTCTTGCAGGATTATGGTCTCTGTAGGTTACCTATTTGTTTTTCATTTCCTTGGCTTTCGGGCAGCCAGGAGTGCATGAGGAATGTCACATATATCCCATCTTGGGGTGGGGTTAATGGGGTGTCAGCTTCTGCTTGGTCCTTAGATGACCTCCTGCTCCCTCATCAATGCTGCCGATTCCAGAGCCACACTTAGTAGCAGAGGTCAGCGCACTCCATCCGCTGCCTGTCTTCCTACTGCCCACGACCTAAGAGTGATGGGGGGGGGGGAGAACTAGAAAACAAATAGCATGTCATTATACATGACCACTATTGGGACACGGCCACACCCACTCACTGCCACGGTGGCGGTGGCTGATTTTGTCCAGCACGCCGCCGCGGGGTGGTAGCTGAGGTAAGGATCATACAGCCCCCGGAGGGCCTGAAATGCTTACTGTCTGGCCCAGCCCTTTGCAGACGGGGTTTGCCAGTCCCGGGTCCAGATCCCAGAGGCAAGAAAAGCAGAGGTGTCCTTTAAGGAAATGTATTAGTCCGTAAAGCTGTAAGGTGGGAGATAAGACTGACAATTGGTATGTTGAGTTTGAATATCAATAATGATTCAAAAAATTAATATTACCCTAAAACAGGAGACGAACTCTGACAAGTAAAAAAAAAAACAAAAACAAAAAAACAAAAAAAAAACCAAAAACCTCTCCAAATCTTTATTCTTCCCACCCTCCACCTCCTGACCCCAATTTCTGACTTAGAATGGCCATATATTTGCATAATGGCTTTCTTTTGTTCTTTTTATTGCCAACTAATTGAATTAGGATGGCTAAAAAAATAAAATACCTTCAGGCTCAGACCAGTTCTAGACTCCTGTAAATAAGCATATAGGTGAAAAAAGGTGAAGAGTGGGTTTCTCTCTCCAGGGCAGCTGTAATCTAGGTTTGTTTTTGTTTTGTATCTCTGTTTGCTTTTTTCTTTTCTTTTTTTTTTTTTAAAGATTTTATTTATTTATTCGATAGAGACAGCCAGCGAGAGAGGGAACACAAGCAGGGGGAGTGGGAGAGGAAGAAGCAGGCTCATAGTGGAAGAGCCTGATGTGGGGCTCGATCCCAGAACGCTGGGTTCACGCCCTGAGCCGAAGGCAGATGCTTAACCGCTGTGCCACCCAGGCGCCCCTCTGTTTGCTTTTTATAGTTAGCTTATGGACGTTAAGGGAGTCAGTGACAGAATTTTGAGAGATGAGTCTCTTTGGAGGAAAGAATCAAAATTCAGCTTAACACCTGCCTTCTCTGGAGAGGCTCTTTGTCTCTCTTCCTGTTGTGGGGATAGGGTTGTGTCGGTCCGGGCATACTTGGGGTGGGGGCGACTCAGAAAGTTTTGTAGACCTGTGCCTTCACGAGTCCTTTAGAAGACTTCTCACGGAGAGGGCTTGGAGTGGTATCTTCTGCCGGCAAATTGATTCCTTCTTATTTTTGTTGTCCCAGGAGACTAATGGCAGAGTTTGGAGGCATCTGGAGGGACCTGTCTTACCTCAAGGCACCAGGAAACGGTGAGCATTTCCAATGTGACAAATACAACGATTGAGATTCCCCCTCCAGCCATGTGTAACTCTTCCCCTCCAACCAATCAAAGCACACTTTCAATCAAACCATTTGGGCATTTTTAAATTTATTTGACTTCTTACAGGTAAAGGGCGTTTTCTCCCCCTGTGCCCTGTTTAGTTATTTTGTCAGCACGCTGGGTTCTATATGTTTAGCTCTACCCCAGTTTGATTTCATGCCAGAGCTCAGGACTCCAGAAGAGCCCAGCCAAGCACTGGTCTTGTCGGCGTCCTTATCCTAAACCCTGCTTCTTTCTCGCAGGCAGAAATGCCTGTCCTTGCTCTTTCCCCTTGCTCCACGGTGGGATAAAAAATCAAAAGGTGCACTGTTTTCACTGCAGCCCAGAGATTCCACACCCCCGTGTTTTCATTTTCATTTGTCTCCATGTATTTTTTGAATTTTTTCTACCATAGGATCCAGTAATTCCACTACTGATTATTTACCCACAGAAAATGAAAACACTGATTCAAAAAGATACGCACCCCTGTGTTTATTGCAATGTTATTTACAATAGCCAAGCTATGCAGGCAGCCCAGTAGATGAATGGAGAAAAATGTGATGCATGTACATACAGAGAGAGAAATATTATACAGCCATGAAAAAGGATGAGATCATAGCATTTGTGACAACACAGATGGCCCGAGAGTGTTATGCTAAGTGAAATAAGTCAGACCGAGAAAGACACAGGCATATGATTTCACTCATATGTGGCATCTAAGAAAACAAATGAATAAACAGACAAAAAGTAGAATCAGACCTATAAAGACAGAGGACAAATGGATGGTTGCCAGAGGGGAGAGGGGTTGGGGGGAATGAGCAAAATGGGTGAAGGGGAGTGGGAGATAGAAGCTTCCAGCTTTGGAAAGAGTAAGTCACGGAACTAATAGTCACAGCAGAAGGAGTGTAGTCGGTGATGTTGTGTTGGCAGGGACCGATGGTAGCTGTGTTTGTGGTGGGCACAGCATAACGTATAGAGATGTTGAATAACTATGTCATGTACCCCAAATAATGTAGCATTCTGTGTCAACGATACTTGGAGAAATTTTTTTAAAAAGATGAAAACAAAAAAAAATCAAAAGCACGCTCTCCCTGAGCTTTTCTCCGTGTGGTAATTATGACCATGACCCCATTTGTGTCCAGTGTCTGAATCTGGACAAGATGAGCTCCAAAGCCACCTTCTGTCTTCCCCAAGCTCCCTAGCCCTCTCCTTTAGGCGGCCAGACTCGAGCTGTGCTTGCCTCTTCTGCAAAGGGCTTGCAGCCCGTGCTCCTGGCTCAGCCCAGGTGAGGCTCCAGCTATGAGAGAAATCAGAGGCGAGAGGCCACTTATCTCCGAACGCCCATCTTTCAAAGAGAGGTGACATATTCCAGTGAGGACGCGATCTTTGCACCTCCTCCTAATGGTCCCTGACACCTTGGACTGCAAAATATTGCTGAAAAGTCCATTATTGCCTGTCTCCTTCTCTGTCTCTCTCACCATCTCGGTCTCTCTCTGTTCTGGGAACAAAGAAAACTTTTAAAAGAGCGAGAGAAAGATCAAAAGGGTTCTTAATTTTTTGATATGTCTATGAGCCCGAACGTGGATAGAGGTGGGGGGGTGGGGGCAGGGCCAGTTGGCCTAGGAAACCGAGCCTAGAAGTTGCTGACATCAGACAGGAGTCCTTCTTTTAGAAGGAAAAAGACCTGTCACCCCTAATTACCTTCCGTGCCCCTTGCTAGATGCTACCCCAGAAACAGAGTGCTTTGATGTGCAGAAATAACACCTTCACCTTTCTGCTTTTATGCCAGTGCCATAATCCGCAAGGGAGGAAGTCAAACGTGAATTTGAATCAGTTTGCCATTCCTCCAAGAAATTACGTAACAAGTTCAGCCTCTGTTAGCTATCTTTTCCATCATCTTCATAACCCAAAGGCAAAACCGTGGTCGGCAGGGGAGGCCTGTATTCGTTTCCTACTGTCTTTGTCATAAACGCAGTGGCTTAAACACGTCTGCGGGTATCTGAGTCAGGAAAAATGCTCACGAGTTTTGTTTTCCTCTTTGCTGTTTTCTATATTTTCCACACAAGAAGCAAGCATTTCTTTGGTGAGTCAGGAAAAATGGTGTAAAATAAATCATCCAAAGGGGCATGGTGGAGTCTTTTTAAGCAACTCTAATGTGTCATGACACCTTCCTAGGCAGTCCCCCGAGGTGCACCTGTGGACTCAGCAGCATTATACCCACTTGACAGATGGGGCGTCGGGGAGGTAACTTGCGCTAAGCCACAGATGCTGAAGGCAGCATATCAGACACCCCAGGCCCGCACTAGGCATAGGCGTTTAGTGGGGATCAGGACAGGTAGAGGCACTGTTTGCATTTTAAGACAGATGTAGGGATGCCTGGGTGGCTCAGATGGTTAAGCGTCTGCCTTCGGCTCAGGTCATGATCTCCAGGTCCTGGGATTGAACCCCATGTGGGGCTCGTGGCTTAGCGAGGGGGCTGCTTCTCCCTCTGCCTCTCCCTCTGCTTGTGCTCTCTCTCTCTCTCTCATATAGCAATAAATAAAATCTTAAAAAAAAAACCAGATGTAAACACATAATCACACATAGATGGGCGTGGTCTGCTGTGTGTGCTGTCAGGGGAAAACGTCAAAAATGTCAGGGAATCAGATTGGAGACAAAGGAAACTTTTTGAAAAAATGCTATTTAGCCTTAAACTCATCCAATCTGAGGAAGAACTAATGAGAGAGCGCGAGAGAAAGCCAGGGAGCGCGAGAGCCAGCCAGACAGTGCAAGCATTTGCAAAGATCCGTAGTAGGAACATTTTCTAACTTCAAGGTCAGCTGAGCTCTTCCCAGTGTATTCAACCTGACTTTCTCCCCTCTCCTGGTTAGATAATTCCTAAATAAATAACCCCAAAGGGGCCATAGCCAATATCCTCTCTACGATTTTTGGGTTGTTTTGTTTTCAACCCTAAAGAGCATATAAATCAATTTTCCTGCAGGTGGTTCCTGAAAATATAGGAGTGGAGAAAATCCAAATAAATTCTTTTTCACTTTATTATTAAAAACAAAACAAAGGAACGCACAATAACCACCATAGAACCCCAATGTGCTCCGAATATGGCTTAAGGAATCTCTGGCTTCCTTTTGTTAGACCCGATTTTCCCATTTATATAAACGTCCGGACCCCCTAAATGGATGGCCTAGAGCCCTACCCGTTCCGAGTGCATGGAATTGATTACACCCAATTCCGATAGAACGCACTGGCATGCTGGGTTTTGTGGGGGTTTTTTTGTTTTGTTTTGTTTTTTGCTTCTTTCTTTTGTTTTTGTCTCTATTTTTTATTTTAAAAAATGGACGTCAGCAAGGGTGGCCTTCAAGCCGACCCAGAAAGGCAAGCGTGGGGCCTGCACCGTTATTAAAATGCATTTTCAGTGAGGTGTGAGCCCTTCAGCTCAGGGGGCTCCTGCGGAAATGTGTCAGGAGTGGAGAGCCTGAAAAGTTCACCCAGCCCGTGCTTTCCCAGCGTTCTGCTCTCAAGTCACAGTTCAAGTCCAGTTGTCTGAAGTTGATTCAATTCAGTGGAGTGAGACCCCTAGGCAGTATGGGCAATCCGACCCCATTATTCTTGTCCAGCAAAGTGGGTAGGCCAGGTTTGGAAACTTTTCAACTGTGTCCTCAACACTCGAAATCCAATTTCCCAGGCTTCTTCCCTGAAAAAAACAGGATGAGAAGTGAAGGGCTGCAGATGGCGAGGCTAAGGGGATGTGTGTTTTCTTTCCTTTCTTTCTCTTTTCCCCTTTAAGAAAGCAAAATGACTTCTTACTGGGATGCACGGTCTCAACTTTGTCCAGCTACTGGAGAATTGCAAGGAATGGCGTCTGCAGCCTAGCTGGGGTGTCCAGCACTTAGGGGACTGTGTTTCCCTCTCGATAGTTTCCTTGTCCTGATTCCCACAGGAACATACCTTCCATGCAATTCTGATTTTCTTTCTTCCTCTTAATTTCATTGACTTGTTGCCACGGTTTTCATTACTAATGCACGGGATGGAAGTCACGAGGTATAGGAGAGGCAGGCGTGCCAGGGCAGCCCAGTCTTCCTTTCCTACTTTCTGTCCTCTCTTGGTTTCCATGGCACCATGTTCTCTTGGTCACTCTTCTTCGCTCGTCCTCCTCACTCCTTCTGATCGCCTTCACGGATTCCCTTCTACCTACATCTCGCTTGTTGTAGGTTCTGTCCTGGATCATCTCATAAACTCCCAAGCATGCGAATCCATACGTCCGTCCACCTGCCCCCAACCACCAGCTGGACTTCTCCACCTGAGTAACCCACGGACGCCACACATTCAGTCCATCCCCAGCTGAAGCTGCCTTCACGGCCTCAATAAAGTGTAAACAGCCAACCAAAATTTGGTGACACAGCGTCATGACGAGGAGCAGTGTTTTCTCAGTTTAGCAGCTGGTTGGCAGACTTGACAGCTCTTGGAGGGCAGCCTGGCTTGGATCCCCAAATCCTTGCGTGGGAAATAGACATTGTTCCTTCTCTTCATGCAGTGAGCGGATTCAGGTCACCCCTGCCAATTTTCTTCTTGCCTATGGATTCTGAATCGTTTGCAGACTTAATTTACCCTTTAGTGGACAAGCAGTATACAACCTGGCATCTTCAGAGTGAAGTGACTCTTTTTTTTTTTTAAGATTTTATTTATTTATTTGAGAAAGAGAGAGAATGTGCACAAGAGAGCATAAGCAGGAAGGAGAGGGAGAAACAGGCTCCCTTGAGGCTCTATCCCAGGACCCTGAGATCATGACCTGAGCCGAAGGCAGCCGCTTAACCGACTGAGCCACCCAGGTGCCCCAAAGTGACTCTTTCGGATGTTTCTGGAGGTACTTTTTGTCCCGGATGCCAGGAACCTGATGGTAGTGATTTGGGTCATCTTTGAGAACCTGGATCAGAACGTGTTCCTTTGAGACATATCACGACTCTTTCCTGTGGAGTCTCTTGACTTCTTTGCTCTGATACCTTGGAATGTACAGGAAGACAGGTCCGTAACAATGATTCCAACTGGCTTTCACGTAAGGAGATGAAGGCTTAGGTCTGCAGAGCAGGTAGGGTTAGTGCTGGATTTGTTACCCAATGATCCGAACCGAAAGATTTATTTACTACATTGTGACGCTTCTAATGGTTCTCTCTGGTGGAAGCATCTTCGAAATCAATTTATTTCTCTTCCTCCTCACCGCCATAGCTTTATTCCAAGACCTCTGTTTCTTGCCTAGAGTATAGGAATAGTGTCTTCATTGTTCAGTCTTTCCAGTCTTTCTCCAGTTCATCGTCCTTTTGTCTTTGTAAAATCAAGATCCAGTCTTGCTATTTCCCTTTGGCCATAGTGCTTCACCAAACCTAGGCCATTATTTTTTGTTTTCCCTTCTGGTATGGAGGTAAATTTCATGTAACATAAAATTAACCATTTTATTTTAAAGATTTTATTTTTTTTTAAGTAATCTCTACACGCAGTGTGGGCCTCGAACTCACAACCCTGAGATCAAGAATCACTCACTCTACTGACTGAACCAGCCAGGTGTCGCTAAAACGAACCCTTTTGGAGTGTACAATCCAGAAGCTGTTAGTACATTCACAGTGTTTTGCAACCATCCCCTCCGTCTCGATCCAAAACACTTTGTCACCCCAAAATGAAACTCCGTACCCGTTAGGCAGTGTTTCTCCTCTTCTGCCAGCCCCTGGCACCGTTAATCTGCTTTCTGATTCTATGGACTTAGCTATTCAGGATATTAGATATAATGGAATCATACCCTCTGTGACTTTCTGTGTCTGGGCTCTGTGATATTTTCAAGGTTCATCCATGATGCAGTCTGTCGCAGTACTTTATTCACTTTTGTGGCCAAATAATATCCCATTGTCTGTAAACATCCCGCCTGCTTCTCCACTCATCAGCTGGTGGACGTCTCGGTGGGGTCTACCTCTTGGTGGCTCGGAGTGGCACTGCTGCAAACATTCATGCATACGTTTTGGGTTGAATGCCTGTTTTTAATTCTTTCAGGCGTGGAGCTAGGGATGGGCTTGCTGGATCATGTGACCCTGGGTCACCCGCTGAAGAGCCGCCGGACAATGTTCCACAGCGGCTGTCCCGGGCTACGTTCCCACCAGCAAAGCACAAGGGTTCCAACGTTTCCACAACTGGTATTTCCCATTTTTGTGTGTTTGTTTTGCTCCTTAAGTTACAGCTATATTGGTTTCCTAGGATTGCCGTAACAAAGTACCAGTAACTGAGTGACTTAGTACTTTGGGTGGATCCCTTTCCTCTTACAGACCTACCTTTCTTCTTGGGCAAAAGGGAGAGCATGGATAGAATCGCCCCAGGGTTTCTTTCGGGGTTCACAGCGTATGATCCTAAGGCCACAAGTTGTCCTATCCTTGAGGTTACCTAGGCGCACATGTGCACACGCACACACACACACACACACACTCTCACATTCACACTGCTTGTGGTAGGGTTTCCACTCTGAGATGTAGCTGTCCGCTGCAAGGATTTCCCATGCGGGGTGCTGGGATAGAAATCCCCTCAAGGCAAAGGGAGGCACGGACGCAGAGGCTCTATGGCCTGCAGGCCAGTCACTTCTAAGAAAAAGCAACTTGCTGTAGGAATATTATCATTTTTCTCATGTGCCACAGGCCAGAGGACAGGGGAGCCCTTGCTTTAGAAGGTAGGATGGCCCAATTGAAATAAAATCCTTCTGGACCTGAACAGAAGTTGCAGCCGTCCACATTATCTTCCCTGTCTCTGTGAAGCATTGGCTGGAACTCCTCTCCTAGTTGGGGGTGTCTCCTTACCCTTAGAGCTCTGGTAACCCCGACTTCCTTCGGAGGATCTATCAGTAGGGTCTGGTCAGGAGACAGAATTCACACCAGTTATCTTAACAGAGGGAATTTAATAGAAAGAATTATTAACTAAGTATTGAACTAAAAAGCAAGAAGAACACAGAGCTATCGCAGGTGGAAAGCAGCTCCTACCCTTAAGGCTGGAGGAACAAAGATAAGAGGTTGAAATTATTAAAATTTAAAGGCTTGGAGGAGGAGTCCTGCCCAGCTGGGACTCAGACCTCTGTCTGAGTGCATAGTCTGGCTGGTGCCAAATCTCTGAGCCCCGAAGGGGGCGGCGGTGTTACCTGAGGAGGGGGCGCTGGCCAACTGGGGCTTGAGTCTCCGAGGGAGTATAATGAGGCAGGTTGTGTGAGGCTTGGAGAAACCGAAGAGCGGAATCCTTTGCTGCTACTGGAACCAGGCGGGGATGATGCAGATGGAAGCAGAAAGCAGAGAGGCAGTGGGCAGTGACCTGACAGGCAGGAGCAGCTCCCTGCTTCCTCTTCCAGCTTTGCAGGCCCTGTGGGACCCCTGTTTGCAGAGGCTAACTGGGAGCCACTTAGCAAAGCAGAAGTGTGGTTTGCTCAGCTCTGGGGCACAGCACAGGGTCTATTAAAGTAGTTTTGAGACTCAGAGGCAGTAGCGTGTTACCTGGTCCCGAGGCCCCCTCGATATCTTTCTCTTGCTGAAACCAAGGAGCCCCCTCGGTGCTCCTGCTGCCCCTTGTAGCGTGCCGCTCATGAATCATCTTCGTAGTACTCTCTTCTCCTTTTGGCAATGAGCCATTTGAGAGCAAGGGTCGGATTTCATTAACCTCCGTGTCCCCAAATACTCTGGCATCATATCATAGTGGATGTTCCTGAAGTGCTGTTAGTGACTGCGGGGGTGAGCAGATGGACACAGCAGAGAGCAAGGAACCCAAGAGAACGCAGCCAAGATGAAAGATCTCAGACC
>NC_048227.1:32389524-32497120 GCF_002007445.2 Ailuropoda melanoleuca
TGGAGCAGCTACACTCTTGGCTGTCTGGGACTGAATTACAAAAAATAAAACATTTATTTTACTCAAATTGCCAGTAGCAAAGCTAAGATCAATCCCTCTGGGGTTTATCTAAACCACAGTGAAGTGATGAAGAGATCATTGGAGGACAAATCTTCATACAGCCAGACACTCAGCCAACCCAACCAGTTTGTTCTCCATGGTCCTGAGTCTAGCTTCCTGATTAAAAAGTTAGCAATAGAATATTTGTCAGATTTAGAGCAAAGAATCAGAATGAGAAGATGATGCCTAACTGTCCTCAATGTAGAGGCAAGCTTGTTAATAAATTTGTGTGAAATTTCTATATGTGGACAATATGATTGTAACTAGCCCCAACAGATGGTCTAGTAAACCCTTGTAGGGCAGGGGCTTGACTTATCTTATTGTTACACCCTTAATTAAGTAATATGATGAGAGTGAGCTGAAGGAATGACCCCACACTGCACACCTACATGCAATTAGACACTAGACATACATACTTGTATCCAATCCTTGTGGTTACTCTATCCAGTCGCTGCTATGACCTTCACTTCACAGGTGGGGAAACTAAGGCTCAGAGAAGCGATGCCACTTCCACATGGTTAATGAGCTGGAAAGTGGCAAATGCACAGTCTGAACTCAGATCTGAGTGTAAAATGTGTATTTCTCCCTTTATGACACTCCCATGCAAACTATGTTGCCGTAAGTGACAGAAACTCATCTCAATAAAAAGAATGTCAGAACAGAAATTGTCCCCGAAAACAGCGTGTGTTGCACATTGGCTCTGTGCTAGCAGGGGGTATAGCGGAAGGAGGCTCTCAGGCATTGGAATTGGCCGGAGTGTTGGATGGAGTGACTTTTAATGTCTTTGTCTTCTGTGGTATTGCTCATTCATTCATGTGTTCATTCATTCATTCATACTTTAATTCCATTTCCTCTTCATAAGTATACAGAATTTTTAAAAAAGATTTTTTTATTTTTATTTTTTTTGAAAATTTTTTTTAAATTTTATTTATTTATTTGACAGAGATAGAGAAAGCCAGCGAGAGAGGGAACAGAAGCAGGGGGAGTGGGAGAGGAAGAAGCAGGCNATTTTTATTTTTTTTGAAAATTTTTTTTAAATTTTATTTATTTATTTATAGAGAAAGCCAGCGAGAGAGGGAACAGAAGCAGGGGGAGTGGGAGAGGAAGAAGCAGGCTCCTAGCAGAGGAGCCTGATGTGGGGCTCGATCCCAGAATGCCGGGATCACGCCCTGAGCCGAAGGCAGACGCTAAACTGCTGTGCCACCCAGGCACCCCTTAAAAAAGATTTTATTTATTTGAGAGAGAGACCATGCATGAGTAGGAGGAGAAGCAAAAAGGGAGGGAAAGGGAGAGGAAGAGGGGAAGAATCTCCAGCAGACTCCCTGCTGAGTACAAATTCCTGACGCAGGGCTTGATCCCAGGACCCAGAGATCATGACCTGAGCCAAAGTCAGACACTTAACTGACTGAGCCTCCTAGGTGCCCCAATAAGTACATACAATTAAAGAAAGATGCTCTCGGTCATTAGGGCCAGAAGAAACTGCTTCTCCTAAACATCTGGGTTTGTTTTATCCAGGGAATGATATAAGCCATGAACTGAGTGTGTGTGTGTGTGTGTGTGTGTGTGTGTGTGTGTGTGTGTTGATGTTTCCATGTTGATTAGTTGATTCAGAGCAAAACTGACAGTTCACCTCTAAAAAGTGACTCAGCCACATAGTTGGAGATACATTTTATTAATCATTCAGTACTATTTCTCTATTCCATTCCACATCTGATGTCAATTTCTTCAACTTTTCCATTGTGGGTTTCTGGGTGTATTTATAAGCTGTGTCAAATCCTTTCTTTTGGGATAATGATGCAGATTCATATGTGCTGGGGTGTGTGTGTGTGTGTGTGTGTGTGTATGTGTACACCTGCATGCTCCTCTCTGCTTTCAATCTTGAGCCTTTGAACTTCAGCCAGTGCAAAGGAATAGAAATATTGCTGGCACTAACTTCAATTAGAGCCAGCCAAAACAAGCAGGCATACTGAATGTCTGTTTTCCCCATCTCCGATCCAAGAGCATCCCATCACAGGATTCTAGCCAACCTCACCCTCTCTGGAACAAGGGCCATTTCTCTCTTGCAAGCTCTAGGGCCCTAAATCTGACTTCCTTGGAGGGGAGGACAGTTTGCGTCTGCCAAGGGGAACTGCGGCCCCTGCATCTGTCATGCTGATCCATCCAGAACTCCTGCCAGATCTAGTGTGCTGATCCATTATGCTGACCTGCTAATACTAACATTAGTGTGAGCATGCCTAGAGCCAAAGGCTGGAAACCAAATCTATAGCAAGGAACTGCTCGGGCCAGCGAAACTGAACCAGGACTTATTCTATTAGAGAATATGCCGTTCGCTCCAATAATGAGAACTCTGTGGAGATTGGTTAATTCAATTCTGCCCATCTTATCAGATTTATTTTTAATGAAACTGAACAATAGTTTCATTTGTTATGTTATTAGTTTTCCCAATAGAAGCAATGAGACTGTAACACTGAACGCAGTGCAGACAAGCTGGGCCGATGTCTCTGGCTTATCAGTGATGCGTGCCAGTTTGGATGTCACACAGAGAAAGGCTTCTGTCCTCCTCTGGGTCTCCTTTCTCGCTCCTGGGACTTCGAGCTGCGGGGCCGTCTTCTCTCTCGTGGAAGCTCTCTGGGCCTCGTCTCGTCATCCCTTGTTCATAAGGCTGCCAGGGCTCCTGACTGCCACTCCTCTACCAGTTGCGAGCTGAGTGACATTGGCAAAGGGACTTGACCTCCTCAAGCCTAATTTATTTTTTTCATTTGCATGGTGGCGATACCAGAAATCAGTCTGTAGCATTGTCATAGGAATCAAACGTGAAAGCACCTTATAAATACATAATTTGTAGGGCATGTAGCAGGTGCTCAATAAACGTGGTCAGCTGGTTTCTTTGTATGTCCGTCTACTTCAGGAGGTGATGCACTCCCTTGGGGGCAGAAACGACGTTTTGGATGTCTGTTCTCAAAGTGCCTGTCTTGACTTAACTCTAAGGTGGTTGCTTAGTTGAGTTGATGGATGTGTCCCCAAATGTTGATTCCTATCATCATCCTCATTTGTTGGGGGTTTTTCCCCCTGAAACCTCTCTTACCCTTTCAAGGCTCAGTGCCAACATCCCTTCCTCCAAACACCCTTCACTGTTGAGACTCAGGAGATGGAACCTATAGCTAGAAGATGCTTTCTGTTGCGTTCTGTCTGCCCTGATAAAACAAAACAAAAATGCCATCCTTAGTTCAGACCTCAATTTTTAGATATGGTAGTCCTCTTAAGTTGGGTTCCCTTCTCTTCCCAGGCAAGTGATGATGGAGTGAAGGAGCTTAGAGAAACCTATACAAGATAGGAAGCTTAGACTAGGGCAAAAAAGTAGACAGACATGGGGTTTCCTGAGAAGTCTAGCCACAGCCTGTGCCACAGAGTCTTCCTGTTCTCAGGAAGGGGTTGACAGACATGCACAGCACCCATGCGTTGGGTGGCCATCGCTCCAGTGGGGCAGGTGTGCACAGTCCGCTAGGCATCTTCAAGGAAGTGGTCTCTGCCAGTCATGGCCATTCTTCAGGGAAGGCTACAGATGTGAGTCACAGGCAGCCAAAGCCCGTGGAAGCTGGGAGATGGGGCCCTGCCCAGATGAGGAGGAATGTAGCAGGGCCTCCAGTAATATATTCTACAGTAACCAGAGAAGATCCTGGGTCTTTTGGTCCAGCAGCTTCAAACTTCCCAGAAACACAGTCTCCAGCCTAGATGCTTGGAAGCAGCTTGTTGACGTTCGAGAGTTGAGTCCTTTATTATTTCTTAGAGGAAAAAGAATAGGATTTTGGCAGAATGGCTCTGATACCTTATCCCCTCCCCCACTTTCATTTTGAACACGTTTAATTGGAGTGTTGGGTAATTAATTGCATGTCTATTGCAATATGGTGTTTACTTACAAAGCACTGTGGGCCATGTCACCGATTAGACATTTTCTCTGATGCCTGTTGGAGTGCTAATTACAAGCAGACGCGGTACACTTTCTCTGACAAAGACACGGGAGCATGGCATGGAGTTTTCTCCCACCTCTCTGCATGTTTCCTTCATCTGGACCAGGCTCTGGTTGGCTTCCACAATGCTGATGCAGCAACTCAGAAGAAAGGCTGCCAGGAGTCAGACAAAGACCATGTGAAGTTTGTAACCGTGGTCCAATTATATTGTCATCTCAGGGGCACCCCTCCATCCCCCCCAGAATGTGTTCCTGGCCCTGGAGATTCTGAAAAAGTCAGACAGCCCGTAACCAATAAATCACAGAGCTGGAAGCACTGTGCATCCTCCTAGACCCTGCCAAACAATTATGCAGTGAAATGTTCTAATTGTACTCTGATTTTAATGTTAATACCCATTTCCATAATTTCTCTGGATCTTTACAGTGCTGTTTAATACTTGCCAATGAAGCAAATGAACTAGAAGGAACACCCACAGATGGCTCATGTTTCCCATTAAGCTGGTGCCCTAAGATCTGCTTTGTTTTGCGTTCGATTTGGGCAGCTGAGCTGTTCACAAAGAAGCTGGCCTGAAAGCTTGCCCAGATCTCTAAATGGCCACCTTGAAACCAACTTGTCCTGAGTGAGCGGGGAACACCGGGAACAGAGTGGCGTGTATTCTACTGGGTCAAATGGGATGGGGGCTCTTCCAAGCATCTCTGGCTCAGTTCCTGCCTTCCCGGACCCGGGGGAAAGGGGGGAGGCACTCTGACCAGTGCAGACCAATGCTATTTCCACCACCACACATTTATTCCTCCTCTTGTACATCTGGAATGCCCTACTTGCATTGCTTTGACTTTGAAGGCTCAGAAACTCTTCTCTGAGGCCCTCTTGCCCCTAAATAGGCATGAGTTGAATAAAATTCTGGATTTATCCCTCAGCACTAGCACAAAGCTGGTCTCGGTGAGTCCTTGGACACGAAGCACAGAGTAGGAGGTCAAATACAACAGGACGCCGCCTCCTTTGGGTTCTCCCAGCAACCTGGGCTACCATCAGTAGGAACATACATAACATCATCACGGTGGGCTTGGCTTCTCCCTCAGTGGATGGAGCACTCCTGAAGAGCTTACCTCGGCCCTATGCCTCTCTCCCACATCGTCATGAAATTTCCTGCCGATTCTTCTAATCACTCTCTATTAGTAAGCAACATCCGGTTGGCAGAAACCTGCCTTTATCTAGATTGATTTAAAAGAAAGACTAGCTCTTGCAGTAAGGGAGCCAAGATAGGGAATAGAGAACAAAATGTATCGACATTCTCTCTTCCTTTCTCACTATTCATGTCTCTCTGTATGAGCACTTGGCCTCTCGGATAAGCTTTCTCCTTGAGCTGGAACCATGGCCACTGTAGCTGTGGGTGCCTAGCTGTGTGATTTTCAAATGGAAAAGGAAAGGACCCTCTTCCCCAGTTCCACCTCCCAAAACCTCAGGAGAGGACTGTGAGTCCCACAGTTGGGTCACATGTCCACCTCTGGAGCAGTCACTGGGGTCAGAGCATAGAGCATTCTGATTGGCCAGTTTGGGTCAGGTGTATATACCTGGGTGCAAAGGTGGGAGCTCTCAGCTCCATTTGACTCTATGACCCAGCCCTGTCCTCAAAGAAGGGGGGAGAAAGCAGTACAGACACAATCACTGGGGACGTTTGTGAGCCCAGCTGTCCTCCCCATTTCAGGTTCCACCACGGACAACCAGTGCAATTTCTAATCATAGTCTTACTTTTGCATTTATGTGTTTCATGCTTGTCTCTACCACCAGACTGAAAGCTGATTTTTCACTATAGACAACCCAACTTGCAAAAAATAAACACTCGTTAGGCGAATGTATGATTTCATCTGAATAACGTTTCCAGATTCCTGACAGATAATAATAACGTTTAGGATGTGAGAATAAGAAAATGGGATTTGTGGGACTCCTTGGGAATTTCCCATAAGTTATTTTGTATTTATGTAACACTATTCCTTACGTGTTTTCCAAAATAATAATATATGATCATAATGATTCAAAATAATTTTTTTCTGTGATAGGGTGACAGTAGATGGTTGTAGAGGTTTTCTGTTGCAGAAATGCATGGTTTGTTATGACAGTGAACTAATCAATTGTGACAAGATTAGATATTTCAATAATATTTCGAAATTATTTTTCCCTGACACAGACCATAGAAATCACCACCAAAAAGAGATTCCAAATAAAAGCCACTTTAAAAACGGAAAGGTAATTCCAAACTTGTTCAATATTTTAAAATTATCATTCTTAAGTTGAAAATTTAGGACAAGATATTAACTGCCGTATCCGGTATTCTGATCTTTGTTTTGTGACCAGTGGTCCGGACATGGGAAAGTCTCTTTGCTTTTGCACTGCTGTTGGTTGAGTTGGTAGGAAAGAGTCCAGAAGCACCTTCAAGTCAGGTGTAAGGGCCCGTGTTGCTTCATGTATGAGCTCCTTCCCTTTTTTTAGGATGAATCTCTCTCTGTTTCTCCCCCTTCCTTCCTTCCTTCCATCCACTTATTTATCTCTAGCTATTCAACTGTATTTTGTGTAATAAACCACTACAGCCTATAATGAATATTCAAACCCTGGAACGAGCAAGTGAACATTATTGCGTGGTATTTAAATAATGTCATGTTTGTGTCTCCTAGCAAAAGTAACAGCTCTACACAGAATCACATGTTGAAACGGACTACTTTGTAGCTTATTTTGCTTCCAAAATTGGCTTTTTCTTGGAACACCTCTCCTGGTATTTGCATAGACTGTGCATATAAACTTATTAGTGCTTATTTTACTTTCAAGAATGATTTACCATTAGCAGCAGAAAGGGCCATGAACACATCCTTTTAACATGGCGGCAACAACTAGCGAGCTGACTGATTTGTTCATAACCCCGGCTCCCCTCCACCTTCCTGTCCCATTCCAGAAACGTTCATCTTTGACTCTACTTGTCAGTGTTTGCTGTTCTTGCTTTCCGTCAATGTCAGTGGGTTCCTTCAGTAACGTCTCTATGCACAGGAAGACATTCCTGTGTGGAAACTCTAAGCTGTATGTGGTCTAGGGACTGGCGACAGTGGCCCCTGGTACTTTCTTGAGACCAGCAATGATAGCTTCCATGTGGTCCATGCTTCCTGTATGATAAGCACCTAATGCCTAGGGTGCTTAAGGTATGTGACACGTACCAGTTTTGCCAGTAGGGAAACTGAGGCTCAGAGGGGACGTGCCCAAGGTCACATGGCTAGTACCCGACCAAACTAGGTTTATCAGCACTTTACCACACTACCTGTCTTCCGTGAAGCATCAGTATTTATGCCTTCTGCAATTTCTCCTTTTTTTTTATTTCTGTGGGGAATGTGAGAATATTTGTTTCTTTTGGCGATGCTACCATGATACTACTCTTATTTATTTTTAATCATTTATGGCATGCTTGAAATGCAGGTGTTTTATATATTCGCATGTGTAGTATGTGATCCTTCCAGAAACCCGTGATTCCGGAGATGTTACCATTTCCCGCTTTACCAAAGGAAAACCTGCGGCTTTGAGGTGCTTCCCCAAAGTCACTTGGTAAGTGACAAAACTGATAAATGAACACAGCTCTGTCTTACTCCAAAGCTCATGTTCTTAAACACAGCAACATACTGCTTCCCACGATCAGTAAATGATACCAGCTGTGTCCTGGGAGTGGCTGGAATGTCACTGACTCAGAGAAGTGGCCTCCTGTAAATGTCCAGGTGTGAGATTAGGGGAGGTGGGGGGGTGGGAGCTGGTTGCCTGTGGGCAGGGGTGTGTGAGGGGTCAGACAGCAGTGAATGCCAGAGCTGGGAGGTCTTCAAGAGGTCATCGAGGGGAATTGAACAGATGGGGAAACTGAGGCACAGAGGACTGCACAAGCTAGCAACTGTATAACACACTTTGATGTATTTCTGCTCATAATCCTCAAAGCAACCCTCATTTACAAATGAGAAAACTAGGCACTGGGCGATTAACCAGCAGTCCAAGCCACTCAGACTAGGAAGTGACACAGGGAGGCCTCGATCCCCATGTTTGTCCCCTGCCGGCCTTGCTTCTGGAGTTTTCTTTCCTTTGTCTGCCTTGACTGAGGGGTGTGGTTTTACTGCTGGGCGCAGTCCTTGGCCATCCAGCTACCTGATCAACTTATTTTCAGGGGAGAGAGAAGCAGTGACCTTTGTTCTTGTTTCTTACAGGTTTTTAAACTCATATCATGAATATTTGCCCTGGCCAGGGGGCAGTGGTTTGCGCAAAGATTTCATTTAGGACATTCATTTTCTTTCCTTTTTTTTTTTTTTTTGTAAGTTTGTGAGGGCAGGTGACAGACTCATTTCTGCAATCCCGGGCTAAAACTAAAATCTAAAGCAAATGTTCACCGGAGTGCCAGAGACTGAAAGTGCTTTTAGACCTAGAGATACAGGCATGTCATTGTGCTGTTATTTGCAGAAGTGTTTGGCTCAGCTGTGAAGGGATCATTTCATTCAGTTTTGTTTAAAATCATGTAGCCAGGAACTAAAAAAACATTTGGCTCTGGGAGAGAGGAACTTTCAGTAATGTACACCCTACCATTATTATAAGGCTGTGTGTGTGTTGTATATGCATCACATTCCTTTGGCAAGTAATGCATTTAATTAATCTACGTGGAGTTTTAATACAACATAGTTGATTAGCATAGCAGACACAGTGCCTTTTTAATATAACAAATCTACTGAGAAATATCCTTAGTTAATGAGCTGCGTCATTTTGGGAAAGTTTGTCTTATAACTAATGTATGAAAATAGCACTGTATTTTTTTTTATGGTGCATGCTCAGAGCCAAATAAGTCATCCTGGGTCTGAATAGAGTTCTAAATCATCTACGTTCTGTAGCCCCCCCACCCGCACCCCCACCCCTGTGTATTGTGAATTTTTCTAAAACTTTTGTGGGTTGGTTTCTGTTGTGTGTCAAAGGGGTAGGGCCAGAACACTCCCCTAAACTTTCAGAGAAGGTTTGTTATAGGTCATCTGAAGACAGAAGGAGTATTTATAATAGACGAGGGATGTGAATTGCCTTGAACCCCTTTGTAAACTTGAAGACAAATTGAGTCTACTTGTCCTGTTCCAGCAAGAATACCCATTGATCGGCACAGCCTGTAGTCCTGTCCCCCAGATTCGCACAGAATAACTCTGCTGGCTTCTCTTCCCCTACTCCCACCCCAGGCATGACGTTCTGGACCCTCTGTCTGTAATTCATTATTCTAAGCACCAATCGCTTTATCCAGACCTTCAGCTGGAAGAAGAGATTGGTGATGTGAGCCAAGGCTCAGAAATTCCATTTTGATTTTTCCGAGGTTTGATGACTTATGGACCGCTAGAATGCCTCTTCCCTATACACCAAGGTCTGTTTTTGAGGTGTGATTTATATGCAGTGAAATGCATAGTTTGTGGTCACACAGATCAACCAGAGTTGACAAACTCACATATCTGTGTAAACCATTTGCTTACACAGCTATAAAATACATTCATCCTGCCAGAAAGAGGCCACATTCACCTTCCTACTCAATGCCTCTCACCACATTCCCATCGTCCAAAAATGACCACTGAGTTGATTTCTGTTACCACAGAGTCACCTTGCCTGCTTTAGAACTTAATATACATGGACTCGAACCGGATGTGCTCTTTTATGTCTAGTTTCTTTTACTGAACATCTTTTTGAGAATCGCCCTTGGTTTTGGGCGATTCTTTTCACTGCAGAGTGGTGTTCCATTGTATGTAGATGTCCATTGTGGTCCTTCTTTGTTGATGAGCTCCTTCTACTTTAGGGCTATCACGAGTAAAGCTTTGATAGGCGTTCTGTACCTTGGACTTCATGTGTTTTCCCTAAATTCCTGTGCTGAAGCCCTCATCCCCAGTGTGATGGGTATTTGGAGGTGAGGCCTTTGGGAGATGTTTAGAAGAGGTCGTAAGAGTGGACCGCTCCCATCCCCCACAATGGGATTAATGTCTTTATGAAAAGAGGAAGAGAGGGGATGGAGATCTGTGTGTGTGTGTGTGTGTGTGTGTGTGTGTGTCTGTGTGAGTAAGTGTGTGGGAAAAGTGGGAAAAGGTCATGTGAGGACTTCACCAGAAGAAGACCCTCCATGTTGGCACTCTGGCCTCAGACTTCCATCCTCCAGAACCGAGATAAATAAATGTTTGTTGTTCAGGCCACCCCCTCTATGGTACATCTTATAATGTCCAAACTCTTTAAGAGAATCTGGCAATAAGGCATTTTGTGAATATATGTTTTTATTTCTTTTGGTTTAATGGAATGGAATCGCTGAGTCACAGAGTGGAGGAATGTTTGTTTGTTTGTTTGTTTGTTTGTTTTAAAAAATGGCCACACGATTTTCTACGGTGACTGTACAATTTTGTACTCTCACGCGCGATGTAGGGGAGCTGCTTAGAGCCTCACTGTCTGCCCGGTGTGTGAGTGTTTTTCCACTGTAGCTGTGCTGGTCATGTCTCATGTTGGTTTTAATTTGCATTTCTCCCATGACTAAAGATGTTAAACACTTTTTCTTATGTTGAGTAAACATTGGTGTACCATCTTTTGTGAATTGTATATATGATAAAATCTGCCCATTTTTCCAAGCTGGGTCATAGGATCTTCCTTTTCTTTTTCTTTTTAATATATTCAGGATACAAATCTTTTGTCAGATACGTTTGTTGTTAATATTCCCTCCCAGTCTATCTCTTGCCTATTTATCTTATTTTTTAATCCCTTTAGATAAACAGACATTTAAAATTTTGATTAGGTCCTTTCTTTTATTTTTACTTATATATTTTTAAAAAAGATTTATGTGTTTATTAGAGAGAGAGAGAGAGCATGAGTAGGGGAAGGGGCCGAGGGAGGGAGAGAGAGAGGGAGTCTCAAGCGGACTTCCCACTGAGCATGGAGCCTGACGCGGGGCTCAGTCTCACAATCCTGAGATCATGACCTGAGCTGAAATAAAGAGTCAGACCTTAACTGAGCCACCCAGGTGCGTCCAGGTCCTTTCTTTAATAGGTAGTATTTCTGTGTTCTAAGATATCATTGCTTACTGAAAGGTCATGAAGACGTTCTTTTATTCACTTTTCTAGAATATTGTTTTAATATTTGGGTTATGTTTATGATCTGTCTCAACCAATAAGGGTACAGCGTTCAGAATTTAGGGTTTTTTTAAATAACAATATTTGTAAAAATCTCTCTCCTACTGAATTATTTTGGCGCTTATGTCAAAAAGCATCTGATCATACATGTATTTCTAGACTTTTATTCTCTTCTCTTTATCTGTTTGTCTATCTTCCTACTGTTGCTTTATGGTAGGTTTTGAAACTAAGTTGAATACATCCTTTAACTTAATTTTTTTCCCTTGTTTTTCAAAATTGTTTAAGCTCCTCTTAGTCTTTCACATTTTTTTAAAAGATTTTATTTATTTATTCAGAGCTCGAGTTGGGGGAGGAGCAGAGGGAGAGAGAGAATCTTAAGCAGACTCCGTGCTGAGTGCAGAGCCCCATGCAGGGCTCGATTCCATGACCCTGAGATCATGACCTGAGCCAAAATCAAAAGTCAGATGCCTACCTGACTGAGCCACCCAGGTGCACCAATATTTCACATTTTAATATACATTTAGAATCATCAAAAAGTCTTTGGGGACTGAACAGGATTGCACTCAATCTATAAATATATACAGAAAGAATTGACATCTTAGTCCTATTGAGTCTTCCAATACATGAGCACCGCGTATTGCCATATTTTAAGTCTTCTGCAATCTTTCTCAGCAATACCTTGCACTTTTTAGTGCCCATCTTTTGTTAAGTCTGTATTTTACATTTTGCATGATTTTGCAGATGACATTTTTCCCAGTTATTTTTTTGCTAGTTTTCAGAGTTATAATCGATTTTTGTATGTTAACTTTGTCTTCTACAACTTGCCAAATTTACTTATTAGTCCTAACATTTTTGTTGTTGTTGTTAGATCCCTTTAGGTTTTTTACATGCAAAATCCTGTCATCTGTGAAGAGGGTTTTCCTTCTTCCTTTTAAACTCTATAACTTATTTTATTTTCTTGCCTTATTGCACTTGTTAGGACCTCTAACATAATGTTGAATAGAAGCGATAGAAACAGACATACTTTTCTTTTGCCTAATCTTAGGAGGTAGGTGTTAAATGTCCACTTTTAACTTTGATGTTAGCTGTATATTTTTTGGTGAAATGTCTTTTATCATTCACCACACCACACAGGCTAGCAATGATGTCCCTTTAAATGTTAATGTACTTGCTTGAGAAATGAGGGGACTCCAGAAGGCAATTGTCCACCACTGAATGACATTAGACATCTTCCTGGCATTTAGGAGAGGCACAGCCCGTGCCATAAGTGATGATTGCTTTGTGAACATTCCCAGAAACCTTTCTGACATTCTTTTGGTGAGTCTGTCCATCTGTGAAGCCAACTGGAACATTTGTCAAATGAATAATATAGTTTTGACCTCTTGGAGCCATGGATCAGCTTCAGGCGGCTGGATGGGACATCTTTTCCTGGATATTCCTAAGAACACTGTAGTCCTGGGTTTGTGCTTTTCTCCAAGGGCTTGTGATCAGTTTTCTTTTTCTCCTGGTAGGGATATCCTTCATCAGTCGCACCTTTTCATGACTTATCAAGATCAGCAGTATTGCCATGAGTAGTTCGGAGATGATTTTTGCTCAGTCCTGATCGTGGTAAATGACTAAGATACCCTACACTCAGTTTGTGTCAAGCACCACACACCTTCCCCCATGGAGCGTCTACTTTACTTCTCTCTCAACGAAGTTGGCATCTTACTCTCCCCATTTTGCAGATACGGAAACTGAGTCTTATAGAGATGAGTGGCAGATCAGGTGTGGTGAGTTTCTGGGACTTGTATCCTCATCGTTCAGCTGGGAATTGAGTGCCATTCTGCTGGGGTTCCAGTCAAGTAAAGAGGTTCGGAAAAATGTATGGCCAAGTTTTAAGAGGGAGAGAGCCTGAGCATGAGACACAAAAGTGGCATATGAGACAGACAGACAGCTCTTCAAGTTTCCCAGTGCGTTTTCTGTCCCCGCGTCTACCCATCCAGCCCATAGTACATCTCAAATACTCTCATCATCACGCAGAGACATGGATTTGATTACATTGGTTCTGAAATGCCCCCAGGCTTTCAGTGAAATCTTTCATTTTTTTCAGCAACAATATGTACAATTTTTCCCCTTTTTTCCCTATTACATTTGGAAATTTGTCTGCAGCAAAACATCGTCCCAGTGGAGAGCCATGCCAGGGAGCCAGAAAAAAAATGTACATATCTAATAAGCTGGATCACTCAAAACTTTCCAACCTGCCCTTTCTCCTCTAAAGGCAGGAAGGTCAAGAGCATCTCTTTCCTGTTGGAGTCCCCCCACCCCAAACCACCAAAGTTAGCAGGCCGGAGAAAAGTTGCTGGGACAGAAATAATCTTAACGGCAATGACAGCAGGCTTGCGGTCCCCCCAGTGTGTGTGACGCATGGGGCTAAGGGGCTCACCTCTTGTATCCTGGGATCCTCGCCACAGGCTGTGGTGGTCTGTGATCCCATTTCATCTGTGAGGACAGTCAGGTGCCTGAGTGTGAGGTGGGGTCCCCAGGATCCCCCAGGACCAAAGTGGGAGAGCCACAATTTGTTGCTTGATCCATGGTAATGCAAAGCAAGAGCTGGAACCCAGGTAAGATCACAAATCCAGAATCACCTGTCAGATACTGTAAAAGCAGTAGGGACTTGCAGGAAAGAGATGGAAGATGCATGTTGGGTGGGGTCTTTGCATAGCACTTAAATAATTGCTTGAAGAGTCTTCTTTTGCACCTGTCAGTCGTCCTTCGGGCTTACACAGTGACGGCACCGTGGAGGGAGGGGGTTGCCCCTGGGGGCTTACCACTTGTATAAATAAATAAGCACGGGGCGTAAGGATCGCCTTTTCTGCAGTGGGAGGGAGGAGCACTGCTGAAGGAGAGGCTTACGCTCCAGTGTAAGAAACACTTGTTTTGCCCTGTGTGCCTTCTGCACTCAGGTTGTCCTGCTTGATCTTCCCACAGCCACCTGGGCTGCATCCCTCACAAGATGTGGAGGAGCCAAGTGGCGCCTTGCTGGGGACAGTCCTTGTTCTAGAAGGCCATGATGGGCATGGGCTACTTGGGCGTGGTTTTCTGGCAAGTTCTTAGCTATGGAAGGGCACACTGAGAGCCTGTTTTTAAAAAGGAGCCAATGAACACATGTCCCCAGCTTTCAAGCAAGTAGATCAGTGAGAGCCTGTGACATGGGTCTGCACCCGCATCCTTCGGTGGCTAAAGAGTTTTTTGTTCTATCACCTGATCATTACCACAACTGGACAAGTTCTGTTATTTTCCCCATTTTATCCCATGATGGACGTGGGGTCTGTGAATGTCGGGTGGCTTCCCCCGCCATCACCCAGGGAGGGAGTGGGACAGCCAGGATTTCACGTCTGATGTCTCAGACTCCAAAATATCTGCCTTGAACCTCTACATATGTGTGTCGGATCCCAGCGGAACTCGGCATTTGCTGTCCTAGTGGATCTTCATAGAGATCAGTGCCGGGCGCGCCTGCTATTATTTATTCATACATTTTTATTTCAAATAGAGTGAGCCGTCTTACTCTAAGATGCCATACTTAGCCAGCCACTTTGCGAAATTTTTAGAGAGCAGTATATTGGCGCATGAATGAAGGCGGTAATCAGATTCTATAAAAAGCCTGTCCGTGGGTCATTCCAGGAAGTACTTAGCATTCTGGTGAAGACTTCTGTGCCTTGGATTAGGTTCAGAATAAGGGCATTTGTTTAATGCCACCCTGTAGAAATTCAAAAGGATGACATAAACAGAAGTGTATACAGCACAGGGAGGGCATTCATGGCCAGACTGCTATCCATCGGTGTTAGTATTTGTACATTTTTAAAAAGATTTTATTTATTTGAGAGAGAGAACCAGCACAAGCAGGGGTGGGGCAGGGCGGAGAGAGAGGGAGAAGCACACTCTGTGCTGAGCAGGGAGCCCTAGCGGGGCTCGATCCCAGGACCCTGAGACCATGACCTGAGGTAAAGGCAGATGCTTAAGGGACTGAGCCCCCCAGGTGCCCCAGTACTGATACATTAACAGGCACGGCTTTGCAGTACTGCGAGATCCTCTGACTTTCAGGGACCACAGTGATATGATGAAAAGCATCCCCAGCAGAGACCTGGGAAAATATGCATAAGTTATGGTGGATGGGGTGGGGGATGCTGGGATGGAGAAAGAGAGAGCCAGAGAGAGGCAGATTAAATTAAGCAGTAGTTTATATGGTTTATCGAGTGCTTCTTTGTATGAACAGTAAAGCTGTCATTATCTCGCTGATTTTCACAACAATTCCATGAAATAGTTAATATCCCCATTTTCTGATAAGGAAACTGAGTCTTAGAGATAAAGTGTCATATGCATGGTTACGCAACTGTTAAGCACCGTGGTGATGCAAAGCCTAGTGCGATGTTGGGATTTGTAAGGAAAAAAATATATATATATATATCAGATGACTTGAAGTATATTTCTCATATATATTTGGCCTTCATCCACACTTCCTGGCTTCCAGGTCCCAAGTCCCTTGGAATTTCCTGAGCAGCAGAGAGATGGAGTATCTTTTGTCATGACCTTTGGTCTCTTGTCTTCATAACAAGCCCCTTTCCACCATAGCGGATGTGTGCTAACAAGGTGACTTGGAAAGCACCTAAGGATGGGGGCTGGTTGCCAGGGGAAACAACCATGACTACAGGGTTGGAACTTTCACTTCCACTCCCGGTTGATGGGGATGGTAGAGGGGCTGGAGGTAGAATCAGTCACTGATGGCCAATGAATTCATCAATCATAGCTATGTGATGAAGCTTTCTTATAAAAACCCAAAAGGAGGGGTTTTGGAGAGCCTCCATGTTGGGGAACCAAAATGCTTCCACGGGCCACCCTGCCAGGCCCCAAGCTCCATGAGGACTGAAGCTCCTTTGTTCAAGAACTTGCTGTATGTATCTTTGCATCTGGCTGTTCACTCACGTGTTTTAATATCCTTTGCAATATATCAGTAATCTAGGGAGTAAATGAGTTTCCTGAGTTCTCTGACCCACTCTGGCAAATTAATCAAACCTGAGGAAGGAGTCATGGGAACTTTTGATTTAGAGCCCGCTGGTCAAAGCACAGGTAACAACTTGGACTTGTGATTGGCACATGAAGTGGAGGGTGGTCTTGTGGGAAGGACACCTTTCCCTGTGGAATCAGGTGCTCTCTCTCCAGGTAGATAGTGTCAGAATTGAGGTAAATTATAGGGAGCCCTGCTGGTGTCTGTGGATTTGTTGTTGGTGTGGGGGGCCTACACACACACACACACACACACACACACACACACGTTATAATTGGGGCCCAGGAACCCCAAAGAACCAGTCACTATGACTCCATATCCCCTGTGTATGTGTGTTTATAGATTTATTGATGTATTATTGACATAAAATGCACCATGCAAAGTATACAATTGGATGAGTTCTGACATACGTATATATCACTGAAACCACCACCCAAGTAAAGATAGTGAACCTCTCCAAAGCCCCCAGGGGTTCCCTGGTGTCCCTGTGTAGCTCCTCTCCATCTGCCCCCTCCCCCCACTCCCATTCTGGCCCTGCATTATCACCGATCTGCTTTCTGTCCCTATAGTCAACCCCATGTCCTGGTGGGTCGCCCTGCATCCAGCTGTATCTTATTTACTGTATTTTATTTTTCCCTGTGCATGTGGGGAAGGCAAGTAGACAACATTCAGAAGTTCAGCTGAGTACACCCCGGCCATGTCAGCAGCCCCTAGGTGCAGGGTGTCCCTTGAGTGGCATCTGGACACTCCCACTCCGAACTTTGCCGTGTGGTACTTTCTTCTGTTGACGCTTTCTGAATCCCAGGAGTAAACAGACCGGGCTTCCAGGGCAGACAGGAGAGTGCTAGGCAGTGTTTGAGAGCCGCCCCTCCTGAGGAAGGGAGCACAGCTGTGTGGTGAATGTGTTCCGGAACTCACATGATGTGCAGTACACAGTTTGACATGAATAATTTACCTCTATGCTCGCAAAAGGATTTTAAAAAAGAAGAAGAACATACATATGGCATGCCATTCTTTCCCCATAGTCCCATCTTCCTTTATTTCAGAGTGTGATTTCTCCAGAAGTGAGGCAGTCTTGGATGTAGTGAATTTAAACAGTTTGGCATTGGACTAGGCCCTGATTTAAAGTTTTATTTTTAATATTAAAAAGATGAGTGTTACTTTTATATCCCAGAGAAGCAGTGAGTAAACAAATAAAAAATTCATTAGAGACAGGCTGCTCTCTCTGAGATGAAAGTTTGATGTTAGTACTCGGCTTTCAAAAGCCTAAAACCCAGTCAGTGGGTCATTAGCTCAGCAGGCAGCCAAACTAAAAAAGAGTGATTTCGGGATGGGCCATGTTTGTGGTCTTCATTTCTTCAAGGTTTCAAAAATTAGCTTAGCGCTTTCCCAGATGGGAGGGGGGAATGCTTACTCTCAACAGCTACGGTCATGGTTATGTTGAGAAAATTAAATTTCTACTATGCTTTGGAGTCTTACTTGCGGTGTTTCTTGCCCCAATTCCACCAGCACAGACGTAGGAGAGAAAAGTTTGGGAAGAGAACGAAGGAGTGGAGTATTGCTCGGTTCGCAGCTGGGATGAAGCTTCCATTTTAATAATGTCATCAGCCCTAGGGCTGTAATTCAAGGCCATGGACTACAGCGTGCAAACAGCTGTAGCTTTTTTCTTTTTGGGCAACGTCAGCGGAAGGGCATCTCCCTTCTTATGTCATAAGGATGGAAATCCCTGTGAGGATACTCACTCAAACCTGGCCAATCAGACAGCGCCTTCCCTGCTGAGCACGGTGATTGGTCCAAGGAGGACCAATCAGAATCCTTCCTTGGCTTTGACTCTATCTTTGCTACCTGGTCCCTGTGAAAGGGAACACCTGACTTTCGCTGGGTTTTTTAAGCCGAAGCAATGGCACTGAGGCTACCAGATGGCAGATACGCCAGGGAATGGAAGGAGCCAATTTGAAGTATGGAAAACTATAGAAGGTCTAAATATAATGTGCAACAGAGCCGAGACATGAAGAAAGTGAGCTCTAACAACGCAGCATATTTGTAGTATTAGGTAAGCGTGAACGTGGGGCCCAGTAAATCCTTCCTCCTCACATTGGATGTTGCCTTTGTTGAGCCCATTCGAGTTGGGTATTCGTGACCGCAACGGAAAGAATCGGCACTCATTTAACATTACATGGAAAGCCCTTCCCCCAGGTCGTCTGAATATGGGATGAGAGACTGACCACGGAAGGCGGATCATGCTCCACGTTCTTTTTGTTAGAGCGTTAGCTTCCCCAACTTTTGGGTTCTCTTGGAGATTAGGAAGTACGTTTTTCTATCAGACTGGGCTAGTAGGGCAGTAAAAAGAGTATGGACTTCGGAATCCATTACACCTGGGTGTGGTCCTGGCTTCTTTAGCTAATTGCTGGGCAAGTGGCTTCACTTTCTGGGTCTCCAGCTTTCTCACTTGTAAGTTAGATGAGCAGGAGTGTGGGGGGCCGGTCCCGCCTGGATCAATTAACTCAGAACCCCCCGGGGGTGGAGGGCAGGCAGGGAGAGTTTGCGACAGCATCCCACGATTCTAACGTGGCTCTGTGCTAGACAACCTCTTGAGTCGATGAGATCTAAGGCAGCAGCTCTGGAAGTGAGGGCCGCCCGCAAATCACCTGGGCTCAGCACTCGCCAGAATCCCAAAGATCTTAGAGGGACTCAGAGATCTGCCTTGTTAACACACTTTCCAGGTGATTCTGATGCAAGCAGTCCATGGACCACATATCGAGAAAAAAAAAATGCCTTAAGCTCTTTTTCATCTTTGATGTGGTTAGAATCTGCTGGGTAAGGTATCGAGTGGGCAATATTGATCAGAAAGGGAATTTTGATTTGAGCAATAGAAAGTCTAAGGTTAGTTTTTAGAAGTGGTAGAATTAAGTGAGGGGAAAGGACATGGGTCAGCAGGACATTGTCCAGATGAGTGTGAGGAGGGGATGGTACAGTGGGGTTGGCTGGAGACCACAGGTGGGGGAAGCCAGGAGTGTGGGCCGATGATGCCGGGTTGAGGGGGCAGCGGAGATGACTCTTCGTCCCGGATGTTAGGAGAAATAAGCCTTATCAAAGCGAAACAAAAACTCTCTGGAAATGGGTAAAATCAGGGCACCTGAGTGGCTCAGTCGGTTAAGCATCTCCCTTCAGCTCAGGTCATGATCTCCAGGTCCTGGGATCGAGCACCATGTGGGGCTCCCTGCTCAGCAGGGAGTCTGCTTCTCCCTCTCCCTCTGCGGCTCCCCCTGCTTGTCCTCTCTTTTTCTGTCAAATGTATAAATAGAATCTTAAAAAGAGAGAGAGAGAGAGAAAGAAAGAAATGGGAAAAATCTCTGAGGGCCATTCTAGGGAGGATTTGGGGAGAACTTTGGGGAATATATGGAGATCATGAAAACAAAAATTGGATTATAAATAAAAGCACTAACCCAGGTATTTATTGACTTTGGTAGAGGTCATTGTACATCACCCAGATGTTCCCTGTCTACCCTGTGTACTCAGTCCCATGGCCGCAGGGCGGGGCTCATCCTGCTGCTGGCCCCTGTGTCATCTGGGGATCATGGTAATTACAGCTGTGTGCTGAGTTTGCTCCTTCCTGTCTGAGTTTATCACCTGAAGCGAAATTTGACTGTGGAATTGGAAGTCAAGACATTTTCCGGCTCTGCTCCATAGCGCTTGGAGGTGGGAGGGTTTCCTCAGTGGTTTCACTTAATTTTATTTATGTGTCCAACATGGTTTTATAATGAAACGGCTTAATTTGTTGAGAAAAAAGGGAAGGTGGAATCCCTGGGGATCCTCAAAATCTTGACCCTACACCAATGGGGACCGTCTCCGCTATTAGGGACTGCGGTAGGCAGCTGGAAATACGCCCCCAACCATGACGCTGGCCTTCTGGTGTTTAGGGGTTCTGCTTGTTGTCCCCTGTACTTGAGTGTGGGCCAGGCTTCCTTCTAAGAATAGAATATGTCAGAAGCGGTGGGATGTCTGTTCCAAGACTAGGTTATAAAATACTGTGGTTTCCATCTTGCTGGAGCTCCTTGCTAGGTTCCTGACCCATGAAACTGTGGGATAATGTTTGTTCTTTTAAGCTGCTACGTTTTGGGGTAATTTGTTGTGTGCCAATAGATAACTAATGTGGGAGCTTATATTTGTTGTGTCTCCAAAGCTCAGGGAACCCATTAGGAAAATTCTGGAAACACTGCCAATTAAGTTCAATGTGGCATGAGGGGCTCTTCCGAGGCTTTGCTGTTAAAAGGAGACCAAGCTTCCAATGTGGCTCCACCAACTTCTGGTGCTACAGTCTTCTCTCATTTCTCTCAGTCTTGATTTTCTCATTCAGAAAATAGAGCTACTAGAGGAAATCAGAAGTATTGATAAAATGGTGCTTTGCCCCAGAGAGGGTGATGCTTTTTTATGTTGTTGGTATAAATCAGCATGTTTACAAGATATGGTGGCACGATGGTCCCCAAGAAACTCACCCCCCGACGAACATGTTCTGGCTAATTCCTCCTCCGATTGAGAGTGGGAGGAATCTGTGACTATGATGTCACTCCCCTGAATAAACTTCTAAGCAGTTGACTTTGAGTTAATCCAAAGGGGGATGATCCTGGGTGGGCCTGGCCTAATCAGAGGAACCTTTGAAAGGAAGTGAAATAGTTCAAGAGGTGCACCCCTGCTCGCCTGGAGGAAGGCAGACAAACCATCCGTGTGGTGAACTTCCTATGGGGTCCCATGGAAAGGAACCACAGGTGGCTCTTACGGTCTGAGGGCAGTCACTAACCCACAGCTAGCAAGAGCAGGGGGACCTCAGTCCCACCTCCACAAGGAGCTAAACCCTGCTAACAGCCTTGGCGAGCCTGGGAGATGGCCTTGAGCGTCAGGTGACAGCCCTGGCACCTTGATCTCAGCTGGGCAGACCCTGAGCAGAGGACCGACCTCACTCCTACCTAGATCTCAGACCTGAGGAAATTGCAAGACAAGTAACATGTGGTTTAAGCGGCTGAAGAGGTAGTAAGTCATGTCACAGCAATAGGAATTCACGTTCAAGGGTGGGATGGATGCCGCCCACACTGCAAATCCTGCTTCGGTGTCCCCGGGGCTCAGCCCTGTGTCGGGGGCAGCCGGGGCTGTTGCGTGAGGGAGGCATTAGTAAAGAACAGAGAAATGGGCTCTTCCCTTGGAGGGTGCGGGTGGGGGTGGGGCACGCAGGGGGAGCCCTCTGCTGAGCTGCTCCCCCTAAATCATCCTCCCGTAGGCCCTCTCGGTTTGCGGCCCGCCTCCTCTGAGACTTAGAGTTTGCTCAGTGGGCCCGTGCCGTTTCCCAAAGATGAGCTGTTAGTATGTGTTGGGTTATTTCTCAAGAACCTGTGTATCGGTGGCAACGCACAGAAGTATAATAATTGAATGGGCAGCTCCCTCGGAGGGTAGTCAGTGGAGGTAAACCTGCGTTTGCCCTTCGGAGAAGTGCGGGGAGACCTCACCCCGTCCCATCCCTGTGATCACTGGGGCAAAGCTGGGGAGGTGTTGGCATCATCCACGGAAGTCGACGGACTCCTGGGATCTCAGTCCTGGGGCCTCACCTGACCGGGAGATGGGGAGATAAGGTGGCCGGGAGGGTTCGTCAGTGTCCGACATGTGTGGCTGCTGGGCCGCCCAAGTGTGGCTGGTCTACACTGCGATGTGCTGTGAGTGTGCCATTCGCAACAGCTTCGGAAGGCTGGGTAGGAAGAAGACGGTGCACCAACATCTCCTTACTGTATTTTCGTCTGGAACACGTGGGAATGAGAACATGTTTATGTACTCAGTTACATAAAATCTGTTATTAAAATTAATTTCATCTGTTTCTTTTCACTTTTTTGGCGTGGTTGCTAGCTAATTTAAAATTTCATCTTACCCTGTGAATTGTTTTTCTAGTGGGCAGAGCTAGTGTCAATCACAAGGGAGTCTATACCAGACAAAGCAAGGCTAAGGATAAAAATAAAACTTGAATTAAAAAAATGAAAATGTGATCAGCCCCTATACAGATCACAAGACGAGAAGTGAATCATGAATTTGTGACACACCTACGTTTGTAATATTAGAGTCAGAAGTGCTTTCCAGCCTTGCTTCTTTCTCTCTCTTTCCTCCCTCCCTCCCTCCCTCCCTCCCTCCCTTCCTGCCTTTCCTTCCTTCCTTCCTCTTTCTCCCTTTTTCCTCTGCACTTTCTAGGGAGGATGGTTTTCAGCGACCATACATCTACAAAATTACTTTCTTTGGCCCTTCGCTCTCTCAGCCAATGGGATTCGAACATCATTGTCCAATAAACCCACCCAGACCTGAGGTCTCTTAACCAAAGCCCAGCTGAGTTCTGGGCTGGCTGGAAGAAAGAAGGGGGGGGGCTTCAGGAAAACTAGAGGCTGCTATTCTTTTTTTTTTTTTTGCCATAAAGATATTTTATTTTTTATTGAAGAATAATTAACATATAGTGTTATATTAGTTTCAGGTGTGCAATATAAGAATTGCACAATTGTGTACCTTTCTCACTTTCTCAGTGCTCATCACGAGCTGTGCCCTCCCCCCACCTCCCCTCTGGCCACCACCCGTTTGTTCTCTGTATGTACGAGTCTGTTCTTTTGTCTCTTTTTTCTTTGTTCACTTGTTTCTCACATTTCACACAGGAATGAAATCATATGGTCATTTGTCTTCTCTGACTTATTTTCCTTAGCACTATACCCTCTAACGATACCGTGTTGTTCAGATGGGAGGATCTCGTTCTTTCTGGCTGGGCATGCGCGTCCCTGTGGATGGACCTTGGGCTGCGTCCGTATTTGGCTCCTGTAAATGGCGCTGCAGTCACCATAGGGCTGCCCTTATCTTTTCGAATTAGTGTTTTTGTATTCTTCGGCTGTTGGAATTACTGGATCGCAGGGTGGTTCTGAGGCCCCTCCACACTGTTTCCCACGGTGGCTGCACCAGTTTGCGTTCCCGCTACCCGTGCACGTGCCTTCCCCCTCTCTGCTCTACGTCCTCACCAGCACTCGTGTCGGTGTGTCGTTGACGTTGGCCGTTCTGGCAGGTGTGAGGTGACCCTTCATTGTGGTGTTGATTGGCGTGTCCCTGATGGTGAGTTTTCATGCGTCTGTCGGCCACCTGCATGTTTTCTTTTGAAAAATGTCTCTTTGGGTCCTCTGCCCGTTTTTAATGGGAGTATTTTGTGTCTGTGCGGTCCAGTTGTGTAAGTTCTTTATCTAGTGTGGATATTAACCCCTTCTTGGATATGTCAGCTTCTGTCCTCTTAAGAGCGTCTTCTCGTCTTCAGGCGACCGTTACCAGGAGGGCACGTGGTCCCGGTGCCGCCGCACCTTCCAGCTTCTCGAGGGAAGAACTCTGTGAAGTCTCCCAATTCTCGGAGGGCTCAGGTTCACCTCTACCCTGCAGCAGCTCTACAGACCCAACGGTAGGCTCTCAGAGAACAGATTACATCCCAAAAGCTACCAGGAGGCGAGTCCCAGCCTGCGTCTTGGGCTCAGTCCCAGCGTCCCAGTAGAAGGTGCAGGAAAGATAGTTCTGACGACTGTGGTGCTGACGGCAGGGCTCTAGAGGTCGGGCTCGGGTACTAAGGAGCACGGCCATAGCCTATTGCAACGTCTGTGGAATGAGATGTAACCTCTTAGGACAAAGCTAAAGGCGGTTGCTGCAAGGGGCCTTTACTGATGACTTCTCCCCTGTCCAGTGCCCGCACAGGACAGGGGTGGACACAGCGTCCTTCGGCCGGCACAGAACTAGACTGGGGGCAGGGGACCCGGAGAGTTACTGGCGTTCTGGAATTTTTCAAATATTCCTGTCCATGTTGTCTCAGTCCAGATTGGCTTGGAGTCTTGCCTGTGTTCTCTGGCGTGAGGGATCCCTGTGGTCGACCTTGATTTCTCTCACTCCTACCTGTGTCGGGGGGGCAAAGGGTGGGTCTGGGTGCCTCTGCTGGTTTGTGGGTTGGTTTATTTTGGTACTGAGTATTTGTTTTCCTTTAAACCCTCTAAACCAGGAAGTAACAGAAATGTCTTTTTTTTTTTTTAAAGAAAAGATTTGATTTATTTATTTGCGAGAGAGTGAGAGAGAGAAAGCACGAGAGGGGGGAGGGCCAGAGGGAGAAGGAAATTCACCGCTGAGCCCAGAGCCCGATGTGGGGCTGGATCCCTGGACTCTATGTGACTAAGGAGGAAGTGGGGGCATATGGTGGATAAGTGCTGGGCCCAGAACCAGTGATGGAGCCGAGACTCACATGCGGGCGGGGTGACACGACGTTCTCAGGATCACCTGCACATCGGGGACATGGTTCTGTGGGTCTGCGGGGATCCCCGGGCTGCGTGCTGATGACCACAGTGGGGTGCACGTGGGCTCCAAAGCACCATGAAGATTTTCAGGAACAGTTTCCGTAGGTGAGCACCCTGCAGCTTTCGTCAACCTCAGCTGGAACGCCCTCCTCTCGTTAAAAAAAAAAAAAAATCTGACGTCTCACTTTTTAACACAGGGTTTGAATTTGGTCCCCAAATGGGAGGTGAGTGACTTTCCCAGAGCCAGACTTCTTGGTGCTACGTAATCTCACTTAATTCTCACTGCGACCCGAGTAGACGCCTTGCCCACTTGCAAACTGAGCCCCAGCGAGGCTCGGTTGCCTCCAAGTTTGTACAGGTGGGAAGAAGACAAGATAGCAGAGATAGGACCCGGACTCAGGTTTATCTAGAAATTTTGCGAAAAGAGGAAAAAGGCCTGGAACCACTCAATTTTGCTGCTTTTCCACTCTCGCTCCTGCCTGAGTCTTTGATGGCTTAATGAAAACAGCCATTACCAATTGTCTTCCTATCGGCTGAGATGAGTCATTCTGTTTTGTTTCTAAGTGATAGAAAAAAATGATTTAAAAAAAAAAAGGTTTTTCTGTTTTTCCTCTGCCATGCAGGACGCCAACAATTTGGAATTTCTCTATCAGAATGTTGCAACTGACACTGAAAGTTTTGTGGGTGCGTGTTTCCTTCTTGCCTCCTCCTCTCACAGAGCAGGTGCTCTGGTGCACAGACAGACGTGCGCACACGCGTGTGCACACACACCGTGTGTAGGATGAGAGGGGAAGAGCGGGGCTTGGCTTTGCCAAAGGGGGAAATCGTGGAAAGAACAATACATCATCTAGTCACGCAGCTTAGGAAAATAAAAAAGGGAAAAGCAGCAGCAAGCCCTTTATGCTGACAGCCCCGTCCAGCCGAGCCGTCCGCTGGCGCTGAAATCCTGCTCACAGTCCTGAATTTCAATGCCGCTCCCCGGCCAGGAGTGTTTGGGGGAGATAAAAGGCGAGCTGTATGTGGTGCCTCTGACCTGCTTTTCCTTCTAGACAACTTCCCGGTGTGGTTGCAGAAAGTTTGACTCTCCAGATGTGAGTGTGAGGGTTTCGTTTGCTGGCCCGCAGTTATTGCTGTCTGCTTTTAGGCAGGTTTTTGGAGTTTTTTTTTTTAACTTTCTTTTTAAGGTTTGCTGAAGCCTGCATGCCGATGAGCTGCCAGTTTGCATCACGCGCCCTCCCCACCATCAGCTGCCCGAGGCTCCACCATGACCCTACTTCTTGGGTCTCTGCTCTCCAGTTTCCACCTGCAGCCCTTGTTTCTCCTCCTTCTCCGGAGCCTGGGGAATCCTCCTGCTCTCACTCACGTTCTGCCTCCTTCCGGCAACGTGCCGGCTGCCTGTTGCAGGTTTGAAGAGGAAGGGTCTTGCCACAGTGGGCGCGCTCTCTGAGGTAAACCCTGGCGCTCCTGGTACCCCCCCACTCCACCCCCCCAACAAGAGCGGCAAGGCGGTTGTTAAGCTGGGCCTTGGAGGGCGGCGCACCCGAGAGGAAAGAACACTGGGTTTGGCTCTTAGCTCCAGAACCTGTGAAGTTCGCGGGCGGGCACACGACTGAGCGGGGCCACCACCGGGGTGAGGTGCCACGGGCCGTGCAGAGTGTTGCTTAGGGGAGACGGCAAGGACGTCGGAGCCAGGCGGCTGATGCCCAGGGCTCAGCCCCGCCACCTAGAGCCGCGTGCCTGGGAGTGTCTCCAGCGGCTTAAGCTCTGCTTCCTTGTGGGTGGACCCAGGGGATGGCGGTAACTGCCTGGCCAGTTTGTGAGGATTAAGTGAGACAATAAAGCGAACAGGAGCAGGAGTAATAAGGCCCCATGTGTTGTTGCTCCCTCTGTCACCGCCCAAGCCCTTTACAAGAATTAGCATATATATTTAGGGTCCACTAATGGGTATATGGTATGATGAGAATGCATAAAGATAAGCATACATTAAAAAGCATTTGTACCCATGCGTGCATGCAGTTTAGATGCATGTATATATATACACACGACTGTGCAGATCTGTACGTATAATCACGTTAGGTAATATATAGTATATAGATAAGGTATGTATATATTGAGTCTATAAAATATAGATGGATATGTATAAATTATACAGATAGCTACAAAAATGATTTATTATTAAAAAGGAAAAAGGCTATATGCCAGGTGACGTGCTTTGCATGTTTTAAGCACAGCTCGCTCTTGTAAGAACACTTGGAGGTAGGTAGTGTTGTCCCCCGCATGTTCTCGGTGAGGTGACTGAAGCAGAGAGAGGCTGAGAGACTTTCTAAGTGCCTCTCGAGGTACGTCTGTAGAGAGACAGTTACGTGCGGATGAAGGTGTGGAGGAAGCCTTTGTAGAGGCCGGCCTCTAGCCAGACGGTGTCAGCGAGTCTCATGGTTGGCTCCAGTCTCAGTTCCTTTAGGAAATGGCACCATTAGTATTAAAAGACTCCTTGGTGTTTTCATAACAAGCCACCCGGAAAATGTTTCCCCTTTGAGATAATTGGTAAATTCTCTTCCCCAGGCCAGGTGTCTGTGGTCCGGGCAGCCATGGTGACCTAGACCCCCGAGGCAGAGACGCACCCTCACTGTCTGCCGCCCGCCATTTTCCAGGTGAGGGCACGGCGCGGGGGAGACCGCGCTCCCTCAGGGGGCTCTCCGGAAGTGCTGCCCCGTTCTGCCCAAATCTGCATCCCTCGGGCTGCAGATAACAGCAGCGACAGGCCATGGTGTTACCCACGAGTAAGGGGCTCTGCTTTGGGATGCGAGATAAACTTGGCCCCTGGTCCAATTTCACACGTCGCGTTGAATCCCAAGCAACTGCACAAGGAGAATTTCACATCCTTCAGAAAAGCCTGCACCTGGTGAATTTACATACAGCTCTCCCAAGTATGTAATACAGGGGTGTGCACACCTGTGTGCCCCCCTCCACGAAACCCCAGTCTTTTTGAGTTTTCCAACAAAAATGACTGTTTTATATCTTCCCTCGTGAGGATGTTATTTGCAGTCCTAATTCTTGACCTCATCAGTGAAAAATTCATCACAGAGAAAGGTTGGGACTGTGCATTGATATGTGGGTACATGTACGTACGTGCTTATGTGTGTGCACACACAATCACATCGATTGGCTCTTCCGACATGATAAGAGGCAGATCTGCAGGGAGAGGCCAACAGGAACAGCATCAGGAAGTTGGCTGAAAGCTGACTCCTCCCCGGACAGTAGTGGGCCTCACCTTAGGGGGGCTAAAAGCCTGGGTTTGTGCTTTTTCCACAAGCACATCATTGTTTCTGCAAGTGCATGACTGCACACACATGTACGTGTATGTGCGTGCCTGCCCGCGGGGGCCAGTGAGGTGCTCCCCAGACCTCTCTTTGCATAAATGGGGCTCTTTCCTGGGAAGTAGGAACAGCCTTCAGATGCCATCATAAATAATCCAGGTTGTCAGGGTGTTGAATGAGACATTGGGTTGGAAATAATGGTTCTAAGCTCATTGACTCGTATCTGTGATGTTTTGACTTTTTTTAACATGGAGGAGGTCTTACTGCTTAAGTCAAATACTGTTTTAAGAGAAAAAATGCAGTTGGGATCAGGCTGTGACTACCTCCCAGGCATTGTCCACAGAAAGCTTGAGGGCAGCCTCTGTGTCCACACAAAGCACGCACATCCCGTAGGGGCTCCTTTGGGCTGGTTTGCCCTGTCCTCCTGCATGCTCGCAGGCGGAGGGGGGAGCAGGTGTCAGGCAGCTGCTTCCACTGGTCAGGTCTCTTAACAAACCTTTTCACTTTGGCCATCATTTTAATTTTCTTTACATTTTACGTAAAAGGTATAGGCTTATCTTCATTTTGGAGAAGAGCCTGGTTTGGGAGCCTAACGTACGCTACCGCTTTTGTTATCTAGACTCACCTCCCTGTATTTGGACAGGGCAGGGACTCTGCTATGAATCAGCGTTTTAGGAGATAATTAGCACCCTCTTCGCCATGTGCCAGAATAAAACCAGTTAATTAATTTTAAAAATTAATGTAGCCTTCCATATTCTGTAAGGAGAGAACCAGAAGCCTCGGCTTGACTCCACCACCACCACCACCGCTCTCAGTAAAGGAACAGAATTTTTGGAAGAGGGCATAGGCTACAGTGTCAGAGCTTCACATAGACACTTCTTCCAATAGTCGCTAGACATGACTTTGAACAAATCCTATGACCTGTCAATCCTTGTTGTCCTCATTTATAAAATACTATCTATCTTCCAGGAACTTTCATCGAGCAATGGAAGTTGGCGTGGACCTGTACAGTCCCATGCACGAGGAGTTTACAGAAAAGGGGCTGCTGGGTATACTTGATGTGGGGCAATTAATACTACGAAGACAGCCTACATTGTGGGAAGAGGATTGGAGAAGGAAAATCAGCCTTTGGCCCTTACGGTAAGATTTCTCATTTCTAAAGTTGAAAGCTAAAAGCCCTCTGTGGGCCAGGAGAGAATACATACCCCTCTCCGGTTGGAACGCCCCTTCTAGAATGTCGAACTCGCCACCTGCTTGATGTGTGACTTCACACCATAGGAGCTTGCAGTTTTGTCATGTAGACTATCATTTATTCTGCACAACAATAGTAAGAGGTAGGTGAGTTCCGGAAGAGACTGGGGCACAGAGCTTTGGTTTAGCTTGCCCTGGATTGCGGCTCGCAAGTGACTGGATCCAGCTTCAAACCCGGAAGTGCTTCTGCACCCCACATTTTGTTGAGTCTTTATATGTGTTACCCACATGATAGGGATAGTAAGATAATTAAAGGAAATAGGATTAAGATAGTGTTAAGATACCTTTTTAAATGGGGTCATGATCCGACCCTCATGGCAACATTAAATAATTCAATGAAATAAGGTGCACAAGAGCCTGGCCGGGATCCTTGGCTCCTAGTAGGCACTAGGGAAGTGGACGCTCGAGCCCTCGTGCCCAGGCTCAGCTTCTTCACCCAAGCCTCCCCTGCCCCCCCCAAACCGTATTGATGCCTTGTTCTTATGTTTTGTTTGAAATGCACAATTTTTGTGGTTTTGTTTTCAACCAAAGGCTGACATTTCCCTGCTGGGGAATCAGTCGCCTAAGTTCTGTTTCTGAAACATCGCTGGTTACTTCCCCAGACTTCTTTGGAAAGATGAATGCGGAAGGAACACCCGCAGAGCCCGGTGGCCCCGAGCTCCTGCAGGAGGCGGCTGGGTCGGCCGGGAGCACGGTGGCCTCCCGCTCAGCCTGTCACCCAGGCAGCGCCCACCCACCAGCCCCCCGGCGGCCCGAGGGCAGCCACGCGTGTGCACATGGACTCCGCCGTCCCAGGAAACGCTCGAAAGCAAAAGGACTCAGAACACCGACTCGCAGGTACCTTTTCAGACTAAGCTTTTATTTTTTGATATTACAAACCAGTTTTTCTTTATTCACAAACCACTGTAAGTGATATAAACACTAATTTCTAAAGACAGATATACACATTTTCTGGGTTTGCAGATTGCGTGATGTGTGTGTTAAGAAGTCACTATATGCCACACATGATATTAATCTTTTTTTTCATAATTCATAATAGCAATAGTTATTTAGATAAATGAAAACATTCCAAATAAATACTGTTTAAAAAAATCCAAAATGTTCGTTTACATCTCTGACATACATTTTAAAATGACTTATTGGCATCTTGGCAGAGTGCCCAGACGAAAGGTTTTGCAACATCATGTGGCACTCACTTGCTCTAAATGATTTTATTAAAACTACATACAGTCATGGGGGAAAGTACAGCTCATTGATGAAAATCAAAACTGCAAATTAATTTTACTTTAACCAACACAGTAAGAATATTCTATGTTTGTGATTCCAAATACAATGCAAATTCTGGATTTTTGACATCGGAGGCCCTCGGGAGAGAGCTTTGGATTCTCCCGAGTCCCCTGTCCCTTCCACTTTTCTCCCCTCTGGGGGCGGGATGCCGGAGCATTTTATAGAAGTGTTTTCTTTAAACACATCGCCCGGGCACCCACGGTCCTGGCACTGTCCTCCAGGTGGGGAAAGGAGAATGTCTCGGTGATGCTATGAAACACCCCTTCGCCCCCCCTCCCCCACCCAAATCAGTCTGCTGAAAAGAACGGCTGACACACTTGCTTCTGGTTGCTAAGCAGTTCCCCCCCTTGACTCCTCTCCAGAGAACGAGCATCTTAGATATCGAAGCTACAGAAACTTTGTGTTCAAATCTTGTGAAACTTTATTGATGGTTTAATATCCAACCGATCTTACTGCATGCACAGAGGATGACAAGAGAAAGCTGGATCACAAACACTTTTTTTTTTTTTAAAGTTTTGTTTGGTTTTGTTTGAAAGCAGAGTTGTTAAAGCGGATTGGCGGGTTCACAGCGGTGAGTTGATCATCGACTGAAGGACGCGCCATAGGGCCTGCGCTGTACACATGGAGAGAGACCTATGGCGGCGAGACTACTGGAGGCGGCTGGCCGCTGTTGGTTGGTTTTTTTATTTAAATACAAAAACAGGAAGACCCGTGACAGATACCCCAACTTAGGTGAACTTGTAAACAGGACAACATGGAAAGAGTTCGAACAGAAGGAGTACAGACAAACTGCAATTTTTCGGCTGTGTCGCTCTGGCCCTGCGGTGGCGGTAGGGGCGGGAGCTTTGTTCTGCGGGGGGATGAAGAGGGCGGAACCTACTTTTTTGCTTCCTTCTGACAAGTGTCCTGGGCCTTGGAGACAGAACTAAAGATACTGGTTTGAGAGAATCCTCGGGGACCAGGAAGAGGGCAGGCTCTCACGGACGGAAAAATTGCAGATTGCTCACAAAACACAGTCATGTTTCAAAAAGGACCAAGCTGATGAAAATACCATGATTATCTCTACTCAATGATTGCAATACTTGTAAAATGCTTCTATAAATCCGAATATGATTATCATGTAATTCCATAAAAATTATACATCTGTCTCTAACAGTCCTACTAGGCTAAAACTAAAGGTTCATAGACTGTTTCTAGAACTTAACAACTCCACTGCACAGATGTAAATTTTATACATTTTTTTTTAACTGGTACAAAGAATTTAAGTTTTTATTACTTTCTTTTTTTGGAAAAAAAGAAAAAAATAGAAACAGTGCTTTTTATCACCTTTTTATTAATGTTATTTTTTCCCTCCCATAATATAAAAGTCAGCAATGATATCAATAATTTATTATACTGGAAGAAATATAAAAAGAATGCTTGTTGATGGCCTAACTAGCAGTTTTTGCCTAAATAACTAGTGGCTGGTTAAGAAGCTGAATACTGCCAGGTGGAATGGTTTAAAGGGTCTTCATTCAACTTGGACACACAAAGTGCTTTTAGAAGCACCCCCTTAACAACACAACCTTTGGCTTGAACTCAATGAGTAACTTAGAACCGCTGACATATGATTGTTGGTGCAGTGGGTCGTCTGGATTCGTCAGTTACTATTTTGTGTTTCCTTTTAGCCCAAATCCCGGTCCCCATCCCCTAAGACCCTCCCACCCTTCCCCGCTCGTAAAATAAAATAATGCAGATGCAGAAAAAAATGACTATTGTAGTCACTTAACACTCTTCCCAGACAGCTGATAACCCCAGTAGCTTAAGATTCAGCATATAGACTTCATTTACATGATATAGCACTCTGGATATGGCCCTAAACCAGTTTTTATTCATAGCTAGCGTCTCTCTATTTCAACCACAAAAACTCCTACAGCCAGCAACCAAACTACGGAACCTTCAGAAATTAAAGACCCACAATATTAAAATACACAGAACAAAATATCTGAGGTATAAGATAAAAAATGTAATTTTTTTCCTCTTTTTTTTTTTAAATTTTTAGAGCTGCTAAAATGATGTACTACTGCGTGTATTGCAATACCCAGGCCTCGGAAAGCTTCCTCTCTCCCCACATTGGAAGGTTTTAATGGTTTTGTCATTTAGTATGGAGCAAAACGGTTGTATCCCCCTCGGTATATACTAGCCTGCAATGAAGAAAGAACGAGACCCACATCATCAGCATGGCTCCTAGTCTTGGCATCAGTCAAGGGTGCAAAAGCATTCTGAAACAAAGCAATTTGAGGGGTGTGTTTTTTACATTTTCCTTTTGCAACACGTGGATCATCAAAAAAGACTAATGTGAAAAATAGACACTCAAAAGCAACCGAAATGGAGGCACCCCCTACCCATCCCAGGTCATTCTTGGAGAACTAACGACAGGCCCAGTCCTGACCTCCCCCAGCGACTCTCCCTAAAGAACGTCCCTGCAAGACCAAATTCCGTCGGCCAGTCCTGCTAGAGAGGAGGACTCTGACACGGGCTGGGCAATGGAAGGATTTGCCCTGTCTCGTTTTGTTTGCTTGCTTGATTCATTAATGCGACATTCCATCGGGCAAGGCTCAGTCTACACTCAAGAGGCCTAACGTAGACCGCTGATGGGATGCAGCGATTCGACTCTCCTTTCCAACACAGTCCTTAGGCGGGCTAGGTGTTGGGGCAGAGTTGCTGAATGCAAAATCAGGATGGAAATTTAAATCAACTGCTTACTCAACTTGGCTCAACAACCTGGATGGAATTTGCTCTCGAGAGGGGAGTTTACGGATGAACTGCTTGATGTAATCGAGCTTGTGCAAAATAATACGTTTCCAAATCATGGCTGAATTTCTGTGACCAAGCTCCAGTGACTTGTCTGGTCGGGGCTCTAGATGGCTATGAGGTGGCACTTAACTATTTCCTTTTTCTAAAAGTATTGGCGATTCAAGTGAATGCTTCTGGGGATTTATTTTTAGGATAAGGACTGATATTCTTGATCCCAAGCAGAAAACTGCATGCCAAAAGCTTTGTCATGATTGCATACGCTCTCACGTGATGGGCACGTCTTACTGTACTCAGAGTTTTAGTGCATAGAAGTTGGAACAAGTACAGGCAAATTCACCCCACCCTCGCCTCCCATTTGCCCTCCCCCCCACCCTTCCACAACTCCCAAACCCAACGGATTCCTTCTAATTCCTTATGTACTAGGCACACACACAAAGTGTGCCCCTCTCTCTATTTTCTTTCCTGGGCGACTATGACTTTAAACATGAATTGTAATAGGGGAGGAGAGGCAGTCAGATTCTCAGCTGCCTGACAGCAGAGGCCTGGAAGTGTGCAGCTTAGCTCCTCTGAAGTCTNACAAAAAAAGACAACTCCCAAACCCAACGGATTCCTTCTAATTCCTTATGTACTAGGCACACACACAAAGTGTGCCCCTCTCTCTATTTTCTTTCCTGGGCGACTATGACTTTAAACATGAATTGTAATAGGGGAGGAGAGGCAGTCAGATTCTCAGCTGCCTGACAGCAGAGGCCTGGAAGTGTGCAGCTTAGCTCCTCTGAAGTCTGTGCTGGGGCTGGAACCTTGGGGCTATGTGAATGAGCAGCAAGGGAGGGAAAAAAAAAAGAAAAAAAAAGTTCTGCATTGACACTGCATTCTGTTAGTGATGGATTTAATTATCAAAATGACTAATTATCCCATTAAGGTAAGTGCGCTGCTAGGTGAGACTTGCAAAATTAGAAATATAATAACTTACATGCACTACATTGCCAAGAAATTAAGACATTTATCAAGTTTACTGGGAGGATTAATGTGGCATTTTAGCTGCTGTTAGCACAAGAGACAAATTCAATTAAGGGAAAGTGAGAGGACGTCAACCGTCAACCCATACTAAGGTCCCAGCTGGGGGAAGGGAAGGGAAGCAGGAGGAGGTGAGGAGGAGCAGGGATTGGTACTCACCATGGCACCAACGCTGTAGGTGGGGGCTGGAGCAAGTGTGTGGTGGTAGGGGTCGGCAGCATAAACTCGTCCGTAACTGAAAGGAAAACACGGGTGAGGATTAATCCATAATATGCAATTACGAAGTCTATAATAACAACCATAAAATACAAAAATACCAAGACAGTGCAGAGGGGCCCTATCTGTCTTCAGAGACTGGGAACATGTTCCCGTCTGCCAGGTAACATGACAGAAGTCCAACTGTGTCCAACCCATTCTTCTGTCCATTTAACATTGCTGGCAGGATGATAGTACATTTTCCTCTCTCTCGTAGAACCGTTTCTACACTGCTCGCGGGCCTACCACGGAGACTGAGGTAGGCAGAAGAACCAACTTGAAAGAGTGGTTTGAAGAAGCCCAGTACCCACGAAGGACATGCCTCTTACTCTCAAGAGAGACTGTCTTTTCTCCTAATTCGGCTGTTACCAATCAAGCGAGACAAGGTAGGTCACAAAGGGTAAAGGGGCCCAGTCTGTGCAGCTAGGGTCCAGCGTCTCGGAAGAGGAAAACAACAGATGTACTTGAACAGGAAGACCCCTGAAGGGTTTGTAGGGCCTTTGCCCCGACGCCTGCCGCTCCAGAGTTAGTTTGATTTGATTCTGGTCCCATCACCCAGGACTACTACTACATCAGTCAGTGGTTGGATTCCGAGAAGGGATCCGTTTCAAACACTATTTCTTGATGACGAGATCTCATCTTTGACCTTTTCTGTGCCTCTCTCCCATCCTCCTCCCTCCATTGCCATGCCTTCCAGGACAAGCTTTGGAATAAAAATGAATAAGAGATAGATGCATACTCAATGTCTGGGACCGAACGCAGCAATAAATCAGAATTTAATGTTCAGAGGTTACTTGCTCAAGGTCACAGGGCCAAACGGAGTCAGAGCTGATCCCTGAATCTCTCCGGGCAACTGGTACGCTCTTTCTGCGGTGTCTAGGCCCTTACTTGAATGACTTGCCAGCTGTCTTGCAGACAGTTTGAACACTGGTCTTTTGGTAATGATCACAGCTGAGGTGCGCGTTAAGCTAGGTTAGGTTCCCTGGAAGGAGAGTGTGAAATGGAGGCTCTTCTGCGCGTGCTTTGTCGAGGAGCGCTTTCAAAAGGAGGACAGACAGGCAAGCAGATTGGAGCATGAGAAAAAAGAGAGGCAAGGATACGGTCTGAGCTAGAGACTAACTTCTACCTGATCCTGTGAGCTGCACCCCAGAGTTGATCCCACCTGGAGACAAGTGAGTTGGTTTTTTAACGCTCATGGAAGTGAAGCATGAGGTGTGGGCTTCCCTAAGGCCCGGAGGATAACTTCTGAGTTAGAATGACTCTCTTGGGCAGTGCGTTGGTCTCTGAAGGAGGGGGCAGCATTAGGCACCATCAGCAACCAACGCTGGAGGCAGCCCCCGAGGGGATGCGTGCACGGCCTCTACAGGGATGTGACTCCTGGACTTTCCTTGAGGGAATGCAGGAACAAGGTAGGAGGAGATGGTCTGTCTGCACTATCAACCTTAAGCTCGCTCCCATCTCTTAACATCTCATTTGCATGTATTTGTATTCCTTTCCTTTCCTGTCTTTCCCCCATTCTCCTTCCAATCTTCTTTCTCATGACTGGAGGATAAGAATGCACTGGGTGGGTCTCACTTGGTTGCTCACACCGTGGAGTCTGGGACAGGGAAAGGAGCCTGGGTGAAGGTTCATTAACTCTTAGGGTCCGAGTTAGACCCCAAATGGAAAAGAAAATTTTGATTATACCAAGTTCTCATTGGCTGTGTCCTACTCCTAAAGCCGCCTTGCCTGTTTCAAAGGGCACTGAGCTCAGGTAGCCTAAATGAGCTTTCTGCTTCAACCCCCAGTGTTCTCCTGATTCTCCAGAGCAAGGACTTGAGTGGCTGTTTCTTTTCTGAGGTGACCCTCTCAGGGAAACTAACAAACAGTCCACGCCCTCTGGCTTTTCATTCTTTGGGACATCCGTGATGGAGCTGGCTCAGTCAGATGGCTTTCAGTCAACAACGCTCCCTCTCTCAGGGAGGAAGAAGAGATAGAAGTCCAAGACAGAGGGTGTGTTAAAACGAGGAGGGGGAGGTTTTTGAAGAAATCTTCTATTCACAGAGGTCACCCGTGAAAGTTGGGCCTTTGCCCACATAACTACAAGTAGATGTGAATGGGGGGGAGAGGACACGATATATGACTTTGGTGCTGATTTTCATTTTGTGAGAAAATAGTCTGTCATTGGTCTAGAGAAAAAAGAAATTGATAATAGGATTATTTTAATGCACTTTCACCCAGCAAAGCTGGTCTTATGAACAGGACATAAAATGCAAAGATAAACTGAAAATCTTTGGGAATTTAATAAATGATGCCAGACCATCACTTTGACGGTATTCCTTCAAAACGAGTATGAAAATGCCCATTTCGAGAAATTAATTTTTTTAAAATTGGGGGAATGGTTTTCCTGTGGCAAAAAATTCATCTTTCGAGGCGACAACCTATTGGTAGCCTGAATGTATTCAATGAGAATGTAGCTCCCACCTCTTCCCTCCACATACTTTAATGGTAAATTCTTATTTGCCTCTAACACTGGGCAGAGCTTCAACCTTCGTGGAAAACCCAAGGTAACAATTCGGCGGTATTCTTTTCCAAGGCAGAAGAAAAACACAGCAGCACTGAACTCTTCCTCGTAAATGAGCAGGCTCCTTTTCTCCTCGGGGTGACCTCTACCTTCAGAATCCGATGGTTTTATTATGATTAATAAATTTCATTTCCACAGAGGAAAAGGGACCATGTCAGCTCAAACTGAAAGCAAGGAGGCTTCTTTTCAAATGCTAATTTCTAAACACACCCTTGTGTGACACTACAATTTAGACACAAGGTTATTAGGGAAGACGTGGACTGGAGCGCTACTCTTGCGGCAGAAATGCCAGGCATGTCAGCTACCTCATGTCCCCAGAGCTGGCTAGGCACAGCCCAGAGGAAAAATGGACCTCGACGGGGGGGATGGGAAAATGTCTTACGACCGCCATGTTGTGAGCAACCTACACATGTCATCACCCTCCACGCCACCCATCCCTTTGGCAAAGTGGACAGTGGGGCAATCAGGTCATGATGCTTCCACGTTCCCACATCCCATCCATCCGAAATTATAGATGAAATCTTCCACTCGTCTGCTTTACTCCATGCACGCTATTCCCACCCCAACATAAGCCGCCAGCGTTTCATCAGAACCAAATCCGCCACAGGCTTAAGCCTTCTCTTTGCTTCTGCTCTTGCCTCTTCAAACCACCGACCACCTACATCTGTAGCTAACAGTCGACTACCAGCAGCAACTGTTCTATCTAGCCATCCATCCTCTATCTACTTAAATATAAATCTAAACATAGGACTTCCCTGCTGAAACACCTTCAGTGGTTTTCCATCGATCCCAAAAGAAAACCCAAACTTGCCTGAGTTGCCCCATCTCCTCCTACTACCCTCTGCCCCTGCTCACCGTGCTCCGAGCTGCCCCACGAACACAGGCAAATTCATTTTCTCTTCACAGTCTTGGCACTTGCCTGCCCTTCAGGGAACATAGCAAGTCTATCAACAGTTTTGTTCACTTACCTCTCTACCTGATTATTGGCCCCTCCCAGCCCTGCCAGGAATGTCAGCCCCCTGGAGGCTGGGCCAAGTCTATTTGGTTTGCCTTTTTCTCTCCAGCACCCACCAAGGCCCTGGCCACAGTGCAGGGAACAAAGGCCAAGCCGATGCGCGTGCGTGCGTCAGGGCGGCGAGAGGGAGGAGTGAGCCTGGAAGAAACCTGCCCCCATCTTTAGGATTCTGTCAGCAGCAAAGATTCTTCCAGATAGGCTTTCTGAAGATTCTAGGTCAGCGGTTCCCAGAGACATTCAAAACCCTTCAAGACACTCAGAAGAAAAGTTTCTGGGTGCTCTGGGAATACAGAGTGTGTGATTTCACATTACCGCTGAGAGTTCACAGACCACTGGCCAAGATGCCATCGAGCTCATCACACCTCTTTAGGGAAAAGCCCACAAAACAGCATAATAGAAGATAACAGCTTTGCTGGGGACCACACCGTGGCTTGCGGCCATGCCATCATGAGCCCGCCTTCTTTCGACCTTAGCAACAAGTGAACGCTGGGAGGCCGCCCGTGGCACTGGGGCGAGCACGGGACGTGAGGCAGGAAGAGCCAACTTCAAGTTCTGCCTTTGCAGTGTCCTTTCTCAAATACGAGGCACGTCGCTCTCTCTGAGCCTCATTTTTCTACTCATAATGTGGCACTGTTGGGCCTGAGCCCTGTCTCCTTCATGACGTGGAAAAGAAACCAGGTCCATCTGAAAGCAGTCTACAGAAACGAGATCGCGACGCGGGGGACCTTACGCAGAGTTTGCCAAGCCAGGCTGTCACTCCTGCCCAGACTTCCGGTGTGTAAGAGGCAAGGGGAAGTGTCTCCTCTAACGTGATCACATGTAGCTCTGGCAGTCAACTTACAGATGCTTCTAGAGTTAAGCACTGGCTAATATGAGTTACAGACGTAGTTAAAGTGCTGTATTTGAGCGTAAGGCTTTGTTGGAGTAAAATGAGTAACTGTGCTGCCCGTTGAGTGGGAAATGAACCTGTGTGTGTTGAAGTGCTTTGTCAACTCTACTGAGAGATGCAAATATTACTTATTATTAACATCTGAATGTCCTTGAAACGAGCTGGATGCTAATGAAACACAAGAGAGCTGTGCTGGTGCCACACCAGGATTCTAGCACTGTGAAGTGACTTTCTTATAGGAACATAGTAAGAACATGAATTAATTTCACTGTCTGTATTTTACTCTCTACATCAATTAAGAGCCTTTATGCCCCTCAGACCTTATTCTTCCTGTAGCATCACTTCCCCATGTCTCCTGTCCCGGAGATAGCTGGGGAAACCCTGAGGGAGCGGGAAAGGGAGCAAGACGCTCTCAGCGCACCGACAACGTTCCCGGTGGCATGCAGCTCTCCTGGACAGCCCAGCCGCAGCAAGGAGGTACAGAGGCTTGCGCCCCCAGCACGCACGGAAGTGCTGCAGAGTGTGCTTTCAAAAGAGTATGCATTCCGATCCCTGGGGTGTCTGCACTGTCGTCAGGGGCTAGAGCGCCCTCCTAATTATATCTAAGGCAGAGTCTGAGAGACATTTGGGAAAACGCATGCACGCCAGCCACACACGTACAACACAGTATACAAAGGGGGTACCACACCTTAGCCCTGCGGTGCTAACAGCCTGCTATTTAGAGCGACGGTTATGCTAAGGGATGTTCCCCTTCCCTTCCTTGTGGACGGTCCACTGGGGTCTGGACCCAGGATGGCTCACCGTGGTCTGGGTGTCTGAGGCACCCAGTGAGAAGACAGACAGAAGCTAACTGCCCAGGAAGAGGGGATCCTCATCCCACTTCATCATTCTGGTTTCTTGAGCTTTTCCAAATGAAAAACCAAAGGACTTTTAAAAGAAAATCCTCTGGTTTTCACCGCGGCAGGTATAACCCACTGACAGGTTGCTGCTTTCCCACCATCCAGAAAGCAAGCATCTGGAACATTGTTCCGGACCAGACATTCTTTGCATTTGGGAAAATGCTCTGCTCTTAGCCATTCTCAGTGGCTGGAAAGGAGCTACAGTTAGTCTCCGTCAGAACAAGGAAGCAAAAGACCACATGGAGGGCACGCGGGCTGTGGAATCCGTCCGCCCTGCCCAGCTGTTGCCTTAGCTCCTTCCCTGATCCAACTGCAAATCAGTCCGTTTTCAAAACCAGTGTTACGGGCACGTAGACCTTCCAGGTGACCCATCTCATAGTCCTCGCTAGATAAAACTTAGCGGAACACAGTGCCACGGGCCTGAGACAGGTGCAAGACTTCTGACCAGTCCCCTGGGGATTCTGCACTGCAGGATCTGACAGGTCTTCTTGGCCTGGAGGGGGCTTCTGTTAACTCAGGATGGACACAAAATCCCCTCATTTCAAAAGCTGAAGGGATGCGGCCCAGAATATGGGAGGCCACCGAAGCCCTCTCCAGTTCCTGGTCTGGGATAGCTCGAGCTATCGTGCAGATGGATGGGCTCTCACTTTCATGCAAATAAACATCCACCAGACAACCGAGAAGGCTCAGGGTGCAAACCCTCCTTTCTCAAATCAATATCACAACTTTCAGGCTGTGTGGTCTGGGTTAGCATAACGTGCACTGGTTCGGTAATAATGGCCAGGATTTGGGGCAAATCTTCCAGGGCCATTCACAGCAAGGACAGTGGGCTCATCTCTGTCCACCACAAAGACATGGACCAACTGGTGCCAATCAACTTGTTTCATCTGCACAGGAAGAAACAGGATTCACAGGACCTCAGACCACATATCCTGGATTGCCACGATAGGGGACAAATCTTCTCGAAAGTATTAGGATGGGAACCACTTGAATGTACTGGGAAAAAATGTAAAGAGAGTTGGGTTAGAAGGGGATGTTCCCGTTCACTTTCTACTGAGGTCTGAGGTCTCTGGCTCAGTGGCCTCAGTGAATATATCCTCTAAGGAAGCCCTCCTCTTTACTATAGCCTCGCCTAGCTTTAGTCTAGATCATGACACTTGTAGACCGTTGATACAAATATATATTTGTAGACCATGGCGGGGGGTGACCAAGCATTATTCTAAAAGCTTCTCAAGCTACATGGAAGAGGAACTTAACCAGTCCCACACTCACAACATCTATAAAACAAATGTAGCAAAACTTCTCCAAAAAGAAAGACCCAAGCAGAAATGGAAGAAATTCTCCAAATGAACAACATGAAGTCATCTCAACTTGACTCTGACATTTGTGAATTCTGTTGTTGCTCACTTTCTTAGCCTGGATTTGAAATGATCACCTTCACCAATCACTTAATACGTTTTTCAGCCTCATGTTTTCTTTGCTCAGAACCAGTGGTGAAATCATCTTCTGGACTCGTTAGCTTCTAAATAGGAAGCCGTAGAGTTTGCCCATCCAAAGTGTCACACACCTGAACCGTGTATATGTAAGTTCACCTGTGACACCTGTAACATCTTCGAAAAACAGGCCATACCACCCACGGCACATCAGATGACATCACCCATTCTGCACCCTCTCTGTGCAATTCAAAACCTCTTCCAATTCTGATTCCTAGCAGAACAGGTCTGAGATAGGAACCTTGATTCTGGTTTCCTAAGAGCAGAGTAATAGCCACTGCCTGGGAGTTGAGAAAACACAAAGTCCTGCTTTTGGCCCTAATTCCTTCACTCTGGAATGCCTCCTCAATAAAAGACCCATTGCCATGCTCTCCCTAATGCCAAGCTCAAGGCCATCCTCTTTGTAGAAAGGCTGTTTCACCTTCTTTGTGTCCTGACAGCTGCTCTTCCAAAATCACTAAGAAATTCCCGTCATGCTTTGAAATCAACATGGCCCCCAGCCAGGGTCCAGTCTGCTGGGGGAATCACAAAGAGTAATCTCAGAAAGTTTATCTCCTCTCTGAGCCACTTCCTCCATCTGTGAGTGGAGGTGATGGTGCATACTGACTGTATAAGGCAGTAGTGAGGTTGACAGGAGGGGTCCTGGTTACCAGCTAGTCAGCAAATGAGTGTCAGTTCCTGATACTGTCAAGGTGGCATTGCCTTCTCTCTATCCCAGGTGGGGTCACCGCACTAAAGCCCATGGAGTACGTGTCAGAACTACCCCTGAGGTAAGCATCCGGAGCTCCCATAGCCTATGTAAGCAGATCAAAGATTCTGAGAGGTTAACTAGCAGGGTGAGAAGAACGAACACGTGCGTGCGTGTGCGCACACACACACACACACGCCAACTGTACTCTCACTTGGAGACCAAACACAAAGTCCAGACACACTGCCAGTGTCCAGAGTATCTGTCACAGTATTCATTCCAGGTGAGTATCCCTCACCTCTCAGAGACCAGTTCTTGGCGCACACAAACGCTTTCAATATTCGTTTATGCGAAACGAATGAAAATCTAACTCCGGAATGGTACTGTCCAATACACATACAATGAGCCCAAGATGAGCCATTCTAAGTTTTAAAGCAGCCGCATTAAAAAAGTGAAACGGAAGAGGGGCACTTCATTTTTATATATTTACTTAATCTAATATATTAAACTCTTACCATTCCAATGTGTCATCAACTTAAAGATTAGTGAAATGTTTTACATAAATTTTGTCCTAAGGTTTCAAAATCTAGTATGCATTTTATACTTACAGCTCATCTCAACTTGGACCAGCCACATGTCAAGGGCCCTGTAGCCAGATGGGGTTATTGGCCACCATACTGCAGGGCACAACTCTAGAAAAAACCTATCCTGTGTTCTCCTTCCCTCTGGAAGGGGAAAGATTCCCGACTGATCAGCTCTGTGGTTCCTAAAGAATAAGGAATCGCCCGGGAGAACTTGTAAGAATGCAGATTTTCAGGCTCCCTCTCCAGACCTGTAAATCAGAATCTTTGGGGCAGGGGCATGGGAAGAGGAAATGGATTCTGCATTTTTAATAAGTTCTGCAGGTGATTTTCGTGCATTCTAATGTTTGATAACTGCTGCTCTATTTTTTTATTCAAATTCTACACTGATACAGCCCTCCCTCACTCAGGCTAATTCAGAGCTATCTGGATATCTTTAATTTTTGTAAGTAAACTGATAGAGACATTCTGTTTTTATAGGGTATCACTATTGCCTGTAACAAGCTTTGAACTATGCCTAGTGCACAGCAAGCTCTCAATAAATGTTACAATTATTTTTACTAAGTTCCTTTGTTTATATGTTCCCTGAACACCCTGCACTCTATTATAATACACATCGCATTTTATTGGAAACGGACCAATTAACTACAAATCAATTTGCTGCATGACGACTTTGCTGAATAATCAAATAAACAAAATATAAGGAAGACAATTAGATAAAGTTTGCTGAAGGGTCAATCAGGGGAATGTCCCATTTGGAAACTTCTAGATATTGTCTGAGGCTGTGTGGATGTGCAAATGTGTGTTTATGTGTTCACGTACATGAGCAGGTTGGGAGGGGACAGAATGATGGAAGAGGGTGATGACACCCCATGAGGCCATGAACTTGCTTCTAATAATACTTCATAAAGTATATGGCGCCCCGTTCACAGGGGATGGTTTTAATGGCTTTGGCCACTCATTTGGCCAAGGCTTTTTCACAGATCTCCACCCTTACCTAGTGTCCAGTACTCATAAAGACCTGGGAGTGTGTCCCCAGGTTGGATTCCCATGCCTCCAAGATGGTTCCTTGGCCCAGTGGAGGAAGCAAGACTTGCTGCGGGACAGAGACCCAGCCTCCATCTGCACCCCATAAACACACAAGCATGCGTACACACTCCCTTGGGCAGGGGGCAGCTGGGATTCAGCAGCCAAAACAACTAGGTCAAAGTTTCTGGTAGGTTTTAGGAAATGGATTGTCCTGTTAGTTTATTTTTAGCCATTGATTTTCAGCAAAAGAAAGATTTTTAGAGACCTGACCCGGGACACACATTGTTTGTTTAATCCTATCTCCGGGAATATGCAGAATGCTCCCCAAGAAGGCAGTGGCTCCCTTCATCACTCTGTCCCTGCACCTAGACTAGTCCCCAGCACGTCAGAGGATTCAGCACACACCTGCTGCACGAAGGGGAAGGACCAACTCACTTAAACACCCAGTGGAACAGCCATTTGGAGGGCCGCCAAGTTCCCTTAGGGCCCCTCAACATTTGAGCAACTATGCTCCCCAACTCACAAATACTGGTTTTTTAGGAACAAGATCACAGCTGAAGAACGCAGGAGAATTCCATCTGGAGGCAAAGGTCAACGTTCCAAGGTCAAAATATGAGGAGCATGTGGGGGCAGTGTGGTCTAGTGGAAAGAACTCTGTCAGCAGATGGACTCCATTAGGATTTGGGGCAAGTTACCAAAGTTCTCTGCGCCTGAGCTTTTTTTTTTTTTTTTCCCTTAACCTCCAAGATGAGGATGAGGGTAACACCTACCTCACTGAGCTGATGTGATAAATCATATTTGTACATATGCACGCACACACACGCGGGTACCTACGTGTACATACAATTTATCATGCTTGCTGGCACACAGAATTTGCTCAAAAACGACAGGAAGTTATCATCACACCCTGGAGAATTCAGCAAAGCCTGTCTGAGGGACAAGGACTGAAGGGATGCAGGGTTCCCTCATCATGGTGACAAGAAGTCTTAGCACTCCGAGGAAATAACGCACCCTTGGAGCAAGAGGGAGAGCGTGGACGTTTAACAGGGACGGAACCGCATCCACTTCTCATCTGCCGGCCTACCCTGCTGATCTCCGGTCAAAATACAGCCCAAAGCCAACCACTTTTTGGCTCTTCCAGCACCATCGTCCTAACCCAGGCCCCTGCCAGCCCTCCCTGGGCTGCTGCAAGAGACTCCCAACTAGTGCTCCTTCTCCTGCTCTCGTCCTTTGAGGATCTGGTCTCCATAATGCCATCTAAGTCATCATTAAAATAATAAGGCAGATCACAGCTGACCCTCCAATGCCTTCCTACTACACTTAAATCTTGAGTGGTTCAAAACTCTCCAAGTCCTAATTTGTTCTGAGCCCTAGCTGTCTTCCTGATTTGATCTCCAAAACTCTTACCTGTACTCATACGCCGTGGCCTCGCTGCACATCCTGCTGAGCCCGGCCCCCTCAGGTGTCCCTCAGCCACAGGGCATTTGCACTCGCTGCTTATTCAGCTTGAAATGCTTACGATTCCGCAGTGATGGACCTGGCTCACACCCTCACCTGCTTCAGGTCCCTGCTCAAACGACACCCCCTCAGAGAGATCCTCTCTGCTCACTGAACCTAAAATCACATTGCATCCTGTCTTCTATCTGTCCCTCTGCTCTTTGATTCATTATAGCTGTCGTATAACTTGCCGTGCAAGTACCTCACATGCCTTTCCTTCTACATGTCGGGTGTCTGGTCTCTGCTAGAAAGGAGGCTCTTTGAAGGAAGGGCTTCTCCTGGTTTACTTAATGCTATGTCCTGAGGGCTCAGAACACTTGCTGACACACAGTGATGACTGACCACATATTAATGAACTGAAATGAATTTCTAGCTCTTCCACCAAGATAACTCACTTGCTTTTTGACCTTCATTCGAGTAGAATACACATCTTCTCCTTCTACTCCAATCACTCGCCAGTCCTGGAAAAGCTCCAGTGAGTCACAGTGGCAGGGAGACCTCGAGTCTAAGAAGGGAAAAACCTCTTTTCCCTTTTGCCGTCTCTTGCAGGAACCAACTCGTGAAAGGGTCTGACGTTCCAGAATGAGAAACTACGTGAGTGTCCAAGGTGAGCACTGGACACGTGCATGCTGGGGGTTCAGTGCTGCTGTCAAAAGGCCGGTCGCCAGAGTCACCCACTGAGCACTTATCTTTCAGGAGCAACTAAGCCAAAAGCAAAACCAAACAACGGATACCACTGCTGGAGACACTGAATAAGGAAACAAATGTACTTGTAAATAGAGTCTCACAAACCACACAAATGAGCGAGAAACATTTCTTCTACATGACTAGCAAAAGCAGACTCGACATCTTGGCATCCTCTCCAAAAGGCCCAAGTAAGAATCATCACTTTTCCTTTGGGGACAGGAAGAAAACCCCTTCAGTGCCGCAGATCCTACCATCTGGCGAGTCTCATCTCACCATCTCTACCCCGAGCCACACACACAACTGGCCAGCGCTGGCCGACAGGCAGCTGTGTAAGAATGACACGTCTTTATAAGAATGCCAGTTATCAAATCCACTGAGCCCTCAAAACTGAGATTTTAAGTGTCTCATTGATTTCTTTCTTCATTTAAAAAGAGAGAAGTTGCTTTTGGTTGAACACTTAAATCCAGGAGATACCAGGAGTCAAGAGGCCTGCCCTAAGCAGTGTTGTTCTGCACGCGGGGATGGTTTTCTTGGTTAGAATTAGGGGGTGCCCGGGTTCTCCTAGCACGGGGGAGACAAAGTGCTCAGAGACTTTGTCGAAACCATGAGTCACAACCTTTGCTGACTGACCTGTTCTGATTTTCCATATTCACTCCATGAGGAGGGAGGACTGAATGGGCGATAATTTGACATTTGATTGATACAGGTGTCTCCTTTTTCATGCTTGGTTCAAAATTCAGAGTTCAAATTGAACCTTATGAAGCATACAACATATTATTAATATGGCCATCAAAGCAACAGGGATATCTCTCTCAATTTGAAATCTGATCAATAGCAATTCATTAAGAATTTACTGAGCAGCCGTCCTAAATCAGATAAGGTAGGTGGAAACGCTCGCTCTGCTCAGGCAAACTTTCATGACCTGTGGCCTCTTTTAGGACTAGTCTGCATGGACCACTTGGCTTACCAGACAGAGCTTGTTAAGTCACAGGATCAAATCAGTGTCTACCTCTTTAAGCTGCAACTTTGCAGTGTTTGATCTATGATATCAAAATAGAACCTAAAATACACCAGGACATGCATACATTTCTAACAGGAGAGGCGGAGACTGTGGGAGGCAGCGTATCCACAAATGGCATCTATTCATGTTTTAAACCAACAACCCTCCCCAGCCTAATCAGTTACCCCTCCAGAAGCATGCTCCCTTTCCAAGGTTTTGGAGACGTCAGATGTCTCTTGCATCCCAGGAACGTTCCCCCCAGCTATGCAACTATCCATCTTCTACTATTAAGTATTAGTGAAGTGTTAGGGATGTCACCACCTCTCAAGGGAGAAACTGATGTTTGAGGCTAGGGGTTAAGGCAGGAAAATAGGGGAGCCCTTATCCAAGGGGTTTTATAGAAACGGAGTAAGCTATTGCTTTAAACTACAAGCGTGCGTACCTCCTGAGCTCCCGGGGTAAGACTTTCCACCATTAAAAATGTGGAGACCAATTCTATCAATGCAACTTTTAGAACAGACAGGGCTGGGGACATGTTCCTAGCGATCCCTCCTTTCTTTAGTTCCTACTCGCCAAAGACTGTAAGTAGGGACTGAAGCGTTAGCAAACGGCCTTCATTTACTGCTCCATTGATAAAATGGGATTGGTAGCAGATGAAGCTCTGTCTGCAAGGCTCTGTGTAAGGAAGGTCACGTCACACTCAACTACATGTCCGTGAGCTGTACAGCCCGTCCCTGTTGGCTGCATATTGGTAAGCAACATATTGGTAAGCTTTCCTAGTAACAGTTTTGGTCAAAATTTAGGCTTAAAAGCAAAAAAACAAAACAAACCCCCAAAACCAAACCAAAACAACAAAACCAAAAAACCCCGAATCTGTTAGCACTCACCTATCTTGACATTTACTCAAGTCATTCCATGCTAATGAAAGTCCAAACATAACTGTTCTGAACCACATCAAAGCAAAAAGACAGGCGTTATTTTGGCGGACACATCATGCAAGTGTGCAATTTCCATTTGCCGAGGCCCTGATTCCGAAAGCAGAAGACTGTGTGTCTCTAAATCCTGCTACTTGTGATAGTTTTAAAAGGAAGGAGAGAGAGGATCTTTGATTAATAGAATGAAGATCTCCTTCTCATGAGACAGAGATAATTACAGTCCCCAATGCCTCGAGCTTTCTCGATTCAGTCTTTTATAACCAGTCATTGAATAAAGATCCCAAATAATTCATATATACATCTGTGTGAACCCAGACAAAATATGTCAAAAAAACATACAAGTCACACGTCTGTGTCCTTAATCTCCCCTGTTCAGCATTTTAACATCAGAGCACTGCTTATACCGTAAGATTGCATTGTGGCTTCATTCAACATAGTCTTACTTTTCAAGATCACGTATTATTAAGACTGGAAATAAAATATCCGAGTTAGCAAAACACCTAGTATCGTTTTAGACAGCGGAGCCTAAAGGCTTCAGCTGTACTCCAAAGATATATGGACTTTGTTTTTGTTTTTTGTCTTTTTTTTTTTAAACTCAACTTTCTAGAGTGACCAACTGCAGCATGTGAAGAAAAAAAAAAGAGAGAGAGAGAGAGAGAGAGAGAGAATACTGAGCTTTGGGTGGATGCATCAGGAAGTAGCAATGTTTGTTACCTGTAGAGGTGTTACAAGAAATTTCATCTGCTGCAACGAAGACGAACTGATTTCTGGAAGAGAAGATAAAATTCACAATACTGCTCGCTCAGGGGGACATGTGCTCTCTGCCAACTGGGTGGATGTATTCAGATGCAGGGAGGGAGGGGTGCTTCGTTCGAATGGATGTTGCAAGGAAATGTGTGGCTACGTCTCGGACCTCGAGAGCTTAGAAAGATCATGGAACAGGCATGCGGGGACCTTGCCAACGGAATCATGGTGGTGTCAGAACGGGGGCCATGTCCACACTGTTGCACCGTCATGTTAATACTGAGTGTTAACCAAAATGCCATGCCAGGGGACGGTGCTAAGGCTCGGGCGCTTGAAACTGTGCTTGCATTTCTGTGCTAAACGGAGACTACTTTTAAAGAAAACATGGACAGTCTGTTGGGGGAAAGGGGACACTAGCTACGAAAATCATAAAATTCCAGACTTTATTATTGTGGTATAATATCAAAACATTTTTTTCTTTAAAAGGAAAGAAAAAGAAATGCTGTCATTTGAGAAGAGAATGTTATATGGTATCATGTTATGGATGATAATTTCCTCACCAAACTAGGCTGGCTGCATAAAGAAGGTAAGAACACTCATCTATTGCAATAAATCCTGTCTTACCAAATTATTTTTAATGATGCAGTATTTAAAAGAAAATTAAAATGGAAAATGCTATTTTACTTTGATTTAGTAAATCCACAAAGATGATAAAACTCTCTTAAGATGTTTCCAGCTGTGGCATTTGCACAATGAAATGTGTTCTAATTCAGACGTACCTTTTATTTCTCTAGAAATAAGAACGTCTGTGGGAGGCAGATTATACAAATGCCCCCAATGAGATCGGCTAGGCTCTTAAATGCCTCGAAAGTGGCAGCAGAGAGTATCCTGGTTCTCTTTTGTTAGATTTTACTGTGCGTATGAATCATTAAGAAGCAAGAGAAATGCATTTTTTGGCTCTTAGTTTGGTTGGTCGTGTTCAATTGCTTTAATGCTTCCAGAAGTATCTAGTGATGGAACATTTCTTAAAACATCTTAAGAAAGTTTTACTGTTGCAAGAGGTACACCCTGGCATGTAAATAGAGCTACCATTGGAAAATTCACTAGAATTGAGTATCCAGTTGAACATTCTAGCCGTTTCCACACCAGTGAAACCTAAACAAAATTATGCATTTTCTGAGGATCGTATTCCGTATGTTTCTCTTCCACATAACGCAAGTCACAGCCAAGTTCATTTACCGCCTCTCTTCAAAAACTAAAAGTTAGTGTCACTGAACTTTTGCTGTCTTTTTGCTTGGACACAGAGTTTTTGAGCCCCACCAATATCTGGCTTCAAACTTCTGAGGTTTGAGGAGCAGTACCCCTGAAATTGAAAATGTTTGGGTTCAGTATTTGTTTTGACTTGTTTACCCGTGACTTACTCAAGGGGCAGTAAGATATGGACACCCCGGCTACATGTATGGGATTCTTGGATGGGTCAAAGAAGCACTTGGAAGGACTTCCGTTTACAGTATGCCCACAAGAAGAAGGCTGCCACAACCAGGAGTGGCCGCCTGCTCCATCCAGACAGCAGGGCTCTTTGGTACAGCCATTCCCCTACTTATGGGGCGGGCCTCATTAGTTAAGTGGTTCTATCCAGTTCAGACCCTATCATCCTAGAAGACGCTGCCACCTTGCACCCCACTTCTGCATTTTCCCTAAGGAGCTGTCCTGCCTGCTAGACATAGGAAAACCATGAGAGGCTACCAACAGATATAAAATGATGACTGAATGAACAGGAAAAACTTACGCGAGTGCAACCTACAAGTATGTTTATAAAGACACTAGACCCTTCTCTTTAGTCGTACCGGAATTTTAGGAAATATGATGGTTGTCCTTCACAGCACTCTTCCTGGGGACGTGATACACCAACTCTAAACAATAATGCTACCAGTTCCCCATTCCCTTCTTATTCCATTCTCTGTTTCTTGGGTAACCTATATATTTTGAATTTTTTTTAGAGTGGCTTTATGATTCCTGAGCAAATTTCTGAACAAAGGGGGTGACTCTAGGAGTTGGCTCAGAAGACGGCTATCAAATCTACTCCACGTCAAAGCATGAAGTTATCACCAATAGTGATATTGTAGGGGACATGCCATGGATTCTGCAATGGTACCAAAACGGAATTATTAAAAAGTATTTGCAAAAAATAGTAGCCATTTGGATGTATCCATTCTGTACTGATGGTTTTTTCTTTTAATTCCACGCAAATAGCCCTATAACATCCAGGAAGATTTCCCCGACATATCAGGAAACTGCCTTTCTCTGGAGCTCATTAATTCCATGGAGTCACATGGTGTGATGAGCCCCCCCCCACCACAACGCTACCCTTTCACCAACTTATGAGAACAATGAATATGAAATGCCTGCAAATAAGAGCCTAGGGAGGGATGTCAGACCAACGTGGCCCACATGGGAGGCCAACAGGAATCTGGGTGGAGTCATAATGGACAGGTTTCATGGTGATGTCTCTGTCCGCTATGTTATACTATTTTTATATACGGTTTCTCCCCACTTGACCTTTAAGACAAATGATCTATCTTAGCCCATAAATGGATCATACAGTGACCCTCTCTGTGGAATCATTTACCTCAAATGACCAGGGAGAGGTATGATCAAAGAGAGTAATGATGTGTTAATTAATTGATTAATTAATGATGCTTGGGGAGAGTAGGCTGTCCCCAAGCAAGGTCAGGACAAACTGACCACCAGAGAGTGGGCTCACCTCTCAGCGCAGAGACAAGGCTGGCACGGGTCTGACCCCTTATGGCAATCCTGGTCTGCTCTGCACTCTCAACACAGACACAAGAATTTAAACTTCAAAAGCAGTTGCACTTCCCTTTCAGCAAGCTGTTGTAGATGATAAAGTGGGCCAAGTAGTTCTCAGCCTTGGCTGCACACATAAGAACACCTATGGCCCTTCTAAAATTCCCAGGGACCGGCTGCCACTGAGATCAGTTCAGTGGGCATCTCTGTGAGTGGGTCTCGGGCACTAGTGGTTTCCAAAGAGCTCCAGGTGACTCCAGGACAAGCCAAGGTTGGGGGCTGCTTGTCTAGCTGAATGCTTCTCGCCTGGCTGCTCCCTAGACTTCTAAGGAGAGGTTCAAGTAATGGGAATGCTGAGGCCCTTCTCCTGTGGTCCTAGCCTAACTGGTGTGGGCAGAGTGTGGAATGGGGGGAGTTCAGGAGGTGTCTGGCAGCTGATTCTTCTATCAGCCACAGTGGAGAAGCACCGGGAATGGCACAAACGCAGAGTGGAAAGGGAGCTGGATTACTGAATCTCTTGCCGCTTTTGCTTCTTTTTGCAACTTCCCTTTGGCCACCCGCCATGCTCGCCTCTCAGGCAACCCAGCTGTGGCTGCTGAGGATGTAACCGCACACACACCACACACGGCCGGGTAATGGCCCCTTCTAGTTAGTTTCTGGAGGCCTTCTGAGAGAATGGACCTTTAACCTCATTTTAGAAAGCGAAGCTGGTCCACAGTGGCCACAGTGTCATGCTCTCTGTATCTGCTTCCTCCCCTGTTCCTCTTCTTTCAGCATCTTTGCTGGGTCTTTCCACTTTCCTTCTGAGTTTATATCTAATTCTCTTTACCATTTTTTTTTCACCTGGAATTTTTTCCTATTTTTGAGCCCTCTCTACTGCAGAATTTCTCAAACTTCCCTGAAGAGTTAGCTACAGTGCTTGTTAAAAATACATAGATGTCTGGGTTTCAGCCCTGACCGCCTGAATCAGAACTTCCAGGAGAGAGGTCCAATCATCTGTACATCTGGCAAGAATCCAGGCCTGGTTTTTGACCAGCTCCGGGGGCCCCATTTGCCCGGTCCTAAGTGGCTGGTGCGCCCGAAGAGAATCATGGTCCCAGGTAGTTCGTACCATGGGGAAACTTGGGGACGTTGCTGACAAATCTGCAAGTTCATTCCCATTATCATTTCAGAGCCCCAACTTTTCCCAGGAAGCCTGTTTGACAGGCAGAGGCTTTGTGGGAGGAGGGAGGATTACTAAATTAAGAAAAATAATGAAATGGTGGATTACTGAGCACAAGGGTGAAGGCTATGTTTGAGTCTTTGCAATGTTGATGCCAAGGGGCCACTGGGCTAGCGTCGATGGAGCATTTATCCATGAGAGGTGGCTGCCAAGCCTTGTATCTATGCATTAAATGATTCACTTTTCCTGACCACCCCTCTTCCTACCGCAGGTTTCCTACCGCAGGCTTCATAGACGAGGAGGCTGAGGCATAGCCGGTCAGGCAGCACGCATAAGCTGGTAATTGGTAGAGGTGACGTCTGAACACGGTTGGGTTGGCTCAAGACGCCGACTCTCATTCACTCCCTGAGACTGGGCTCAGGGGCACCCACGTCGGGGTACTGAGTCAGCAGCGGAGGGTCACGTCTCTATAGAGGGACTTCCTGATACTGATCTGAACTTTCTATTCCTCCCAGACAAAATAATACAGTATTTGGATTCCCCTTCGAGTATGATGTTAATTGAGGCTTGAGAGGGGTAATTATATTCTGCTTTAACAACTTGGGATGTGGAGTGGCATGGGCCATGGTCCTTCTCTCTTTTCATTCTATTACCAGACTTCATTATGTTTTACGACGGTTTTCATAGACCAGCCTTCTAGACTCCGAATCTGACTCAGCTGATGGTACATTTAAATTAGTCCTGTGACCTGCCATATCATCCTTACATCCCACTTTTCTTCTTAGGCTAAATCTCATCTCTCTGCAATTTTCTTTCTTCTGAAAATTACCCACGGCTGAATTCTGAGAGACAAATTAAAATAGTAGCCAGCCAGTATTGCTGGAGGGAATGTGAGAAGCTGGATAGCAAGACTGAGTAAAACTTGTGGCACAGGCAGGGGAGGAGGGAGGACAGACGGGAAGTGTTCTCCCATCAGAGAACACCAGTTTTAAGGTTTACTGTTAAATATTCTCATCGCTTCTCATTCTTTGGCCTCTTAATTCTCTCTGTCGCTATTGTTACACAACACTCGGGGCGGCGAGCGCTTGTGGCAAGTTTCTTCTTGTATCCAGTGCTATGAGCATTGAATCTAGCATGCGTGCGCGTGCATACACACACACGCACACACACACACAGACACGTGATTAAAACCCCCCAAGGCTAGCTAGTAAAAAATCCCTAGAGCCTTAGAAGTTGTTCTTCTGGTCTGGCAAAGGGCAGTCAAGATGCCCCAAGACGACAGTGGCACAAAATCAAATTAATTCTATCTGTAGGTTCTGGGGCACCTGTTGGTTATAAAACTGAGCTTCTCAACCCTGCCTATTACAAATCAGCTACTATACATATATATAATCGCTATATTTTTAAATGAAATACTAATGACCAGGTCCATTTCCCAGTCTTTTAAGTCAAAATCTTCAAGAGTGGTTCCCAGGCCCGGGTTTTCCCAAAAATATCACTCTACTGATCCTAACGTGTCAGCCAGCACTGAGAATTCACATTTGCCTATGAAAATTTCTTTGAACTAATGTGCCCTCCCTCTGCAGGAAAGAGAGCTGTGTCCTCTGGTTTTTCAATTAAGCTGCACTAGTGTTGACTGCCACGGTGTTTAATTATTAATGTTATAATTTTTGAAAATTGTATTATAATAATTATATATATATATTGTTTATTATATTATTATTATATATATATTGTTTAATATATTACTTATTAACTTTTTATAACTGTGCTTACCAGGATGCTTCCTTTTGGACATGTGGGATTAAGGCAGAAATGCACACTAATCAGGGATTCTTGCGGTTCATGGTAAGAAGTTGCTGTAAGAGTCATATGGAATCCTGCCATGAAACTTTTCTGAATGAACATAACATGCAGAAATAAGGTGCTTCTATTAAAATTGTTCTTGCTGACTTTACTAAATAGTTTATTCATCTTGTTCATTCAATCCTTAGATGGTGAATGAGGATTTGCTACCTGCCAGGCACCCGGCTAAGCCACGGGGATAGGACATTGTGCTCCTGGCCTATTAATCACCGTGGAACATCTATACTGGGCCTGGTTACCTGAAGCTCATAACCTAATTCATATTTCAGGTTTACTGCCTAGAAAGCGGGACTTATTTACTGGGGATCAGTATTTTAATTTCTCCCCTCCCACTCAGTTCTAAAACTCAAGAATTATAAAAAGCCCATTCAAATTCATATTTTCCCCTGCCCTGTGGTTCTTTCTATCTCTATTTCAGTTTTGAATGACGTGTATTTCGAGAGGCTGTGGCAAACTGTAGATTGAGATGGGGTGTGAACAAACAAGCCAGCAAGCAAATGAACTATTGAATCCTTGGAAAGGGTCTCTCCAGATCCTTTTTATCTTACATCCTTTAACATCCATGTAAAATCATTTCATTTAGCCTCAGTTGCTACTGCTAATATTGTGTACATTAAAAAAAAAAATTAACTGGGAAAGGAGAGAAGTGCTCTGAATCTATCCCCGATTTGAATATTTGAACGTTCTGGGTTTCAGAAATCCAAATCCAAGTGCGTCTCCACTCCCTGGAGACCTTGAGAACAGTCTACTTCGTAATTTTTGTTTTTCCAACCTTGAACAATCTCCATGGTTCCCACTACTTTTTTTTTTTTCCTCAGTTAAGAAGAAAATGGTGAATCTGGAAGCCCTGCCCTGGCTCCTTCCTGAGCCTCAGTTTCTTCATCTGGAAAATGGGAACAAACATAGCAATGTCCCTTAGATTTTTTTTTTCTTTTTGTATTTTGATGAGAACATGAATGTGAAAGGACTTTATTTGGGGGGAAATTGCCATTTATGTTTTTGGCTCTGTGTGTACATGAGGGATAGTCATAGTCTCTCCCTGGAGAGAGAAGCCATTTGTGTTTTTAAGTGCTGGGCTTCCAGGGATTTAGGCCAAGAGGGGGAGAGTCAAAAGCCAAAGTGGGTGGGGGCCTCCTAGAAGAGAAAATGCCACCTCAGCTTTGGTTGGGCAGGGCAAAGAGGGGCATGGAGGAGCCCCTCGTGAGAATGAGTTCTGAGGCAGAGTTAGAAATGGGTCTGGCCAGTTCTAGGAACAGCTACGTGTGTTCTCTTGGGAAGCAGCTCTTGTATAGGGGAAAGGAATCCCATGCTTAGGGAGGTGGGGCGGGGGGCAGTGGGGAGCACAGGGTGTCCAGGCTGAGGCTCTGGAGGCTGGAGAGGCCACACTGAGAAGGTCTGTGTTACGTGCAAAATGAAGTTAGTGTGATGGTGGAAAGGTCTAGAACCTTACAAATCTCCAAGGGATTCTGATAACCATTACCACCCCAGGCACTGGACTTCTTGCCAGTGTCAACTGCAAAAGGGCAATGTAGGCAGCTTTGGTTTGACTTTTTGAGAAGTAATTCTCTGTAGAGAAACTGGTTGTACGGAAATCTACAGCAGTGGAGGGGTAGGGGCTGGGCTCACGAGGGGAGAACTGGTCATATTTTCTATGATGTATCCCTGAGCTCCTCCACAGACGGGAAAGAACAGGATGAACGGAAAGACAGGCTGTTTGATCTCATAATTCCCAGTTGCTTTTCCTTCCTAATTTTTTTTCCCCAAGCTATTTTCCTTCCAGTTTTACTGAGGTATGGTCCACAAGTAAAAATTGATACAACTGGGTTGCACAACATGCTTTTTTGGAGTTGTACGAAGTGATGACTTAATATACGCATACCTTGTGAAATGATCACCACAATCAAGGTAATTAATATATCCATCACTTCACACAGTTACCTTCCTTTGTGGGTGGTGAGAACACTCTTAAGTTCTACTCTCAGCAATTTCAAGTATCCCTATTTTTATATTTCTAGAACAGAAGTCAAGATTTAAAAACAAAACAAAAACCCATCTATGGTGAAAAAATGGTCCTAAGCCAGAAAACCTGCTTCCAGAGGAGCAAAACAAAATATGCCTATAGTTTAGTGAGGCTAATAATAATAACAGGAATAATATTATTATCCTGAGTGTCATTTAGTGTCAGATGTTATTCAAGGAGCCTTCTGCTCAGGCCACCATTATTTCAATAACAACCCAATGAGGCAGGCATCACTCATTAGCCCCTCTTTAAAGATGAGGCAGTTGGGGATCAAATAGGTCAGCTAGCTTGCTCTATTATCTCTATAATATTACTCAGCCATCAAAAAGAACGATTTCACAACATTTGCAGCAACATGGACGGGACTGGAGGAGATAATGCTAAGCGAAATAAGTCAAGCAGAGAAAGATGATTATCATATGGTTTCACTCATTTATGGAACATAAGAAGTAGGAAGATTGGTAGGAGAAGGAAGGGAATAAGGAAGGGGGGGTAAACAGAAGGGGGAATGAACCATGAGAGACTGTGGACTCTGGGAAACAAACTGAGGGCTTCAGAGGGGAGGGGTGGGGGGAATGGGATAGACCGGCGATGGGTAGTAAGGAGGGCATGTATTGCATGGTGCACTGGGTGTTAATACGCAAGTAATGAATCATGGAACTTTACATCAAAAGCTTGGGATGTACTGTATGGTGACTAACATAACATAATGAAAAATTATTATTAAAAAAAATAAAGATGAGGCAGTTGGGGATCAAATAGGTCAGCTAGCTTGCCTCTATTATCTCTGTAGTAAATGACTTTAGCCAAAATCTACATCTCTGATCATATTCTATAGATGAACAGCAAATATTCGCTAACGCACGTGTCAAAATAGGTACAGCGATTATAAAAGACTTTGCCTCACATCCTGATCAGATCAATTACAGGTTGTGGGCAGCTGAGCGAGGCACAGGTCCCCAGAATGTTAGTGTTATGGGGGGTCCTAGAGATTGCCTAGTCTAAGCATGACTCGTACTTTTATTTGCTTGCTCTTGCCTGCATATAGTCAGCGCTTTCAAATAATACCATATGCTCGAAAATATCTGTTAATGAACAGCTGACTTATTGAGAACCCCACCACCTCCTTTAGTTTATGAAGCAATAGTCACCTTCCTCTCCTTCTGACTGTAATTGGTATTACAGTGTTCATTTAGCAGATGCAAAAACTGAGGCTCAGGGAAGCTAAGACAAATCCGATGGGACTTTTCCAGAGTATGTTTGACATTTGCGTGAGTTTGTTACACAATCAATGAGAAAATACTAGCCTGAAATCATTCTCATTACCAATCAATCTTCGGGGGAAAGAAAATGATTGATGGTGGCCCTAGATAAGTTGAGGGGGGACTTCCCATAGGATGGATTGTGAGGGACCCCAACCACTGACAGTTCTTATGTTCTCACTGAGGAAGGCAAAGTAGACAGATGACTAGAAACCAACCCTTTACTAAGACAGATTCTCCTACATCCTGCAAGGTTTGTGGAGTGCCAACAGTATTTACTGAATATCGAGGTAGGATTGAATCTTGCCCTCGACGCTGGTGCTTCTCAGATGTCATATGCACTGAGTGGGGGTCTCGAAGGTATAGACTCTGATACAACAGGACTGGGGTGGGCTTGAGATGCTGCATGGCTCACAAGCTCCTGGGGAGGCCAACTCAGTTGATCTGGGAACTGTGCTTTGCAGATAAAGGCTCTCAGGACTCTCTCAATGAACCACCCCAACCCTGAAATTTCAGAACAGACTCAGGCAATCACTCTTTCCCTGTCCTCTGTTCTAAGTTTGAGAAGGAGAAATTGAAGAAGATACTACAATGAATAGCAGAGAAACGATCCGTCATTCTGGGAAAGCTGTGGGGCCGACAGTGTCCAGGACACGGATTTAACATGCCCCCACGTCCAGCCCCTGAGCTCACAGTCCACTAACTAGAAGTAGCCTGCACACCCTCTGACTATGCAGAATGGTGAGGAAAATAAGCCCCTCGACTTTGAATGCAGTCTACAGTTTCAGATGACAAAAGTGGACCATGAACAGAGTCAGGGGTTGAGGGGATGATCCAGCAACCACGGTTTCTTTTTAAAGGGATCCCATGCCTGTAAACGCAGTAGGAAGTGCCGATCCAGGTTATCAGATGTTGCGTGTACTTCTATAATCTCAGGGCTGAAGCATTTCCATTTAAGTGATTAGGATAATTAAGGGAAAGGGGTGTTTAGCTTTGATTATGTCTCATCCCCCCCCAATCTATTGGTCTATTCAAACACTCACACATCTTAATGCAGCAAGAATAAGCCCAGGAACAATGACAAAATTGACCAGTTAGTTACTTCTTACGGAGGTTCCCTCAAGCTTTCGCCTCCAAACTACCATCTAATTCCTGACAGTGGTCCCTGCTCTAAATGTTGTGTGTGTGTGTGTGTGTCTGAATTAAATATGAAATACACTATGGTTTTGAGGAGAACTTAATTCTAGAGGAATCAATCACTGTGATTCATGCCAGGGAGAAAATCATGAGAAGTCATATATTTCTGTCCAATGACGGTTCATAGACACGTACTGCACACAGATACAGAAATAACGTAGAGGCCACATTTAAATAGAAATCAGTTTTTCTGGGAAAGAATGTAAACTTCTCTTCATAGATACAAGGTCAGAACTTCTTTCGATAACTTTAAAGGAAATACTAGAAATTTTTAGTGAAGAGTTATCTCTCAGCCCAAAAGATAGTCTATAATATATTATACAATGACCAAAAAAAAAAAAAAGGCAAAGAAGGGGAGCATGTTTAATATATGTCATATGCATGCACTGAGATTGTGTTGTGTGTCTATTTCTTTCCTCTTGACTGGGATACTGCCTTCACTGAGGAGAGCTCTGTATTTGCAGTGGAAATGGCCCCTCCAGAAGCCTCCATGTGTGTGTTCTCATCGGAGGCTTCTGACCTGCCTCTAGAAAGTATCAGGTTTTCTCACCTGCCTGGAAACCCTTCACAGCTGAAGGATCCTGATGGTGCTACTTAAAGGATAGGTTTTATTTGCTTCTTTGTGGCCTATCAAGTCAATGATCTGCAACCTGAGAAGTGTGTAATTAGGCCATGACATGACCAAAGGAGTTGTTACATCTTGTCACTGGCAAAAGTGTCTACCCACATGGCTGTGACAGCTATGGTCTACTGGGTTTGGAATTTCCTTTAATGTCTCCCCAACTCCTTGTTGGACCAGTCTGTTGACTATTACAGTCTTGGTTCCCTTTTTAATGGCTTCAATTACGTACATGTTCATCCAATAGCACATAACAGTTGTTAAGAAGCCATTATAGATTATGGACCAAAGGCAATTAACTCTCAAAACCAAAATTTGAGCACTTTTTCTTTTAATGTGTATGTGTGTGTGCACGTCTGTAAATTAAAAATAAGAGAAATTCAGGAAATCTACCAATAACAGCCATGTTTCTTTTCAGCATTGGGAGCTTTCTCTCCATAAATACGAGTTTCAAAAATCGTAATCGATGCTTCCATCAAGAGCTATACGTCCTCCCCTTCACGATTTCAGAGCCATCTCAACTGTTACCAAATGTAATCATTGTCAATCTGGACAGAAGGTTGGCGGAAAATATAATTATCTTCAGTTACTGTAATTTTTTTTTTTTTGTGTGAATGCCCCATGGAAACTGTTTGATCCCATAGGGAAAAGAGATAAATGATTGGTGGGTTTGGAAGCAGGAAACTCGACTCTCTTTTTCATCACTAAATCATGTCTCAGTTATGACTATTTGAGGCTGCAAACATGCCTTGCCCTGACTTTGCTAACAAAAGCATAAGGAGGCAGGGACAGTGCAGTACCTGGACTGATGGATATTGGGTTCAAAGTGCAACCATCGGACTTCCCTCAGCACGTGGAGACTCTACCTGGGACGAGCACACATGGTCTGCTTCTTCTGGGACAGTCCAGCTGAAGGCTGTTGTCCTGGACTCATTATTAATAACAGTGTGTCCCTTCTCTGTCTCAAGTGTTGCATTTTGGATAATTATTTCTAGGGTCATCCTAATGACACTGCTTATCTCAGGTTGTTCCAATGTTCTGCATGGTACCTGACACAGACACTACCAAAAAAAGTGACTTCAAAATAGAAATCTACATGGTGAAAAGGAAAAAAAAAAATAAAGTGGTAGGGAAGATACTATATGACTGCTTACTTTAAGGAAAGCTGACATATCAAAATCCAACCATCGGAGAACCCTCCCCTCAAGTAAGTTTGTCCATAACAAAAAAAACCACAGCAAAACAAAACAAATTCCTCCTGGAACCCACTGGGTTACAAAGAACTAGATTTGCATATAATCCTACCTACTAAGTTTTAAAAGGCTTGTCCACACCATACACAGTTGAGTAGATCTGGTCACTGTTCTTCCTAAACTCTTTCAATGACTCGAGAATCTAAGGAAATAACAGGTTCAAACCCCTGAATTTCAGAGATTCGGGTGGAAGTGACATAACCTTGAGATCTCTGGTTTCCTCAACGCTCATTCTTTCCATCCAGATTCAAAGCTCTGATGGGAATACATGAAAATAAAAAGAACACTTTATGTCGTGCCCTTCACGTGCCCAATCTTTCCCAGCCATTGCCTCAATACTTCCAAAACACCCTGTAAGGTGGAATCAATACACCCCTAACAGATGAAGTGAGGGAATGCAAAGAAAGTACTTCTCGAGATTGCTCCAATAAGATGCGACAGAGCCTCGTGATTAAGGGCACAGACTTGAGCTTTCAGGCTGAGCCGAAAAACTCGCTGAACTCTCCCAAGCTCGCCTTCCCAATCTGTGAAATGGGGGTGCGGCATCCACTGTCTAGTGCAGGTGTGACTGACAGCTCAATGGCACGGTGTTTGTAAAGCACTTAGCACAGTGCCCATCATGACTTAGTATTGTGATGATCGTAATTGTGTTGTCACTGTCAGAGATGATGATTTGAATCAAAGATCGCTCACCTACCACATCAAACTTCAAGAAGTCTTAGTAAAATCATGCAAATAATAAACTCCTCTATTTCCATCTAATGAACATGTTAACAGGAGTGCTGTCCTATATATTGCAAGTTTTACTGAAGACATTTATTTTTGTCTGGTGTGTGTGCCTTGTAGTGGGAAACTCACAGGCAATATAGGTTTCTCTCTATTTACCCTACAGCTGCCTGGAATAATTAGCTTCAGTCTCTCCTCCAGAGGGGACCCTGACTCACTGAAGAAAAAAAAAAAACACAAAAAACCCAAAATGAATCAGTTCAGAAAGTGAACTTGAAACCAAAAAGAATAAGAATATAAGTTAAAATAAGAATATACTGCATACTTGTGTATTCTGTATACAACATATATACTGGTTTTTTTCAACCTAGTGCTCTATTTTAGAAAGCTGGACGTGCTTTTCTAGGCATTGGGGTATAGGATGTAAATAAAGGCATTAATGACTCATTTCTGCTACATTTCTAGTACAACTTGACAGGGCGTCTTTTCTTAAATTGCAGAACCTGGGAGAACTCATCAGGGTGTGTGAAAATAGCAGAAAAGATAAAGAGCTGAAATCACACAACTTTAAGAAGACAACCTAACTGAGCTACAGAGAAGTCACTGCTGTTTGCTGCCGTGACCTGACTTAACAGGTGAGAATCTGAATCCAAACCCATCTCCTTCTGACCCTGGATCCTTGTCTGAGCTGGGAGATGCCACGGGATAGATACACTTCTGTCTCCTCTGAGCCTCCATTGACGGAGCCCTCAGTTCCTTACGCATCCAAGAACTACCCTCAGCCTTACCAAGGTTTGTAATGCGCTCCCTCTATTTTTCAACAGCAGATTTCTCAGAGAAAATAATAAAAAAATGTAAATGAAAAATAATAGGAAAGCTACTATAGAGTTGCCTGCTTTTGTTTTGCCAAATAGGAACACTAAAACCAAAACTGAATGAAAACAAAAACAAAAAACAGCCGAGGCACCGGGGTGGCTCAGTTGGCTAGGCATCCAACTCTTGATCTCAGTTCAGGTCTTGACTCAGGGTTTTGAGTTCAAGCCCCACGTTGGGCTCTATGCTAGGCGTGGAGCCTACTTTAAAAAAAAAAAGAAAAAGAAAAAGAAAAAACAAACCAAAACAAAGCTACCATTCGCTGATGTCATCATTTCCTAAAAGAAAAGCTCTTTGTAATGGCATCCGAGAAAAAAGCATGGCTAAGTCCTGACCATTCCCAAGACCAGGGAGCTGGTCTCCCATTACATTGCCCCCATTCTTCTGTGCCAGCAACCCAGGAAATACGTCATCAGAGGCAGTCACCAGGTCCTGAACTGGCCCTGGGGGACAGTGCTTTAAACAAAGCCCCAGGATAAGATCTCGAGATCTCTCCCTGCACACATCACAAAGAATGAGTGCCCCGGCTTGCTGCGGATTCTTAACCAGAAACAGTTTCCGCCCCTATTGAACTCGGTTCAGATAGTGGGGCTGGGGAAAACGGTGACACTTCCCTCCTTTGTCTGCTTTCCACTGTCTACCCTCATTAAGGGATCTGCGTTATCCACAGATGAAGCTTTCTGTATTCTGAGCCAAACAAGAAAAAGTAAATTCGTTAAGTCACTGAAGTACAGCAATATTTTAAAAATTAACCTTTCTACAAAAAACAAAAACAAAACCCCCAAAACCTTAAAAAACACCCTCCAGTGGTAAATTAAATGTTCCATTCAGGATGCTCCTGTGCTTTACAAGCTGACAAGCCCTTAATTTTTAGTCTATATCATTTGATAAGGACTCCAAATAACATACTACACCATTTTAAATGCAATTACCGGCCTTCTTTTGATGATGACATTCCTCTATTATTTGATCTGAATCCAGTAAGTAAAAAGTCTTAAAATAGATAGGGAGGACCTGCACTAAATGGAAATCAACACAAATTTTTTACTTTTTCAGTTTGGGTCACACTAAGGTTTTACGTAACAATCTGGTTCTATATCTTGTAGTTACGCTTATGATGAAATATTATGAGAAGGTAGAGAGATGTTCTCTCCCTATCTGTCCACACAACTCCCTTCCTTTCCTTCTTTCCTCCCTCGCTCCCTCTTCGTTCTTTCACTGTCTCTCTTCCCATTCATCCACCCACGCACCCGTCTATTCATTCACTCATCTATATATCTACGTATGTATGTTTCTGTCTCTATCACTTCTATAAATTTGAATAGTAGACCAAATGCTCCATGACCTCACACCCATGCCTACTTATGCCTACTGAGTTTTAAAAAAGAACTACTGATCTATTTATCTCTGAAATAGAAACTTATTCATAGGTTATGACTATCATATTTAAAAAATGTTCTAGCATGTGGCTTATGACTGCCTGAATTTGACAAGTCCTGACCTCCTTGTATTAAGATTTACCTAGATACTCTTATGAGTCCTTTGTGAGGGTCTAAGGCACAGGCGTGTGTGTGTGTATTTCTTTTAGCATATGTGTATGTATACGTAGACACAACATACACACACATATGTATGAGTATGTATATATATTTCAAACGCAGAGAGCAAGATGATTGATACTAGGGCATTTTCATTGGGTTTCTATTACGTTGAACTATGAAATCACCAATATTCTACCATTTTTGTCACACAAAAATAGCAATTTTATATGATCGTCTAATACTATGCTTCCAATGAAATATTAAGATCTCAAAATACAAATGAACAAAAAAGGTAGAAAACAAACAAATAAACAAAACCTTGTTGCTTGTTGTCTCTTTTGCTCAGTCTAGGGGCCCCTGTGCAGCTGGGGCTGACTGTATGTCCAAAGCTCCTGACTTTGGGGGATCTCTACAAGAACAAGATCTTTATGTGAAAGAAGGAGAAATGGCCCCTGGTAACCGTCAGTGTAACAGGATTGTTACGAAATTTCCGAGTGAACCACCCTGTGTCACTTTCTTCTCTAGCTGCTGGAATCTGGTTCCCCTCTGCCCTAACGTGGGGGACATTCTCATGCACTGGTTGTTAGGAGATGTTAGAATGTTGAGCAAGCAGGACAAGCATGACAAATGTCTGCCTTTCTGGAGAGAGAACATTTTCATCAAAGCTATATACACATCATACATACATCCCCAAATATTTGTCGCACAAGTCACTGAACGGAATATCCCCTCCCACCCCACCTCCTGGTTCGGCTGCTCACAGATGCATCCACAATCAAGTCATAAAACACAATGAAACCAAGAGCCAATCCATAAAGAGAAGCCTGCCCCAGGCTTAATTCAAGCAAGCCATTCATCGAGCTAATGTGATGGTGGACCTGTCGAATCCAGAACGCATCACAGACACATCAGCAACACCAAGTGGCATGCAATGACCAGATGACCGTCGGCCCCACTGCCATGCTTTGATTGGTTCAAGCTCAGAAAACAATCCCCTTTGAGAGTCTGGACGGTTGGTTTCCCTTCAATCAAAGTGAGATTAAAAATTAAGATTTGGTGAAGTCAAGAGCTTACCACACGTTTCCTAGATGCCAAGGACAGATGTTTGCCTATTCCCATTAAATCTGTCAATGAGACTATCAAATTACCTAGTTCAGGCAGGTCTCTTTCTTTTGGGGAAATCTCTGCCCACACCAGATGGTCTTCATTCTGGAGGTCAGCAGTCAGAAACTCTCAGGGTGCTCCCAGATAATCAGCATATGATCATTTAACCAAGAAGATGATGGGGAGGGAGTTGCAAGGTGCCCATCAAGGACCTTCTGGACAGTCCTGAGGTTACTGGAGTTCAATATTTTCCAAAGGTCCCTGAATCTTTAATTTGATGAGGGCTTAATTTGTGCTGATAAAAGGTAAAATTCTACCAACTGGGGACACGCCTGAAGGGTGAATCTCACAGTTACAAGTAAAGTTAGTTGCCGTTTCTCTTTTCATCTTGTTAACAACCAGTGAGCATTACCAAAACGCTCTCAATTCCTACTGATTTTGCTTCCCTCTGAAGGAGTTTCTTTGGGTTAAGAAGTTTTTTCTCTTTGTCATCCTGCCTGTCTTCTAGATGAGAGGAGCCGAGAATCTATCACTACTGATATTAAGCTTTGTGATCATGTAAAAATAAATAATTACACAACGGCCCTGAGATAAATTCTAGAAACTTGACATCTTTCATCTAGATTCAAAAGCTCTTCTGATAATTTCACCTTTTCCCCAAATATGTGTCTTCTATTAAAGGGAAGGGTCTTCCTTCTCTTCACCGGCTTCCTGGAACTATAAGGAAGTACCACCATGTCATAAATATGCTTTATAAATCGAACCAGAAATATCATTTTAAAGATTGTTTTCTGGTAATTTGCCTATTACTGCATTTTGCTCAATGCAATAATCCCATATGTGGCAAGTGTCTTGCTTATAATAGAGTTAAAGAGGGCTGGTAATCAATTTCCACAGCAGCCAAGAAGACCCAATATACAAATTTCTTTCACGAACAGCAAGAGGCCAATTACGTGGACAAGAGTATATTTACTTGGTTCCTTCCACGGAAACGACTGCACTAACGTGGGAATTGTAGGGTCATTCAAAATTTACCAAACCAAGAATGAGGGCAATTTTCAGTAGGACACATTGCCAATGAGAAATCTCAATGTTAAAATAACAGATTTTATACACATATTTGCATAGGGTGTCCCCACTGCCCCAACACTTTAACTTAATTTTCAAACAAATGCTAATAGAGATGGCCAGATTCTCAAGTAATTCTATTTAAGAATAGTATTAAATATTGTTTATTTTAAAAAAGTGTCTAGATGGGTCTTATTGAAGAAAGCAATTTAAATCATATCTTTATAATTAAACTTTTATCAACGTGGGGGAAGATGCACTTATACTGAGAAGATAAAAATCCAAAGAAATAAATCCATTTAAGATTCTTATAATTATACAGCAGGCTAAAGTTACTATGATTATAATTATACACAAAGTGGGTGTTTGAGAATTTAGCATCTACAGATATTTTCATAAAAATAATTAAGGGTTGTCGATGAACCACATTACAATTGATACTTTGTGAATCTTCGGTGTGCAGAATTTAATAGCATTAAGACTTTTCATTTGTAGGATGAGCTCCAGGATTTCAAGCCATCAGTTGTATGAGCTTTATTGACCCTCTCCAGTTCCCTAATCCCGTGTCAAAGTATACTGAAGATAGTAACGTACATCAAAACATGTTTTGCGTCTTGGCAAGAGGACACTGGGTAACTGGATAATTTATGTATTTAGAACAATTGTTTGGATTTCTTTGGAGTCTCCCTCCGGCCTTGAGAACTCATTAGGGCTGTTTATAAGCAAACAGTAATAATACCTACATACAACCAGATAGTGGATCTCATTTCTATCTCGCCCGAGCGCCATGTGAAACAAGTCTATGCATGGGGTTTTCAAAGTGCCGGTTTTAGGGTTCAGGAGTTGATTTTGCTTTCCTCTACCTTGGAAGAAATCTGCAGCTACATGGAGCTAACGACACGTCCCGTGGGAAATGGAATGGAGCCGCAGAGAAAGCACACCACAGCAAACCGAGAGAGGAGCTAAGTCACAACAGGCCAGGGAGGAAGGAGCACCGGCGGCTGCTGCCACTTCCCATTCGGGGGTCAAGTTCATTGCCTGCTTACCTGTCTGACCCAGCATGCCTCAGCCACACATGCAAATCGTTACCATCACTGTTTTATCCATGAGACATATTTTTAAATTAAAGGAGTCATTACCAAAAATAAGCACCCTCAATGACATTTGTGCATGCAGAGCATCTGAACATTCACATTTATGTCCTCAGAAAACAGAGCCAACGGGTTGCATTCAAATATGGAAACGCACACTTTGTTGTTGTTGTTTTTTTCCCAGGCACCTACACGAAAATAGCTGCGGCTTGCCATTTCAGAAACGGAGTCGTCTGTCAAGCCTGGGCAATGGAGCGCCTCCACCCCCCACGCCTGCCCCGCCATCCGTTCTGACTTCTGCATTTCTTAGACCCACTCTGTCCCCCTTCCACTGCCAGTCTTAACATGTGGTGCACATTACAAATACACACTGGCTTATCGTAGTAGGATCGGACACAGGGCACTGCCGAAAAGAGTGAATCTCTTTAGGAACGCCGGGTACATCTCCCCCATTCCTTTGTGTTGGATTAAAAAAAAAAATAGGCAACGGAAGGAATGCTTTACTGGGTGTAAAAAGTTGTAAGGAAGAAAAAGGGAAGCAGGGTGGCTGAAGTGGAGGAAAACCTGTAAGATCATCGGGTGTTCTTCCTAGGAGTGAGAGGAGACCACGGCTGCTTCTCACACGGAAGACGTGGGAAGGCAGTGCAGGGACAGTACGTGTGTGCATGCAAAGTGCGCTGTCGCAGGGATTGAGAAAGATCTGAAAAGCAACTACACTGGCACAAAACATAGCATCTCGGGTTTTAGCAGAGAGGGCAAGAGTTTAGGATGTTCTAGGCTTCATGGATCATCCTCTCTCTACGTGGCACTGTTTACCTTTACCATGGGACCTGAGTTTTGGGGCTGCCTCCCCAGCAGTCATGCATGCGCACCAGAACCAGACGAGAATCTCGCCTCCCACCACCTAAGTTCATTTCCAGGTCGTTGACAAGCAGGAGGAGGGAGACTCTTACCTGTCACTGTAGGCAGCGGCAGTGGCAGGGGTTGGCTGGGCGTAGCGGTATGCAGCATAACCACCCTAAAATGCAAGGAGAAATCGGACTTAGGAGTGCAGAGGAGGCCAACACAGGGGCGCCCGACTGTGAGGCTGCACCAGAACAGCAGTAACCCCATCTACCAGTCTAATGTGGAGGTTAATGAAAGCTTAGTACCAAAGCAGAAGTACAAAACACACTGGAGAGACACGGGCTTGGATCCCAACCCCAGCTGGATGTTAAAGGTTAGCGGTCGTAAGCATTTCCCCAAGGAAGAACCCAGACACCCTTCTAAAGAGATGTACCTAAATGGTTAATGGTGACTGTGTTGGGGTGGGGAGGATTACAGGGGATTCTCTACACACTCTGTATACTTTGCTGAACTTTCCAGATTTTCAAAAATGATTATGCTTTACCTTTACTTATTAGCTACTAACTTACGTCTTATTCAAACCCTCCTTGATTACTTCCTTAAAAATCCAACATAGATTGAGCTAATGCCCCCCTGTTGTACATTGATATTTATAAAAAAAATAAGATAACGCTTTGAGTGAAAGTTTATTAGTCATCTCTCGCCTATGTAGCTGTTCAACCACTGAAGCAATGAAAGAAGACTGTGTTTAGCTTTCTAAATGTTGCATAATTATTTTAAAAAAATGGAATGGTGAACACTTGTTAAAAATTCTGTCTTTTCCGCTAAGATATCGCGCTGGTTCAAATAGGGAATTTTTTTGGTGTGGAAAATATGATAAAGCTTTCCAATTTGTAAATAAAATCATTAAGAGGAAAAAAAAAACCTGAAAAAAATAATTAACATTTAGTTGCATGTACCAGTTACTGCAATTGTTCAATTAAGCAGAGGACAAGCAAATGGTCATATGCGAAAGGAATTGTGTTCAGTGGAGCATTGATTATCAAACTGTGAAAATAACTGAGCTTCTTGCTCAGTAGACCACAGCGATACATCAACCACTGTCGAATGCTCTCAGCGCAATTAACAAACATGATCCAGTCTCTACCGATAACAGAGGGAACACTCGGGTTCTAATTAGAATTCACCATCCCATAATCCTCTGAGGAAACAGTTCTCGCCCTCACCATAAAGGGGCAATTCTGAACAGACTGATGTGTTCCAGGACCCCCTAACAGCCAAGTCACTCTTGTGTCAGATGGGCCCTAACAACAAAATCTGGAGTGAGGGGTGTGTTACACTTAGCTTCGTGAGTAGGGGACAGCCAAGTGCTAAGACAAGCAGACCGATGCCGGAAAGATAATCTTTCGAAATGTGGACAAAGTGGTCTCAATAATTTATTTTTACCCTCTTCCAACTTTCAGAGTGATCTGCCACAACATACCTAGCAATTCAAAACTCTAGTCTGTCCTTAAAGAAATTTGTGCTTTGGAGCATTCCTGGAGAAGGCAAAATCCAAGACATCCTGACAGATAATCACCAATCATCTGGAGCTATTACAAAAAAAAAAAAAAAAAAAAGTCTCCCTTGAAAAACAATGTGGAAGTTAAAAAAAATGAGGTCTTAGCCAGATACCACCTGGTGTTCCAAACACCATGTTCTCTAATTAGGAACAGGAAAACTCATTAAATGTGCTGAGGAGTTGTAAAACCAAAGCGGTTGTCACACCAGCACCAAGCTCAAGATACAGAATGATGGGCTGAGGGGAAATCAGGTCACCAGATTTCTGGAGTCATTCTTTTTATCTGCTTGTCCATCTCCTTGGCTTTCATGATGTGTCCAGAAAGACGCCGGTGTGCAGGTGTGTATATTAAACAATGAGGTAGGGAGGGGCTGGAGTTGGCTCGCTGATTGCTAGGGGGCACTAACTGCCACCAGCTGAAAGCTCAGATGGGAAGAAAGTGCGTGGGCATGTGTGCGCGCGTGTGTGTATTTTTTCTCTCCAAGAATAAAAAACAAAAGCCATTGCAAAGGTATTTCCATCAAGTGCCATGTAAATCAATCATGATTTGGTGACTGTGAACTTTGTCCCAGCAAAGATCTCTAGCAACACCATCCGCCCCCCTTGCAAACCCTCTATGTTTGACCTCTCTGTGTCCCAACTTCCGCGATTGTTTCCATCACTGAAAGTGGGCAGCCAGTTTGATAAGTGGAAAGAACAGCTGCTGTGCAAATAGCAGATAATGAAAATGAATCTCACCGACTGCCAGTCGATATTTATCGTATGAACATAAAATGGATGTGTGTGCAACTGGGGTCCTTCTGCACAACAGACATGCTTGTCTATGGCGCTTTGGGAAGGACCCATCCTCTCCATTATTTTCACATGACTTGCCCATTTAGACAAAATAAGTGTGTGTTTCTATGTGAGACAGGCACAAATGGTCAATGCCCTGACAACATTTAGGAATCTGTTTATGAGCATTCCCTATTTAAGACTCGAGGTCATAGTTTGTCGAGGTCTGCGGAGCCAGTGGAAAGATTTTGACCTTGAGCACTGATCTTCCTGCCCAGTAGGTCTGTTGGTGAGGACAGCAATGCTCTGCCTCTGAGCAGTCCTATACAGTCGTCCCTGGTCCTAAGTGACTATTGAACCTTGAAATGTTGGCTGCTAAAACAAACTGCAATTTTTAAGTTGTTTGAGTTAATCTGAATTTACACGTCAAGGGCCACATGGGGCTGGTGGCTTCAGCATTGGACAGTCCAGGTCTAAGTGATCCCTCAAATAGGTAATAAGCGGAAAAAGAAAAGGCTCGGGGGCTTGATACCACCACATCTATATACTGCATTGTCCTCCTTTGCTATTTTTCTTCTGTATGAAATCCATATTAGGGGAATAACAGAGTTGTGTATTAACTCTGTGTATGTGTGCATACACTGTAAAATGATCAAAAAATACAAATTGCTTTAATTTGCCTTTCTAACAGGTGACTCTAATCAATTTTATTGCTCCATATTTTGCAGCTCGCTGAGCATAGCCAAAGCTTCTGCAAGGTTCTGGGCTAATGTCTGAAAAAGGAGAGCTCACTTCCATTTGCTGGCACCAAACCATGTTCATGTTCAAACAGTCTTCCTGACCTTAGGACAAAAATGCCTCCTTGACCATTTTTTTTTTCCTACCACCAAACCAAATGGCAAGCACAACGTGGTTCTGTGCTCCCTGCTCATAAAATATACTCATTTGTGACATACCGGGCAGCAAGCTATACATGAGACCTTATATAAAATGTAAATGTTAAATGGCCATTATGAATTCCCCCTCCCACCTCTGCCACCACCAGCAGAAGTGGCCACAAAGATCCCCACTCATTGTCTGAAACATTTCCTTTGCTAGCGAGACCTCTGGAGGTTGGGGCAAGTTACTGACTGAGGACCTCTAATGGTGCTCCAACAAAGCATTTTCAAAACTGCCCTTTGTGGGATACTAATAATGGTAGGAAATGGAATTTTCCATGACCGACTAGGTTTGGGAAACACCAAATTAAACGAAACGAGACTGGCTCCTCCATCTGTGGAACTTTCTAAAACGATATCGACAAGCACCGTAGAGCCTCTGTACGTCTCAGAGCCATTCGACGAAGGAAATCACGTTTTTTACTTTAGAGCATTCTTTTGGAAAAAGTTGTTCTAACATCCAAATGACTTAGGAAGAGAGGTGAAACGTTTGTGTGCTGGTGGGGACACAGGGATGGGTAGCGCTGTAATATGTGTGTGTGTTTCCCTTCAGCTTAACTGTATAAAGTAGCAAAGGGCTTAACCCTAGACAGAAGCTTCCCCATTTCTAAGAATACCCAAGGATTCCACTTCATGCAGTCTACAAGGTGGATTGGCATTACCGGTGTATAGGCATTACCGGTGTATATATATGGATATATCCACATATATCTATAGATACATTTTTTATCCTAAAAAAACATGTATAAGAACATCTGCAAAATGAAACACTTAAACATAAATAATCGCTCCCTAATTTATCTGCGTCACACACCAGCTGTTTTTGAAGTGTGGCAATGAAAATCAGTTTTCCTGAAATATAAAAATAAAAGTTGATCTTGGAAGTTTAAATTATTTTGTTCTCTCCTAGATCCAAGCACCCCCTTTTCATACTAGATTTCTCATTAAAACTTGATTAATTTTTGTGGTTAAAAAAGAATGTACTTTCTTAATTGACTTAATACAGAACAAAAATGGGAATTGCATGTTACAGGGAAATCCATGTACTAAAACTCCCCCGATCATCCTTAGTTTTACATTCTTCTTTCATTTTATTTGACAGTTTTAATGTTGGTTGTAGACCATATTGGGAGACTCGGCCAGCTACACTCCAATGGATGTGTCGCTCTTTTTTCTTCCTACAAATTGGTTCATTTGGGGGTTGCTTCAGCAGTGAGTAATAGAGTTGAAAGCTATAGCAATAGGTGTGAAATAAATTTATAAGAAGCTACAATGAAACCAGGGAAAGTTATGTTAGCTGTGCTGACCCTCAATGCTGGATGAATAAGTTCTTTGTTTAACCATACCAGTTGAGTCCAGGAACCTACTACAAAGTCACCCAGACAGTTGATACAATGAAACCTTGCAAGTCTTTTCATCGAATTTATATTAATTGGGTGTAGATGCATTTTAAGCCAGGAGATTTACAGCCAAGTCAGAATCTCCATTTTGATACACTCGTGATCTAGCAAACGGGATATCTGAGGATGTGCATCTCTATTCTAGAAGCATTCACATCGAAACTGGAAAATTCAGTTAAGTCTTTCCTCCTTCTATGTTAGAGACCATCTCCCCTCCCCAGAATTGTCTTGTTAGTAGGATTTCACAGCAAACCCACAATCATTGAGATGAGTTTTTTCACCAGTTGGGATTTCATACCTGCAGCAATTTATTGCCATACACAGGCTCTTGATACACTACTCTATAAGGAAACAGAAATGTAATGTTTTCAATGCAAAAATGAAATAAATAAAAGAAAATGCATAAGTCAGACAAATTCCAGAGCAATTCATTTACAAGTTTGCTTCTCTCACTTCCCTACGACCTGCGAATGACCCATCAAACCAAAAGCAGCAGCAAGTGGGAGCTGCAGATCTCTGTAACCCGGAGTATCAGAAGGTACGGGTGGGGAGCAAGCCCTGCTGATTGTACCAAGCCCACTGCATAACCTGTGTTTATCTGTAGAGAAGAGAAAACGATACTTTCATGGCTTCTCATCCTTCTAAGCATAACGCAACAGTTCAAGGTGATTACTTCAAATTTCTCTCTTTATCTCACGATTAGAATTCTCTGGAATACCCAGGGATTTAGCTTTGATGCTTCATTACTGAGGCAGTTGCGATGACAGTACATAACTGTATCGATACGTTTATTTTAAAAATGTAACATCAAATAACAGAGAGTGCAACTGAATTTCGTGAATTAATGAATCACGTTGAAGCTACCAAAGCTACTTTTAATATACAGCACTGGAAAAATTGTGTGTGTGTGTGTGTGCGTGCGCGTGCCCACGCACGTGTCTAGAAAAGCTGCCGATAATTTACATATTGTGCAAAGGTCACGACCTCATTCCAGTCCAACAACAAGATCTCAAGTAGAACCCCTCAGACAGACAGGGGTGCAGTTTTGGGTTGCGAGAGTTTTTTGCGGGAGAGCCTAATCTTTCACGTGAGTGGTTCTGGTTTAAAGTGAAATCTCACAGTTCTAGGGTACACCTCAAGGTGGTGGAATACTGTAAGAGATTCGGGGACCTGCCTTATAAAGGTGTGTCTGTACATACATACATATGTATATACGCATCTTAATCTTTACTTGGCCTTAGATTTAGTAAATTTAAGCCTGTGGACCTATGCCTGTCAACATTCTAGGCTTTTCTCTCTCTCTCTCCCCCCCCCGCCCCCCATTGCTTATTTGAGGAAGTTTCAAGGAGAGATACTGTTCCCCATGACCCTCCTACCCCATTATCCTCTCCATTATCTTCTTACTTCTCATCTTCCTCCTTTCCTTTCCTGCATTTCTCAGAGTTTGGTCAGACCCCAGCCTCAATGAACATTTTTGGACAAATAATTATCTCTTTTCTGAAGACAAGTTTCCCCTTCTGAAGACAAAAGTAGAGGCAGTGGGTGGAGGCAATTCCTCCCCTCCAGGGCTGAGGCGAGGAAGGCAGTAAAGGCTGACCCTCTTGTCCCACATAGTAATGCTAACTCCTTGGTGGGCAGTTGCCCCTGTGGTGATTGGCCTGCCTAATATTAGCTGACTCGAAGCCGACTCCCACTGAGAGCAGGGTCTTAGGGATAAGGACTTGGGGTTTATTTGGAGAAGTTCTGTGTTCCAGTTATCCATGTTTACTTTAGTGAAATGAGGACACCTCTTTGTTTTAAGATCCATGGATGGCAGAGTGACATGAACACATAAATAATTTTGTTTAGCCATGGTGTCAGCCAGGAACTTGCTATAATGGAATTTAAGAGTCACGTGAATAGGCACTGGAATCTCATCAAGATGTACCAGCCTCATGGCTGCACGGACTGGTGGAAAGCTTAGGGCTTTCCTATAAAAAGGGAACAGGGTTAACATTTCTATCATTTATCACCGTTTCTCTCTTTCTCTGTCTCCCCTCTCCCCACCTGTCTTCTCTTCCCTTCTTCCCATTGCTCTACTCTCTCACCCCACTCTCCACTGTGTTAGTACCTTCTTTTTAAATAGGTCTATTAGAATGGCCTTATTTCCATTTTCAATGGTTACCTTTTGATCAAATGCCATATTCTGGGATCACTCCCTGAGTGGGGGAAGACAAACGTCTGGCTAAATTCAGTTAAGCCACACTGACTTTCAGCTCTGTGGCCAATTCTGGTCCCATGAGATCCACAGCTTCACCCCAAGATAGAACGGATTGTTTTGCAGGCCCAGAGGACTTAGTCCCACTTCAACTTGCAAACAGGTTGTCAATCCCATTGATCACTACTACCATTATTTTTTTTCTTTACCTTAACTTACTTTTTCATGAAAAAAAAATCATTTAAATGTGCACCTAAGCAATCATGGAGAACTTGCAGATTTGATAGACTAGATATGTAAGCTAAATTCCTGGCAGTCACCAAAGCTAGAAGCCCACTACGTTACCCAGGAAAGTTAAAATCAAAGAGGACATTTAAACCTATTAGAGGTGACCCAGGTGTCTAACACATGTCCCAGGACCTCTCAGGATTGCCCTAACCCTATTTATTGTGTACTATTTTTAATGAGATTGAAGGAGCAACCCAGAAACTTCCTTTAAAGAAAATAGAATCTCACATGCTTTCCTATGACCCTTGTTAATCATCATTCCTTTAAGAGATGGTGCCCTGGGGACAGTTCCAGTCATCAGAACAGACCAGGACCACAAGGGAGGCAGGGGTGACAACTTCAAAAAGCACATCTGAAACTGTAAGGTACTTCTAGCCAAGAGGAATCCTGCTCTGCAAACTTTAGAGTGCAGGAAATATTCATATTCTTTCTTTCCCTTAAATGGACATAAGGCCATATATGAGCCCTTGTCTTGCTGCCATAATGGGCAGTCTAGTCCATCACTGTTCCCCACAGACACACACCGCCAGGCAGCAATATTCCAAACTTGCCATCTTACACGGAGCAGAACAGTCAGGAAGGTCTGCAAGGCCTGAGCTACCTTCTGGGAAGGAGGACAGAAGCAACTGCTGGGTAAACAAAGCTCCAAGTTATTTCTGTCAGTGCTTCTGTCCCCTAACTGCCCATTTGGAACCACCCCCTGAAAAATCTTATTGTCATATAATATGAACAGTGGGAAAATGATATAAAATTTTTTTGGCTAGAAGAGTGGCTTGCAAAGAATGAGAGAAATCATCTTCTCAACCTTGACACCGGGAAGCGTAGCATTGCAGAAACAAGGAACGAGGCCCCCCGGACAGAATCCCTTTGAGTGCCGCACTCAGACACCTGTGGGAGCTATGCCACTGCACCCCGCAGGCTTGGCCCAGATATGAATCTGGGAGAGACAAAAGCCACTAAAGGAACTTAAAGCAAAAAGGGACTTTTTTTTGTAGCTTTCGTCCCTGAATGGAATTTATCTTCCCGCCTAGTCTGGTTTGCGCCCTTCTGCATGTTTCTGCTCCCCCCATTTGCTTTGTTCTCATGGATTTCCATTTGTATCTCCAGCACCAACCAGCACAAACACATCTGCCCACTCCTCTTTCTAGTGCATTCTTTCCCCATGTCTCTGATCTGACAGACTTTGCCTTTGGGCAGCTCCTCCTTCCTGCTACTCACACATCTGGGAGGCAGGAAAAGACGCCCACTGGAAATATCCATAGGACAGCACAAATTAATAATTCAATAAACTGCTGTCAGTTTACAAATAAAGAAACTGAGGCAAAGAGAGGCGGACACTCAATAAACAACAGCTAATATATTTTTGTTTTTAGCCAGGTTTACTAACATGTATTTCCCCTACCCCCACTGGTGGGTGTTGATGGAGATAGTTTTTTGATTTGGGTTTTTTTTTTAGTAGATTGTCTTTTTCCCCGCAATTTTTAATCACTTCTCCTCTCCCCATTTCCCAAATTAAAAAAAAAAAAAGTCCTAAACTTAGGGATGCTCTATTCAGAGGCTACACTGGGGGAGGGTGTAGACTGATGCTGGGTTCGTTGGGTTTCTAAGGATATGGATGGGCACGAGGATGCCCAGCCCCAGCCTGCTTCTCTGTTTATAAGGGTATGCATTGAAAGTCTTTTTTGTTTTGTTTTGTTTTAAAGAGGGTATTTGGAGGCATGGATTAAGCTACACAAAAAACAAGAAATGGGTTGTTCACTGGGTATAGGTTGTTCATTCATTTTAAGAAAAAAATACTAACCCACAGATTATAATAAAGGTATCTGATGCAATGACAGAACTCAACTATATGCATCATTGATGGAGATAAACACTATGTCTCAAAATAGTAATTATTTGAAATTCAAAAGGAAGAAAATTAAATAAACAGGGTCTGTCCCATCTTCTAGTAAATGGTATCAATTTGGTCAAAAGTACGATTTTTCTGTTATCTAGTCTGAGACGACAAATACGATTCCAGTGAACTTGTTTGAGGTCGTTTGTAATAAAAAAGGATATGATTTAAAAAAATAGCCCCCGACCCTGCCCATCTATTTGAAATTGTCTTTATTCCAGGTTATTTTCCTGACAGTGCAGCTAATATCATAATGTGGGAGAAAAAGTACTTCTAGACCCATTTAGGGGTCTTGATCATGGTCCCCGTAATGAGAGCCGTCCTACTCTTTCCTGAAAGTGAAGCTTAATAAAGCGGCACCATTTAATAAACGATTCTAAATTTAACGAACAATTCTAAGTCGGGTAATGGTTTGGGGGGAAATGGAAGGAATAAGGAAGAAAATAGGGTTCTCGTGGTCAAGTTGGCATACATTTTTGTGAGAGATATTTCTTGCTAAAATCATCCAGACAGAGTGGGAGGGGTTCTTTCTAGAGCTATTACTATCAACAATTAAATGTATTTATAGGAAAACATTAAAAAAAAAAAGCAAAGCAGCCATGAAAATATCTTTTACCCTCTACAGCTAGTAACTATAGCTGTTATCCTAAATATTGTACTGAAAACACACGGACCATGCTGAAAATTTTAGAGAGAATGTTTTTTTGGGTTGGGGGGAGAGTCTTTAATTTGACATGAGAGAAATGCTGCCTCTTTCAGGGGGTGTTCACGTGTCTTCTGAAGTTATTGAAGGAGCTAATGCCGCCCCATGACAGCCACGACGACTGTCGGGAGCAGGTCTGCTGCCTGCCGGTACGCCCCTGAACACTTTCCCACAGAGCCCGAAGAGGAAGGTTGCAGCAAACTTGTAAACAGAATGACTCCGGGAGGAAACAGGGGTGGCATGCACGTTAATGAATACTTACATAAATGTCTGCACCATAAAATCCATCCTGGTAAACAACACTGCAGGGCGCACACACAAAGAAAAACATCCATATTAGTGCATTTCCCCATGCAGACACACCAACCCCTGCACTGGTGAAGTTAGTCTGGTCACAAGACCCGAAACACAGGAACCGAGGAGAGTTTTCACATTGGTTAAGGAGGTTGGAGACAACAGCTGTCCGTCAGCCCGAGAGAATTAGGCCGGGGTTCGGTGCTGGCCCAGAATCAGGCCATGGTGGCGTGCTGGGCACCCGACTTCCCACTCTTTCAGGAGGGGGTAAGGAAATGCAAGGAGAGGTTCAGTTTAAGTGGCCTAGACAGACAGGAGGGTCAGAGTTCACATTCAATCCAACCACACGGCTCCCCCCAGGGGGACGTCATCTGCTTAAAATATAAGATTGATAAAGGGTAGGGGGACGGACTGTCGTATTTTCAGTATGCACGGTAGCGGAATGACTTTAGGAGAGCCAGACAACCCAAATGATCCCAGAAATGTTCTTATGTTCTTTCACCCTGTAGTATTATATTTGGTAATTGCAGGTGCCAGTCTTTCCTGGTAAATGTAGAAAAATATCTCTAATTATGCGTGTGCATGTGCGTGCAAGGTGATACGTATTTGTATATATGTGTGCGCCATATGCATGCATGTGGCTGGATGTGTGTACCACGCCCAGGTGCATGTGTGTGTGCGTGCTCACAGATAGATGTATATAGTGTATAATATGTGTAGTGGTGTGTGTCTGCACATGTGCGTATGTGTGCTCCCGTGTACACACGTATGCATACATGTACCTTATGTGTATTTTTTATGAATTATATCCAGGCCAAGCAAGCCCCACATTATGACTGAGTAAGCCTGGCCTCACTATGGGTCTATTGTCACCATTCAAATAGTCATTCCAGAGAGAAGGGACTTCATAGGAGGTGGAAAATATCCTGGACTTCTCCAGAAGTGTCTTGGTATACCTTGAGTGAAACAGCCAGGAAGAAAAGCTTACAGCTGTGTGAGCATGGGAACCTGGCTCCCAATTCCTAAGCAAGGCAGTGGGTTTCATGAGGATCACACGGAGCCTGACGCCTCACAGGCTTCCGGGAGGATCACAGGACGTTCAGACAATAAAAGCAGGTGTTACCAGATGCATGTTTTCCACAGGACGGTAGCTGTTATTAATAACCTTCCCTGAGATCGCCCCACGGAGTTCAAAGATGATTTATGATTCTGGCAAAGGACCAGTGAGCCCCACCGTCGAATGGAGCTGGGTTCTAACAGAAACACGACTGTGATTACCAAAGGGGGGCCAGCAGGCTTCAGGAGGGGAGCGGACCCACATGTAAGCCAAGCATATGGAGCCAAAGGAAGGCACTTGAAACACACACCCGCGAGCGCACACACACACGCACACGGCTGTGACACTGGTTTGCTGGAGAACCCTGTAGAGTGCTTCTCAGAGCTTTTCAGACTTGATTGGCTAGACCCCAAGTACCATTATCCTTAAAAACGTGACAGGGATTTCACACGCTAAGGAGGTTGGTAGGAATTGCTTTCGGCTATTTCCATTTTGATCTGCGAAGACCACGGTTCACAAGAGCACACGTCAAGCAGCATTAAAACCCTAATCCGAGATATTGAGGTATGCGGCGTCCTGGGTTACGCCGTCGGCGTTCCCAGCATTAAGAGAGAGTGTCTGCTGGGGGTCAGAAGGCAGGGCCAGCCTCTACCAACGGGACTTGGAACAGATCTGAGGAAACGGGGGAGAGTGAAAAATATTTAGTCTGGGCCCCGAACCCCAGAGGTGAGTCATGTAGCCGTAGCAACACAGCTTCTGCCCCCTTCTTTCATGCTGCTGTGCCTCTGCTGGGAACACCTGCTCTCCCAACAGCCTCCTCCAAAAACAGGTCATCATTCAAGAGCCAAGTTAGACGGGAATCACACGGGCATCTGGTCACAGCCTCACCGACCAGCAGCTGTGAGCCGTTGGGCTCATTGCGTAAGCTCTCTGAGCACCACATACTCATCTGTAAAATGGGGCGAGATCCAGGAAGTGGCCACCTCCAAGGAGAACGCAGTGAAGTGCTGTGTGCAAAGCAACGAGCAAGGTGCTTGACATCGGAGTATAGAAAGTGATCCGGGGGTGAGCAAAATATCCATATTTTAACTACATATTAATATATACTTAAACATGGGAAGTGATGCCTCCATCTACATATTTGTAGACGGGGACCCAGTCTGAGACTGCTCTGGGAATAAGAGCAGAGCCTGGCCTAGACGTAGGGCTGTTCCCACGCACACCCACAGGGACCGGGAGTGTCTAGCTCGTGTCCTGGCTGGAAGAGTGGCCTCTTCTTTTGCCGGCTCAGGTTCCTGTACATGGTGGTCTGCTGCACGCCTCTGTGTGAAGTCCATTGGCACCAACAACTCCCAGGAGGGAGGCAAGAACAGGCCCTGACATTGGCCTTTGTTCACCAGGAGAAACTCTGTGCCCTGCTCGGCCTTCCACCACGGGCCATGGAAAATTCCTTTGGGACTCTGACATCCCACGTTTATGAGACAGACAACCAAAGAGAAAATGCGATCCAGCATCCTCATTTTGACAAGCTCTGACAAACTGAATGATGAGCACTATCTCTCTGCTCCTGAGATGCTTACTATTCCCCCCAGCTACACTAAGGCACTGACAAGGCAGTGTGTGTCCACCACTAAACCTGCCCTCAGGGAGCTTCTCGGGGAGGGGCCACGTCATCACACAGCCGTGTGCATACACGTACATAAGTATAAAGTTGCAGCTTGGATTGGGGTCCAGGAGGAACAGGTGCTCGGAAAGGGCAGCGGAAGGAAGAGGGCTGGCAGCAGAGGGAAGGGTCACCTGAGTAAGTGCCTCGGAAATCTCAAAGCCTTAGCCAGGTAGAGAGGGAGGAAGAGCAGTCCAAGCAAAGGGAACAGACTACACAAACCCTAGTGTCCAAAGGGTCCCGGGCTCCTTAAGGAGGTCTGCAGGGTTCAGAGGCCCAGCAGACTGCCGGGGCTTCACTGAGAAAGGAAACTAAGAATTCCCACCATGATGATAAACCACACCCCGCAGGGAGTGCCCGTTTTCACCGATTGCTGCCCCTGCACGTTGCGGGGGGGATGGGGGGGATGATGGAGAGAGCAAGTGATCTATTTTCAGGATAGCTCTAAAGACAAGGAACCGATACTGCTGGCCTCTTTGGTGTTCGGAAATGATGCCAACTGATGGGCTGCGACTTGCACCAGAATGCAGTTTTTCCTCCTAAACAGCTGGTGATAGCCCAAGCCCAAAGACTACTGGTCCTCCCATTTCTAGAATGACGACTCTGTGTCAGGCCCTGGTCTAAGCATCGTGCGCTCATTAGCCCATTTCACCCGAATACCCCCGTGAGTTGGAGTATACTGGCATCACCCTACAGTTATAAGAAACTAAACTGGCTGAGCTGAGATTCTAGTCCAGGGAGTCTTGGCTTCTCCGCCCTCCTTGAACTGCTGTGGCCGACAGTGGCCAAACTTTAGCACATAGGCAAGGTCATCTGAGGGCTTGTTAAAACAGACGGCTGGGCCCCACGCCCAGCCCAGATTTTCTGACTCAATAGGTCTGGATGAGGGGGTGTCTAAAATTCCAATTTCTAACAAGGACCAGGGGACACTGATGCTGCTGGCCCCGGGAACCAACAGGCTTATCGATCTATGGGACACCGCCCTCCACATGTTCTTTTTCCTTACATTTGTGAAAGCACTGACCTAGGAGACCGGGGCAGTCTCTTAGGCCCTATTCTAAACAGAAGCTGGTCATGGGAAGGCTCTTAACAGACTCTCACGCTGGTTTCCAGGAATGTGTCTAAAGACTTTTTAAAGCCCCATGAAAGAGGTACACTTAAAATATCAGATGTGTAAGGAAAGGAGGGCAGGAGTCGGTGGCAAGTATGGATCTATAGATAAATTAACCGCACCCTGTACAAGAGAGGGAGTTGCCGTCATGCACTGAACAGGTGCAGTCCAATTTTAATGCAAAGGCGGTCTGTCCAGTCATGCAAAGGTAACTGTATTGCTTGCCACTCACTTTGGGGCTGCAATATGCTTTTGCAAGAGCATAGTGCAAACGCACAACTCATGTTCTTAGAAAGGTAATAACAGTAGTTAAATATCTGGTTGAATGCAAGCAGGGAATGACTGCACTATAGCAAATTAGTTTACTCAAAAAAAAAAAAAAAAAGAGAGAGAAAGAGAGTATGGGGTGCCCAAACTATACAATCCGTTTGTGTAAGACAATATATCCCCACCACAAATGCATCCCTGAAGGAGAGGCTATTTAAAACTGCTCTACCTTGCTGCCCCTTCCAAGTGGAAAATAAATTAAAATTGTAATGCGTTGAAATCTAGCTGTTTTTGAATAGAAACGGGTCCATAAACTCCCTGGCATTTGTATATTATTGTATATGGATATATGTATGTGCATACCAACATTTTCCTAGGGAAACCACATTTTTAATTAATTTCTAAAGGCATCTGTGACATAACTCACCCCCCCCAAATTTAAGAACTACTGATTTATGGTGTTTCTCTATAGATGCATTCAAATCAGGAGTTTTTTGTTTTTGTTTTTTTTTAAAGTTTTTTTTTTTAATTTTTATTTATTCGACAGAGATAGAGACAGCCAGCGAGAGAGGGAACACAAGCAGGGGGAGTGGGAGGGGAAGAAGCAGGCTCATAGCAGAGGAGCCTGATGTGGGGCTCGATCCCAGAACGCCGGGATCACGCCCTGAGCCGAAGGCAGACGCTTAACCACTGTGCCACCCAGGCGCCCCTAAATCAGGAGTTTTTAAAAAAAATGTAACAGAGGTTACACTTTAAAATTGGCTGGAAGTTTAAAGAAGAATTCACACTGAAACCAAACACACAAATAAAAAGCTAGAGAGAATTCTGGAAAATATTCTGGTAACAGGTGATGACTTCAGTTCCTAGTGTTAATATTAAATAAGAAAGGTCCTAAACAACAGACAATGCAGTCTGAGGATAAGATGCTTAGAAATTAAAGCCAGGAAGTGTGGGTGATGTATAGCCAGAAAGGCACATACACATAGCCCTAGAGGCTGGTGTCAGAGGCTTTCCTAGGACCTACTCTGAATGCGTTCCCAAGGATCTATGTGTGGCTCTCATTCCTGCACGGGTGAGCTTGAAGTTTTTTTCCTGGGATCCTCCCACATCTCTCCGATACACAAACTAGTACAGAGTGTCCTCAAACCACTTCTCAAGGTAACTCTGAGAAATTGTACATTGATGTGTCATATGTAATTTCCCGGGAAAGTATAGAACATCTTGTTCAAAGATACCCAGAGAACCAAGGCCAAAACCCTATAGCAGATGCTGGACGGTTAGCTTAGAATAATAACAATTTTAAAAAATATTCCTTGATGCTCCATTAGTGCACTCTGTGTCCCCAGACAATACGCGCGGTACAGAGCAGGCACGTGGTAGCAGCCGCTTAATAGTTAAGCAGCTAATTAATTAAGAGCAAGGATTTGGCGAGGCCAGCCTCACGGGGTTCCTTTGGGAGGGTGTTGGGGTTCAGTTGCTGTCTTCTAGTATCAGATGTTGTACTGGGTCTGGGGGGGGGCCGCCTCCATCCATGGGTCATCAATCTGTAAGCTACTTTGGGCGGTCATGGCCCAGTGGGCAATTTCTCCCTCATGTGAGTCATAGGAGGACAGACTGGACACTGAAGCTTCTCTATCAAAACTGACTCCGGGATCAAATGCACGGAGAAATAGGGAAGACCTGGTGACTCAGCTCTCTCAGAATCCATTCACTAGATAGCATTTTATTTATGATCTACATATTCCAGAAACTATCGAAGTGCCTCCTTCCAAAGCCAGCTCTGTGGCTTGCAGGGAATGGGGGTCTATGAACTTCAGGAGCCTCCCAGGAAAGGGGTCAGACAGGTTTCTAACTCATCACCCATCCTCGTTCAGTTAATGTTGACAATCAATTGGGTGGCTCAGTCTAGGTTTTCCACCCATTCCTCGGGTCCCTCCATGGTCCAACCAGAACTCCTCCCCCCAGGGCGGGGTTAACATCATGTGTTAATGTCCCAAGAAGGTTCTTTGAGCTATGTGAGAAAGAAGAGAATAGGGCCTCTCGGAACCTGTGCTCTTTACTTGCTGGGAGCGACTTCAGAGAATACCAGGATGTGGAGGAAAAACCAAATCAGAGGAAATGGATGGATGGGAAGGCATGCTTGGTGAATCTGCCTGTATGGCTATCTTGATGTTGGATACCTACGAGGGTCACCCAAGGCTCCACAGAAGTAGCCATGGAGGTTCTGTGGGGTTTATTTTTAAAGATTTTTTTTAAAAAATTATTTATTTGAAAGAGTGTGTGTATGAGGGAGAGGGGGAGGGAATCTGAAGCAGACCCCACACTGAGGACAGAGCCTGATGTGGGGCTGGATCCCACAGCTGTGAGATCATGACCTGGGCCAAAACCAAGAGTCAGACTCTTAGCCAACTGAGCCACCCAGGCGCCCCAGGTTTTTTTTTTTTTTCAATATCTTGGGAAAACAATATGGAAGCCATACATGGACATAGGATAAATGACACATTTTTGGCTGGAATTTCAGTAACCAAGTATATATTGCATACTTCATGAAGAGCAGAGGGTTAGGTTGGCAGTTAGCTGTATCTTCAACTGGTGACACATAGAAAATTGCAATAAATGCAGCTCGCTGGGTGACATCTTAGAAAAGATGGGGATCACTGTGTGTGAGGGAGAATGGCAGAATGGGATCTCAGCGTGGCAATTTAGGAAGTGGCTGGATTTCAGTGCATCTTACATTTCTTCTTTTTCTGGAAGCCTTCTCTAAAAACCCAAGCTGAGCTAAGGGGCCTTTCTTGGTGCTCACACAACACCCTTATCACTTACCGCAATTATTGAGATTATTAGTGTATATGGTGCCCACTGTCCCTAACTGGAAGGAACTCCTCCGAAGGTGCAAGACGGGGTTTGGAAGCGAGAAAAGGGATGCTAGGCTGAACTGCACTGGAGTAAAGACATTAGTCGACTCTACAAATCTCCCCCTGAAGGACTTTGGAGACAAGCGGCTACAGGAAATCCACACTATCACCTGCACCACCTGAATCCTGATAACATCACTTTCTGGAAACAGAAGGAGGTCTCCAATCTCTCTGCTGTTTGCTTCCACTCAAGCTCAGGGCTCTTAGCACTCCAGCCCATGTCTGCTCTATGCTGTCCTCTGCTATTCTTTCCAAAATGAGTTGCCCCCGCCCCGCCCCCTGCAGTCTCCTGCAGCCTCAGCCAACGGAACAAGCAGAGGAAAAGGGAAGCCTTCATTTAAGATGCTGGGTTCACACTTTCTCGTTCAGTGCAGGCGCACTCCAGGCAGTATGTAATACAGCAGAACACCCTCGCTGAATTTCCTACTTTCAGCCAGCACTTTGCTCTTATAGAACTTGAGGACATGGACACACACACCCCCCTAGCCCTTCTGCACCTCCTCCCCCTGGGTTGAGAATTTCATCTTACTACTAACGGTGGTTCCAGGATTCCACTCGGAATATTACCAGCAAAGAGGCACAGTGTACCATTATAACCAAAATGATTAGGAACGTTGCTGGAATATTTAAGTCAAGTCACATCTGAAGCAGTCACAAACACGTTGCTTCACCATTTGGAGATGCCTGTGTCTCTCCCTGGTGAACGTGGCATTAATCAGTTATGCGTGGTTATTCCCCGCAAAGAGCGAGTTCATTGTAACTTAGCGAATTTCAATTTTATGGCAGGTGTGTTATTTTGAGATTTTTATGAATTGTTCTTATGAGGATAAGCCATATAATTTTATTTTTTTTCCTGTTCAGTATAGTAGTGAGATACTGAGGGTACATATACGGAAAAGCTACAATTACCGTCTACTAAGATAATAATTTTCAGACAAACTAATGTGGTATAAACATGTAATTTTGTATTTACGGCTTATGAATCTTGCTTTAGTGATTACATGAGCCTACAGGGTAACTTGGTGGGCTTTCTTCCCTTCACAACAACTTACTGTGTGACCTTGGGAATAACACGTCTTTATTTCTGCATTTCTGGGTCTATAAAACAGGCTCAACACTGTGGAGCTGGAAATAATGATTAACACTGTGGATGCTTCCTTATATCACGTGGTCAGATAAAGGCTTAGGAGCTGTGGATGCATGTTTTTGGAGGGTGAGGAGAATTTAGGGCAAATTCATACTTGGTTTGTAAGTATCCACCATCTTTCCATGAGAAAGAAATATTCGCTATTGTTTTGTCCACTAAGAAACTCAGAAATGACCCAAGGCTAAGGCTAACACAGGAAACAATGGACACCGAATGATCTCTCTGCCTTTGTTTTTCTCTTCCTGGTGATTCCATTTAGTTTCATTTATTTATATTCTTAACTTTGTCTCATTGCATTTGTGTTTGAAACACTTCATATGCTCTCCTCTGCAATGGGTGAGATATGAATAAAATGAAAAAAGAGTGGTTCCCTTTGTCATCAGTATAATAGAGAGATGATCAAGCATAATTCAGATTTCCTAAACGATTTATAAGCAACAGAGGTATAAAAAAAATGCATCAACCCTTTTCACACAGCCTGGAAATACAGCCATACTCTTTCTACAGACCAGAAAGCCAGTTGTTGGCCGAGAAAGCCTCATGCCAAACCGTCTCAGGCATCGCTGAGTTTTTCTGAGTAGAGCTACTGATATTTGGGGCCTGATATCTCCACGCTGGGGGGCCACCCTGTGCACTGTGGCAATCTGGCAACATCCCTGGCCTCCACCTCCCATACCACACCTTCCTGCTCCGGTGACAAACCAGAATGTCTCCAGACAGTTCAAACATCCCGAGGACCGGCAGAGACACTCCTTTCTCCCTGATTCCTGAGGTTCTGGAATGTTCCAGGAGGAGCCCTTAACAGGAGGACAGAAAAGGGAGCACTGCGGGGTTGCAGTCCACCACACCGAGACCCCTGTTTCTTTGCATTCCCTGACATTCCTTGATCTTCACTTGGCAATGCAGGAGTCCATGTGCACAGATACCAAACCGCCAACGGGAAACACACTACCCCGTGTTTCCTTGCTGAGGGGAAAGGAAGCCAAATGCCCATTTTGGAAAATCCAATGGAAACGGGTCTTACTTCCAATTTCTTTGAACTTTCGAATGTTCACATTTGACTCCACACCTAATTTTCTCTTTTCAGGCAAGGGTTCATAAACCTTGACGAGCAAGGTGTCTTTGGGGAGGGGAAAAAGACCACCCAAGTGAACTTTTATGTTTGGGGACTTCATGTCCCTCCAGGGACGGATTCAAGGGGCAAATGTGATCCAACCTCCTTAATAACCAGATGTTTGCAATCATCAGAAATACATCTTTGGCTGTAGCCATTTCTCTGTTCTCCAGCATTCAGTCTCAGAGAGAATTTACATAACAACATGTGACATGTAGAATGCTTAAAGGCACCAACCATGACAGGACAAATTACACTCATTTTTCAATACTCTTTGCAAGGTGCTCCACGGCAGGCGCGCGCCGGGCTGCATGCTGGGGCGGTTCTGGTGGGGCAGTCAAGACCGGCATGCGCTCACAAACAGGGCGGGGGGGTTGGTGCGGGAGGCCCGCCGCGGGGGGAGGCCGCCCCACTTACCCGCCATAGGCCGGGATCGGGGGTGGGGGCGCCGCGGCCCGGAAGGTGTTGTACACGGTGCGGCCGCGGCCTCGCAGGTGCGCCCCTCGGTAGGCGGCCGCGGCGGTGGCTGCTGGATACGGGAAGCCGGGCACTGCGGGGCGGGAAAGGAGAGAGCAGAGCAGAGGCTTTCAGAAGCACACCTGTCGTGCAGGGCAACCCGCCCACCCAGGACCCTTCTCCCTGCCGCCGAGGCTGGACACCTGCCCCTTGTCTGGGAGGCGGGGTTCCAAAGGCGGGCAGCAGGGAGGAGGTCAAGGTCCGATTCCAGAGTGGGTTAGTTAAGGCGTGCTCCCTGTGTCCAAGAGAATATGGTGAATGACAAACATTCACAAAGAATTTGTAATAACAGGAGACAAGCTCACCGCACAAAGTTAAAATTCAACAAAGGTAGACTGCAAGAAGTATGTGTCTTACGTTGCCAACATCTATGCATCTATCTATACACACACACACGTACATTGTAAGATACTTACATGTCTGAGCACACAGTATACATGTATGATGCATCCGCACACGTCTGTGCATGTGGAAGTGAATATGCATGCCACTGGCGTGTTGTGTGCACACGTGTACGTGAATGTGTACGTATGCATATTTCGATGCATGTGTGTATATGCATACACTTGTGTATACATATGCACACATTTCAGTGTGTTCCTAGTTATCTCTGGGGCTGAACTGTATGTTAGCTGTCTACTGATCACGTTCCCTATCCCATTTTAATTTATTTCTCACATTTTCCTTTACATATATTGCTTGTTAAAATTTTTTTATTGCAATACAGAGTTCCTACAGACATGTGCATGCATCGCAAGTGTGCAAAGCCCTTCTGTGCCAATGGTTACCAATGTCCCATCAGCCCCCAAACCATTTAACAGCTTTTAAGGCACACACAACCATAATTACAGAGAAGTCTGGGAACTCAACTCTTTTAAGAAGAGGGTGTGGGCTGAGCTTTCCTCATCGGAGGAAAATTCTCTGAGTGGGATGGCTTGCTGAGGAGTCCAGAGGGAAATTAAGCCTGGGGCCAGAGACCCCTGATAATTCATTCTCTTGCCTCTGCCTGGGATGTCCTTCCTCCTAGGGTGTCTGCAAATCCTGACACACTGGGGTCCAGGAAGCCTTTAGGAAACCACTGCTGCGGCTTCTCCATATCTGAATGTCACAGCGCTCTCACTATGCCAGCCCCGAGCGTGCCATCGCCACTACACCGCAGGCAGGGCGCCCAAACCGCATCCCAGGGAGGAGGAACTTCTCTGGGAAATCACACTGGGGAATCCACTGCAGCAGGAGATCCGTATTAAAGGCCCAGAACACCCAACCTCTCACAGGTGTTGGTTTCGAAAAGAGGGGGTCCCGTCAACATGTTACCTTTTCTCTCCCCTATCAACCGGAAGTTCCTCCAGGCTTCCCCCCTGCCCATCTGTCTTGGCTTCTGCTCCTGCCTCCCCAACAGAAGCCCCCTGACCTAACCCACAGCAGGTTCTAAATATTGGACACCTGAATGAATGTAGGGGTGGCTTAAATACACAAACAAGAAAACGAAGTTGTAAGTTGTAGGCAGGCCAAAGGATGGACAGACTCTCCAGTCAACCTCCCCTACTTGTCCCAGGTTCTTTTCTTTTCTTTTCTTTTTTTTAAAGATTTTATTTATTTATTTGACAGAGATAGAGACAGCCAGCAAGAGAGGGAACACAAGCAGGGGGAGTGGGAGAGGAAGAAGCAGGCTCCTAGCAGAGGAGCTTGATGTGGGGCTCGATCCCATAACGCCGGGATCACGCCCTGAGCCAAAGGCAGACGCTTAACCGCTGTGCCACCCAGGCGCCCCCCCCAGGTTCTTTTCTTGACCCTCTCCCCTAACACACAAGAGCTTTCCAGAGGGAGAAACAGAACGAAGCAGGGCGGCAAGAGTTTCCTCCCCTGCATGCACCCTGCTCTTCTCCTGGGAGCTCACACAGTGTTTGTAAGGACAGACAAGGCTGGGAGGGACAGTGGCCTCCATGCTCAGAACGTCCTACCACAAGGGTGTCTCTCAAACGTAGGTAATCAGGAGACGCACACCTCTCTCCGGGAGCTCCATTTGGGGGAACACCTAACTGCTCCTAGGGTGCTGTGTCTCATGCGGTGCTGAAGTTGCCTCCAGTTCATATCCAAACTGCCAAGGGGTGGGGGGCTTCTCCCCTTCTTACCACCACATTCAGGAGCAGAAGCCGTCCATCCCATCTGTCATGAGCCATGGTGTCTTTGGGTACACTATATCCTAGCTTCCTGGGGGTGGGGGGAGGTGGCAGGGGATGGGGAGATGAAAGGGGTGGGGGTCTCCCACAGCTGCCATCCCCAATCCCTTCACAGAATTGCATGGGCTGGAATGGACCCCTTGAACCCAAAGTGAAGAGTGACTGACTATCATCTGTAATTCTCTGCACGTTCTCATGGATTCCACCAGATCTTTGTCTCAGGATGGAGGGCAAAATGCTGTGATTGTACAACTGAGTCGGAATGATTTTATCTATTTATGCTGAAAACACCATACACGTTATTGTTAACCTTTTTCTCATACCGTGGTTAAAGTCAAATCGTGCAGCCATACTTAACTCTCAGCTTGGCAGCCCCTACTCACCCACATCCCCTGGCTTGTGTTTCAACGAATGTGCTTGAAATAGTAGAGAGGTGTCGCTCCTAATGGGGAAAGCCACTAAGTCCTAACACCGTAAGAGCCCAGAAGTAATGAGATAGGAGCTGTTTGTTCAGGACTGGCGAGAAAATGAGTGAGTGTGGCTGGGACTCCAACTCCACCTTGCCACAGTTCAAATGCTAAGTTTTCATAGGAACGCCCTGGATTTTGAAATAAAGAACATGAAAAATTCACAATCTGGCAGAGCAGCTGGCTGGCTGGGTGAGGAGACACGGTAATTATGCTGACCCATTTATTATCGCCGGCTCCCGCGCACAGTGAGTGAGAACAGATCCCTCTCAGCGACAAGCAGGTTTTACAATAATTCTTGGAGGATTTAGATGTTGAGATACAACACGAAACAGAAGCTCGGCAGCAGAGCGGGGGCGGCACAAGCTGCTGGAAGTGTGGAGCCGGGACTCCAAATGTACCCTTGGGTACAGGGGGGAGATGTCCCTCCCCATGCAGGATGAGGGAGGACAGGTCTCCATGTGAGACCTTTGGGGGCTCCTCCAAGCTTGGCACATTAGAGGGATTCTCATTTTGTTAAAGGGACACAGGAAGGACAACACATCACTCCTGGTTTGAAAATCACTTTTCCGGGAGGTCAGGTGCCCTTAGGCAAAATAAGGACGTTTTGCGGTTCATGCTTTGGACCAGAGCCATCATGGGGGAAGACTGGGTGTCTCTCAGATAGACGGTTTGCTCAGCTATCTCTTTTTCGTTACCAGTCCTGGGCTGCCAAGGGCTCTCCTTATGAAGCCTCTAGTTCATCATCATGATTAATGAACATTTCCTTCCTCTTTCCTTCTCACTTTCCTTCCTTCTTATTCTGGTCCTCTTTCCCCCCCTCCTTTTCTCCCTCCCTTCCTCTTTCCTTCCTTCCTCCCTTGCTTCCTACTTTTATTTATGTTTTAATCTCCTTTGGAAGGAAGCTGTCACAAAGCTCTCCAGGTGTACTAGCAATCAAGTAGCTAGGGTGACAGAAATGAAAGAGAAGGACTCCCACTGTCGCTAGAATGTAAACTCCATGACGGCAGAGATCTCCATCTGTTCATTTAGAAGAGTGCCTGGCTCAGAACAGGTGCCCGGATACCCTTTGGAGGTGAACCAGTGTTAGTCTCCCTCCTGGGACCGTAGAGGCACTGCCCCTCCACCTTGCACCTTCCATAACATTGCCCTCTGTACGAAGTGTCCTGCCCGGGGTTCTCACATACCCAGGAGGCCAACGACACAACTGGCTCTCAGTCATGATCCCTAGAAAAGTAAGTTCTACAGCCATGCTCACGGGTGCTGCACTGGCCCAGGAATGACAGCCACACTTGGCATATGTGTGATTCTGATAAAAGGAGAGAGGACTTGGATAAAAGTATTGTAGCTGGAATTATTGCAAAACCTTAATTCATTGAAATTCACGTTCATTGCTGTGCTGTGTCAGGATTTGGAGATCAGGTTCTAGCTCTGGGGAAAAGCGGGACTCAGACGTGCCCTCCAGACACTGGTATCTATGAAAGGGCCTCAGAGGTCAGATTCCTTCCTTCACAGAGCCTCAGACAATGCTCTCTGGCAACCGAGCAAATCTCAGTCTCTGCGTGCAGTAAATATGTGCCATAAGGAACAATAGAACATAAGAGTGCTTCTAATCCCTAACTCCTCTGATCTGTGGCTGAGCCTTCTGTGTTTCTCCTCCTCTCCCCTAGAGGAGGTCCACCCCCTGCCGCCGGTTTAGGGTTCCGAGTGGCTCCCTTCTCTTGCCGCTAAGACAAATGGTCAATTGCAAGGGTAGAAACAAAAACAAAGACAAAACACAGCACCCCACAACTGTTTGTTAAGCTTCCTTTAGACTCAACTTAGGACAGAAGGAACTCATTTGTTTGTTTACTTGGCCACCACATGCATTGGTTTGTTGGTGCTGGGACACGGTTAAATGCATATGTGAAGCAATTACCTAGACAGAGGATTCAGATACAGATGAAACAAAACCGAAATGGCTTTATCCTTGAGCCATAGAGAAAAAAGACAACTCAATTATGTGCTTACTTTGGGACACGACACCTATCTTTGGTTGAGTCAAAGTTATCACACTATCAATGCCCCAATTCAGGAGTTTGGACCCAGTAAGTGGGCAATAAATGTTAAATAAATCAAATGCAAAAATGCCAAATGGAAATTCACAATGTCCTCTCCATTTCTGGAACGGAGTAAATCAATGCTAATAAAAGTCAGAAACCTGTCACCCTATCCCATGTTTGTAAAAGCCTCCTTGTTAATGAAAGAACAGTGTTAGAAAGAAAAGACACCAAATTATAGGCATTTCTAAACCCCTAGTGCTGGAGCTGGATTGTTTTTTTCCTAGCTGAACTTCCAGTTAATGAACATGTAAAGAGACCATCATTGGGGAACAATGGAAAGTATTCAGGTTGCTTGGCGGACACAATATAAATCCTTAGTTGTTGGCAAGACGAAGACAAGGGAAGAAGGAACACAACAACAACAACATAGGTTCCTTATACTGGAAAGGTTCCCTCTTAAACCTTATCCAGCGTGAATCAAAGTGAAAAATCTGGTATCACTGCAACGAAAATTGGATTTAGCTCATAAGCTAAAAATGAGTTTGTCTCCAAGAAAACAGGGCAAGAGCTTTTGGAGCGAATACCAATTGCACATCTTGTTGACACATCAACATTCCCTGCCTACCCACTCCCAACCGTCAGCGAGATTTATACCTGCAGTGTATTCTGGGGGAGTGGCGGTGGAATAACCAGTTCTTGGGCGTGAGGAGTTGTAAGGCATGGAACTCAATGAAATGGAAACTTTAGGGATGTAACAAGAGGCATGCTGTGATGTGCACAAGTATCAAGGCGGATCAACATTTTTAAACGGAAGATGTGTGGGTGTATCAACCAGCCAAATGGGCCATTTACCAAAGTGTCAACTGCTTACTGCCTGTCTCCCATCAAAGACAAAGCCCCCACCTCCCACCTTCTCTGAGCTCTGCACTCAGTGTATTTACAGTGACAAACGTGCGCTCTCCCCCTCTGTCTCTTTTACGAATATGGTGCTTACCTTCGAAATAAACACAAATGAGATCATCTCACCAGCCCGGAAATCCCAAAAGAAGAAACACAAAACCAGTGGAAAATACTTGAGGGTTATAAAGTGCATATTAAAGTTTTAGAGCTTTGGGAGAGATGGAAGAGTAGCAGATGCAAAAGCCAACGGGGGGGGGGCGGGCAGATTCTGCATCGAAGCCGTAAAAATACACAGCCGCTGTAATGGGCAATTATTCTTTGCATTGGTGCGCTGGTTTGAATTTGCATGAGGTTGCCAGATGCCCTGGAAAAGGTGTTCCATCAGATCGGAGGAGAGGGCTTCTCTTTGTCCCTCTCATCTCTGCCTTTGGCAACAATGCGGACTTTGCCCACCCTTGAAATGGCTTAAGACCGGGAGGCGTCCATGCTAATTTGGGGTTGGATCGTTCCGTGGGTAATTTATGGTAGGAAATAGTCGCTTACACAATTCTGGGGGTGCAGACGTGCTTTCAACAGCAGGTTCACAGTTCTGCGGGATTCCCCTTGGGGGAACTCCTGTTTCATGTGCTGGACCGTAAATTAAGAAGTGGCATAATAGGTAACGTGCCGAGGCAAAATGAACAACCAGCTATAGTTCAACTTCAGAGGCAGAGCATTGGGTGATAAACATCACGATGAATAGTAAAAAAAAAAAAAATTAAAAAAAGGATTTTTTCCAAATGACAAATATGTTTGCTTATTTTTTCAAAATGAATCTCAAACAAAAGTATATCAAATTGGTTTATAACAGAATTTATATTCAACTGGGTCACTATCTTTGAATGACATGAAATGGGAAATTTAATATGATGGAGCACATTTAGTTCTAGGTCAAAACAAAAATGGAAAAGCTTTCAATTTTGTTAAAATTCAGCAATTTCAAGGTTTCGGGAGAGAAAGGGGGCGTTCCACCCATTCAGCCATTTACAAAAAGACCAAAATAGCCACTTAATTTGTTGGAATCTCTGATTCTCATATTCTCATATATCTATCCCTGAAACACACATTTGGGACTGACTCTTGTTTCATTTCAAAATGCACGTTGATATAAAATACTGCTGTTTAGAAGTGAATAAATCTACATTTTGGACAAACAGTTCCTTATAGGACATCCTCATTTGAGATGCATTGAATAGGAAAACAAAAATTTCTAATTAATGTACAAGGCTAATCACCATTCCCCACATGGAAGAGTAATTTTTCACTGTTCATTTGCTGGGTTTAATCTCAAAACTGACATAACAGAAATGCAATGTCCTATAAATCTCCGCTCATTTGTTTCCTTAATATTCATATCCCATTGAACTGCAGCTGCTTGTTGCTACAGTCTATTACAACTTGCAAAAGTGTCGATAAAAATATTATGAAAGGCAAGATGTGTTTCTTCCTGGCTGCGTGTGCCATTTATTTGGGAAAAGACAATAAATGGCTCGTGGATTGTCCCCCCAGCCTGCTGCTTGGTGGGTGATTAGTGATTAATTACCTGGCAGCAAATTGACATGGCACGAGGAAATTGACACAGCCCTGATTAATTAACTTTTTATGGGTGGTAGTTACTCACAAAACATTGCGCACCATAATTGAATCTCTCTACATAGAATCGTGGTACAAAAGTTTTAGTCAAATCCAAATTAGCCAGAAGTTTCTTGGCTGTTCTAGGTCTGATTAGGATGTGTCGAAGGAATTGGCAAGAACTTGAACTTGGAGAGAAAAGCACATTACGTGAAGGGGGGAAAAGAAAAGGTGACATTGCTCTACTGGCTGGACTGTCCGAGCTGAATGTATTGACCTAAATCTTTACTGTATGAGGCTGCAACGCTGCCTTCTCCTTCAGACTCCTCTGGCTGCTCCTTCTCTGCATGTTCTCTTTCCTTTGTCTTGTCCCTAAACGTTGAGTTGATTGGCTCACTTCCTCCCCATCTCCTCGACGTCTCTCGACCACTCCTGTCACTAGCCTTTTTCCTTCCCTTGACTCATGTGGCCCTTACCATCTCACTGGATTGCACCCTCATTGTATAGCTCTCCGTGGGGACGTCCTAAGGACTTTATTTTGGTCAATACTGTGTCTCTAGCACCTACAGGTTTACCTGGCCTCGGGTAATTACTGCAATGTTTATTGAGTATGTTGTCAGACGAGCTCAGAATGCAACAGTCGTTCAGCTACAGAGGGAAAATGGCGGTCAGCCCTTGAACCTGTGAGAGTTGCTACCATGCTGCTTATGAAAGGTGCATATTCTATGAGAAAGTCAGGTTTAGCGAGGACGAGAGTGATGAGGGACTCAACCTCACTTGAGCAAAGTCCAGACAACAACAACCGGAAAAGTCGAAGCAAAGCCGTGATCACAGCTGGCCCAAGTCCAACCTCTCGTACTCCATTATCAGACAGAGGACAGTCAACTGTATATCAGCTACTATTTACTGACACTTGCTAACCACCAGACCCAAAGATTAAGTCAGTAAATCTTCACAAAACCATTCGAGCCAGGTGTTACTGCTACTTTCACTTTCCTGGGGAGAGCGGGAAGAGGCACAGCAGCCCAGAAACTCGCCCCATGCTCTGCATCCAGACAGCCTGACACGAGAGCCCATCATCTTATCTATTACACAACAAAGCAACGAGGCACGTGGGACCGAGGCATCCTGTGTCGGCTCTGGGAAAAAACTTTCTACTTCCACTCTCTCCCTGCTCCTTAGCGACTCTCAGTTTTTACTCCCCTTCTATGGCCTCTTATAACAATACAAACTGCTGCATCCTCTCCCTAAATTCATCTCACAACCAAGAGACCCAGCGCAATTCATCATGGACTGAGTGCATTTGCAGGGGAATCTGTTGACAAGCCTACCTGTGGCCTCGATACGCTCCTGGTTGGGGGCAGGAGGAGGGCGGGCGCCATGTCTTCTGCTCTCTATTTATGTGCTGAGATTTCAAGACGCCTGGGAGGGCTTTGCTCCTTTTCTACTACCTGGATACAGGCCGTAGGAGTCACCGCTGATTTATGCTCCCGGTAAGCCGTTTTCCTTCCCCTCTGGGGCTTATCTCCACATCTCCAAAAATACTGGGGAAACGGACTCTCCCAGCAATGGGGACCTGGGGTACCCTAGCATGGTGTTGTGTACACAACCCTCATTACTGTCAAAATAGTGAGCTTCTCATGACTAACTTCTCCAAGATTTGAGAGACTTGCATGAAAAAACTTTCATAATATTTGGGAGAAGGCACTTTTTTCTCTATATAACTGATTTACTAATATTGTTACCAAATATCACTTCACTCATAACATGGTTAGAATCAGTCTCTTACTTAGAAAGGAAATAGATGACTCGTCCAGGGATAAAAAATAAAGAAAACTAAATGCCATGAACACACAGGGATGATTTACTCTAAACAGTGAGTCCGGTGTTCCCAAAGCGGAAATGTTTCCTAACTTAAAAACAAATTCAAAAAGCAGCAAAAAAACCCACACACAATGCTTACATGAATATTCTTTCATCGCTAGGTCTTTGAATGAGGACGGCAGCCTTGGTTTTTAAATAATTGCCACATTATTCCCGCTTACCTCCCGAAGTTAGCTGCTGTCTCTTCTCTCCCGGGTTAACAAATGATCGGATTAATCCAACAGACATGCGTGGTGAGCACCATGGCTGCCGGATGCGCAGAGAAACGCTTTTACTTTGCAGAAGACGTATTTGTGATCTGTCTCCTCACAGGTATTGACAATACCCACCCCGGGCAGGATTTCTGTAACATTTCATTCAGCACAACGAGAATGAATCTCAACCTTGGAGGGCTTAACTTGGCGGGACCGCGGAAGGCATTTGCAAAGGTGCTTTCTGTCATGTGAAGAAACGCTGGAGACAGAGCCATGAGATGCTGAGATCTATTTTAATTTGGGTGAAGCAATTTGCCACACTCGATTCGTTTGACAAAACCTGTAGCGGTGTCAATTTAGCTTTTATCAGGTAGCCATGGGGAAAAAAAGGCAAATAATTTATATAAATAATTACTTTATCGAGTGCATATACACAGCAAAGTTTCAATTGTTAAATCATTCATGATCTGGCTAACAGGTGGCTGAAACAGCTAGCTTGGTGAATTGCCTCTCCACGTAGGAAGCAAGGCAAGGGAGATAAATTAGTTTCATATGTCGGGAAGGATTTCCCATGGTTCTCTGGGGCTGCCGCAGCTCCTGCAGGTGAAACCCTCAAGAGGGGGTTGGCGGTGGCTCACAGGATGGGTGCATGATGCAAATGTGTTGTTCACTTCAATTCCAGCCATCACTGTGGGTATAGCTGGCCAGTGTCGGGGCCATCTGCTTTTAAGAGTCAACTTCCACTTTGGAAGGCTGAATCCCAATCCTTTGAGTCACACCCCATGCAAAACTTGAGGACAGGTGTCCTCTGGATCTATGGATTGCCTGCCTGATACCTGAGCTGGAACCCTCCCCAAACTCCCATCTTTAACAGAGTAAAAGAAAACCATTCAGAAATAGGTTGTCCGGTCACTAGACTCACATAAACATTCCAGACTAGCTTCTTCGTTGAACTTTTAAAAAGTCCCAGAGAAGATGGCTTCTATGGAAGAACTGGAAAGTGTAGCCATCCGTTTGAGGAGATAAAACGCCTCAGGCAATCTGAGCGACTCTGCACACGAGGATGCTTACAAGTGGGTAGGTATTCACGAGTATGCTCAGGGCAATCAGACTTGGCCAAGGTCAAACCGCTGGTGTACTAGGACCACCTCTGCCTGAATCCAGGTCTTGTCATTAAATAATTGTTGCTCGGGGAGAATTCTGTAAAACCAATACCGGGGACTAGGGTTTGCCAGCAGAAATGAGCCTTTGGGAAATGCTTCTTGGAACCTGGAAGCAATTACCAAGGGTGGGCATGATATATATATCCTTGGGCAGGTGTGCCTATAGAAGTGGTTCTGGTATGTTTGTTTTTACATAAAAAGCAATTAGGCATCAAGAGTTGACACTGCATGCAAACAAAACCCAGGGAGACAGATTGAAAATATGTGGTGTGTTATTTGGTCCTAAAAACTGCATTTTGTTAACACTCCCCCCAAATTCTCCAGGAGCAATAAAATAGCTTTTGGCATGACAGTACTTTTACAGAAATGAAAACATGATTTAAGAAAATGGTGTTTTTGGAGTGAAGCGAGTGTTTAAATTATCATGTTTAAATGAACTATGCCAGGCCCTTTTCCCTTCCATGGGAAGCAAGCTCAGCTTCCTTTTATGATTCTTTGCACTGCACCGGGAGATTTGCTTTCGAAAAGAAAGAAGGCAAGGGGAGGAGGCAGCCACTTCTGTGGTTGGACACCAGAAGCACCCAGAAGCCCCCCTCCAGCGCTTGAATTGCATGTCGCTGGGTGTTCTTCCTCCCCCTTCTAAGCTGTTCACTCCCAGCCTTGCCGGCTTCGAGAGAGGACTCGGCTCCGTGTACAAAGCCGCATCTCCCAGGAACACTCACCAGCCCCAATGCATCAAGTTGCCCCCTTTATATTCCAGGAATCAGACAGGATCTTCTTTTTGGCCCCTGAAACTTTCATATTCAGTCTGAACACAGAATAGCTATTTCCCCCCCATTTTAAATCTACCTCAGTTGGAGAAAGCAAATGAGCTACAGAGGAGTGGTTAAAAAAAATGGACTCTAAGCTGCTCAACCCGCTGGAGGATTTCTTCCTCACGTCTGCCAAGGACCAGTGGAAGGCAGGCATGGCCCAGGAGTTCAGTGTGGGGGGTGCACCAGAGAGTTTGCTGGTCTTCTTATAAAAATGTGAGCATTAAAAAGTACTTTCTGTCAACGCCATCACAGGACTTGGGGTTTCCAGGGAATTCCCCCAGAACAACTGCCTCGCTGCCTTTCACAAACATCTCGTCTCGGCCTCCTTCTCTGGCTGTGTGTGCACTGGAATCCCAGGGCAACGTAGTTTATTGTTTTAATATCTGTCTGACACAAAGCAAACCGTCCTCCAGTGACTCCTTATCTGTCATATGTATTTCTGTGAAAGAAATATCAAGACAAATAAGATGTTTGGGGGCGCACCACGGGATGGTAGTTTTTGCAATTGGCAGCCTTTTGCAGAAGTGAGACCCCCATCTGCAAAAGACGAAAGCCACCATTCTGCATTGAGATTAATAACCAAAGCACCCAGAGAGCTAGACGGCAGCCGCCCGAAATGTGGCGTCTTCTTTGCAGATTCCTGTCTGTAAACAACTGAGGATGTTCAACTAGTGGGGTTTTTTCTTCCCCCTGAAATTCTCTCTCTCTCTTTTTTTTTTTTTAAGAGGGCAAAACAGTCACAACAAAGTTATCTCTGATCACGAGCTGGCCAAAGTAACTGCAGCTGTGGATGAAGCCGCAAATCCAGTTGGGGTGATGCTGGGGCGTGGACTGAAAATACAACTGAGCCAGGTAGCTGGTGTCCAGGTGAAATAAGTTAACATAGGAGCTAGGAAAAACCTCTTAAAAACCACCTGTTCAGGGGCGCGTGGGTGGCTCAGTCGTTAAACGTCTGCCTTCAGCTCAGGTCATGATCCCAGGGTCCTGGGATGGAGCCCCGCATCGGGCTCCCTGCTCAGCGGGGAGCCTGCTTCTCCCTCTCCCACTCCCCCTGCTTGTGTTCCCTCTCTCACTGTTTTAACTCTGTCAAATAAATAAATAAAAGCTGTAAAAACAAAACAAAACACCTGTTCGTAAATCAGAGCGCCGTGCCACGTGGTGGGAAAGCAGGGCTGGTGGCGCCAGGCACAGAGATGGTGCTTCAGTGATGGGGACAGAATGATACAGGGGTTCAGGGAGCGGTGGTGGTGGCTGCACAGCTGTGTCTGGCAGAGGGCAATCGGTGGGCATTAAATCGGGTGTGTGCTATGACTGAGGTGACAGGCAGAGCATGGCCCAGTAGATGTCTCAGAATCTCCCCGTCCATGGGCTCAAAGAGGGAAATAGGATATCAGTGTGTCTATAATGTGGGAGAATGGTGAGAACGTCAATATTTAGCTGACCTACCAAGAGGCATTAAAAATGCCGTGTTAACAGAGGGTTAGTCTCCTGTTGGGTATGGGCCCCAAATATCCCTGTAATTTGTTTGCAAGTCTGAGACATTAGCATTGTGTATCTATTATCTGTCTTGCCCACAACTTGACACTACAGAGGCTGACTTAAGGACACCTTGCTTAATTAAACTGAATTTAAATAAAAACATTTTAAAGAGAGGACTCCTTGCTCATGAAGTTTTTACATTGCATGGAAGGGTACCTGGCATAGAGAAAGAACTTGATGAAAATTGGTTAAATGAAGTACTGCATTCTAACCCCCTCTCCCCCATCAAAGGACTGATAAAATAGGTAAAGGACGGGAGGGATTATTTCAGAGATGATAATAGAGGACAGAGGTATGTTGTCCCCATAATGCTGAGCCACAGACATAGAAGGAGCAAGGCACTGACTCCTGGTTGGAAAGATCCACTCTGGAGCACCTTTTAGACCAGCATTACTGGAAGCTGTGGAAGGACCCAGAATCAACCCAAGCAAAAGATGAGGCATGCGAAGGACGTTAATGGAGTCTCACCATTTATCCTAGGGAACCTGGGGCAGGTCTCAGAGAAAGCCAACAGCACCAAAAGGAGGCCAACAGCACCAAAAGGAGGCCTCTAACTCCACATTTGTTTGTTGTTTTTTAGGAGGGCAAAGCTAAGCCAATCCACCCTATTTAAATAAAAACATTTTAAAGAGAGGACGCCTTGCTCATGAAGTTTTTACATTGCATGGAAGGGTACCTGGCATAGAGAAAGAACTTGATGAAAATTGGTTAAATGAAGTACTGCATTCTAACCCCCTCTCCCCCATCAAAGGACTGATAAAATAGGTAAAGGACGGGAGGGATTATTTCAGAGATGATAATAGAGGACAGAGGTATGTTGTCCCCATAATGCTGAGCCACAGACATAGAAGGAGCAAGGCACTGACTCCTGGTTGGAAAGATCCACTCTGGAGCACCTTTTAGACCAGCATTACTGGAAGCTGTGGAAGGACCCAGAATCAACCCAAGCAAAAGATGAGGCATGCGAAGGACGTTAATGGAGTCTCACCATTTATCCTAGGGAACCTGGGGCAGGTCTCAGAGAAAGCCAACAGCACCAAAAGGAGGCCAACAGCACCAAAAGGAGGCCTCTAACTCCACATTTGTTTGTTGTTTTTTAGGAGGGCAAAACGAAGCCAATCCACCCTATTTAGATTGAATTCATGTCTCTATCTTACTTTGATAAGTACCAAGAGAAGCATATTCTGTTTACGTGCCTGCCTTCCACTATTGGTGTTGAAATGTGATAAGATGGCACAAGGTGTCAAAGGCCCATGCAAGTGCACGTTGAAAAGAAGGTCCCTTTTGCTCTCCTCCCCCTCATAGCCAGCTGTCTGGAGTCCGGCCCTTTCAGATAGGAATGCTGGCCTAACAAAGGGGTCAGTAAACTACAGCCCTTGGGCCACATCTGGCCCTAAGACTGTTTCTGTCAATAAAGTGTTATTGGAAGCAGTCACACCTATTCATTTCTGTGCTGTCTGTGGCTACTTTCAAGCTATCGACAGAGTTGAGCAGTTGCCAACAGCAACCCGATGGCCCACAAGGCTGGAAATATTTACTGTCTGGCCTTTTAAAGGACAATTTTGTCAACCCCTGGCCAGACAGATCAGACATGGAAGAACTGCCGCTCCAGCAATCCAGGGTTGAGAAGAAGCAAGCACACGTTGGCCTGAGTGCAGAGGCTGGACAGCTGCCCTGGACCACTCCCTGCCCGGACACGTCCAGGAGCCGAGCCCGTGGTTGCTTCACTTCCACTCACCGGTGGATAGATTCAGAGACTAGTGAAGACGGAAGTCTTGGGACTGAGCTAGGTTGGGTTCAAAGTTGATCTGGCTAGGTCACCTTGGTCAAATTTCTTAATCCTTCTAATCCTAAATGTTTTCAAGCAAACAGGCATAATCATATTTCACGCTTTCCTTGTGAGGATTCAAGGAGAAAGTTCATGTGAAGGGCTCAGCAGAATGCCTGACGTACAATAAGTGCTCAATAACCAGGAGTTAATATTGGTATAGTTACTATCATTTTTTTTTATTATTTCAGGGCTGGACTAGGGTAGGGCCAGTTAGGCACACACTTTGGGTACAAAATTTAAGAGGAGGTGACACCAAAAAACCCACCAGTAATCAGGATAAATCTTAAGTTTTTAAAAAATCAAAATTATTATTTAAAAAGCCCATGATGAACAACAGACTTTCAAATGTTAAGCAAAAAAGTGCTATGTTGAGCATATTGGACCCTAAGGTAAAAAAAAAAAATGGGTAATACTTGTCCTGTCTTAATGAAAATTTTGATATTTTGTTCACTGTCAATTTTTTTCCATTAATTTAGATTTTTTAAAATAATGTCTTGGAATACTATTTATCTTGACTACTGAGTTTTTTGGCACCTCTTTAGATTTTGTCTAACGTGAGTCCCTCTCTTGCCTCACCCTCATCCTGGCTCTGATTATCCTTCTTTTAAGTGACTCCTCCAGAAAATATTAGAAAAGGCCTTTTCAGAGCCCCACGGAGCTCTGAAATATTGGAGAGGGAGAGAGGAGACACGGGTCTTTCAACCAGTGTGTCAGTAACACAGTGACCTGTACGTATACTTTCTATCAACTGAACTCAGTCCACTGACATTTTCTGTATTGGGCAGAAGAAAGAGGAAGCCATAAATTAATTTAGGCTGTTACTTTAATTACAGAAACCAGTGGAAGTTCTATCAATTACCTAAAATTAGAACAGTGCGGGCCTGATTTATGTTGTTTCTGCCACTTGAATCATTGTTTTATGAATTCCACACAATTACTTCCATAAAATCTGCAATCAATACATCAATTAAAACCATGCCACCACTGCTTGCCCTTGAGTTTCATAAAAGTGAATAAATGAGGAAGTGATTTTGCATTTGGATAACATTTAGCATCCTGGGACGGTGGTACTAGATTTCCCGCCACCCTGTGGTCAGGAATGAAGATTTCAGGGGGAATTAACAGTCATCTTCCTTTCTCGTTAGGACTTGTCCTCGCATGGATCTCAAGCTCATCTGCGGCTTCCGTGTAACTATGTGAAAATACACTTGCTTGCATTGGTAAGCACATGGAGCCAACCGTACATTTCTGCTGGAAAATGCTTTTTTTGCCTGTTGACAAATAAAACTGGTACCTCTGTGTCAAGGTACTTGCTGGGGACTGAAAAGTGTCCTCCCCCCACAATTACATGTTGACACCCTAACTCCCAATGTGATGATGTTTAGGAATGAGGCCTTTGGGAGGTAATTAAGTTGAGGTAAGTCATGAGGTGGGGCCTCATAAGAACAGACACCCAAGCGCTTGCTTTCTCTGCCCTGTAAGGACATGGTGAGAAGGTGACCATCTATGAGCCAGGAAGAGAGCCCTCATCAGAACCCACCATGCTAGGACCCTAATCTCAGAATTCCAGCCTCCGGAATGGAGAGAAAATAAGTTTCTGTTGTCTAAGCACCACCCCCCATCTACGGTATTTTTTATGGCAGCCCTAGAAAAATAACAGAATGCTAAGGAATACTTGCTCTTGGCAGGGATCTTGTGACCTAAAGTGTTCTCTAAAGCTGTAACAAGAGAAAAGACGGATATGCTTGCCTGTGTCTTTAAAAATGTAGCTGGAGTGTAAGCAAGATCAAAGGCCCAAATAGGAAGTATGTTTGCGATATCTATGCTCTTCACAGGTTAATTCCCCCTAATGAATAGTTCTCTCTCAATGTGAATTAAAAATAAAATAAGAAACAGAGCAGAGGATCATAGGGGAAGGAATGGAAAACTGAATGGGAAGTCGTCAGGGAGAGAAAAACTGAGAGACTCTTAACTACAGGAAACAAACTGAGGGTAGCTGGAGGGGAGGTGGGTGGGGGGATGGAGTAACTGGGTGACGGGCATGAAGGATATCAGGATGGAACCACCAATCCCATGTTTGGGAGGCTAGATGTGGGATTTGAGGCACTGGGATGTCAGCGTATATGTAAAGATACTTGCTGCAGGCTTTAGGAAAAAAAGTAGTTTGAATGAGTGTGGACAGAGAAAAGCTGAAGGACCACGGGACGGCGTGAAAATACCCAAACGGCTGAATGGGAGGGAGCCAAAATCTGCTATTAAGTGAAACAAAATATGATTAAAATGTGTAATGTGTGCATAATACATATGGGTGACACTCCCCTGTGTATAAAATCAAACTACCAACACCCCCATTTCATGTGTGTATGTCCTTCTTTGCATTATTATGGAGAAAATGTGGAAAGATGCTTTGCAGGCAGTCAATATGGGTTACCTTAAAGGTGTATGTTTTTGGATAATACGGGGACATTATTACCACATCATTCCACACACGTGTGTGTGTGTTTATTTGCATACTTCTCTAATTATAGGGAGCACATGCTGTATTTGTAATTTAAAGTCTATTCATGAAATTGTAAAGAAAGCAGAATTAAACGGGTAACATTGACCGGCTCTGGGAAACATCTACGTCACATGGAAATAAGGATCAGTGAGAGCTCGCTTTGCTAATCCAAATCAGAAAGTGACATTGCCATTCATTGGAACCATGGATTTACCTCTTGATATTTCAACTAATAAAAAATGGAGGTAATGTTTTCATTTGGAAGAAAGGTGACATGTTCTTTCCATTCCTAGTTTTGCCTGGAGTCATTGTTGATAGTAAGTACGCACTGTACGCAAACAGCACTGATAATAAAGCAGGTGTCTTTCCCCCAGACGGGAGGAGCATACAGATCACTGGCCCCAGGAGCGGGAAGGCAGTGAGCGAGCCCGCCAGCCCTGCCCCAGCTTTTACCAAACCCCTCTGTTAAGGGGTCAGATGTGGGCTCTTCAAAGTAAACACAATGCTATTAAATGAATTCAAATTATTTTAAAACTAACAAAGTAGTTCATGTAATAACTTTAATTAGTTTAGCTGATGAAATGTTAATGTTCTTAAGACAAAAATACTAATATTAAATGTTTTCCATTTGGTACAAGTGATCTTGCCTAATTCTCTGGAGTTTTGCTTCACCTTCATTTGTCTGCTAAAAAGTTGGCCCACTTTACACTCTGGATGCTAGTGGTTCATTGGGACACATGAGAGGATGCGTCATGTCCCGTGACACAAGCCGAATTGGGGTTTCACTCCAGGATAAAGGTCGGGATGAGGGGGAAAACCTGGGGTCAGTCGGGGAGAGATGGGAGAACCTGTAGGATTAGGTTGTACTGACACGGAGCTGTGAGTAGAAATCTTTCTCTTACTGCTTTCATGTCCTGGGTCATATTATCAGGATGATTCACTTAAGTGGGGGAAAATCCATTATGTAAAAATGCATCTTAAAAAACAGATAACCTCAAGTAGGAATTATTTTCATTACAGAGGAATTCAGCAGGGTTCCTTGAAAACCCATCTCCCCTACTGCATTTAAGGGTGTTATTTACAGATGATTAGCTCTTTGGTTAGGCAGAGGGGCAATTTAAGTCTAAAACATCCAAGGCCAGTTAAAGATCCACGGGGGAAAAAAAAGCCAACACGAGCTCAGGAGTAATCATGGAAGTCAGTAAATACATAAGATCTGATTTACGAAAGTGTAATGTATACACACCTTCCTACAGGAGTACAACTATTAGATAACCATGAGAAATATATACATTTTCAAGTTAAAAAGCAGGTGCATCCTACAAGATTCCTGAGAAGTAAGGGATCCTCAGCTTTTGGGGAGAAGGCTGGATTCTTAGCAAAAAGAGGCCACACTGTTCAAAGGTGTGGTGGCTCTAAAGACAAGAGAGGTGGCTCTCAGGCATGTGGATGTCACACTCAGAGAGGAGATGAACCTGGGTGGCCGTGTGTGTGCCCGTACTGTGTGTGTGTGTGTGTGTGTGTGTGTGTGTGTGTGTGCAAGCGCCCATGTGTGTGACAGAGACAGAGAGAGCGCAGGCAAACAAAAATGACCCTCTATGTGCTGGCGGGATTGTTTCTAGAACATATGACTCTGCACTGGAAAATACACCTTAATCTGGAAGAGAAAACCTAAGTGATGTTTCAAAGAAGCCAGCTAACCCTGTGACCCAGCGATTGCACTACTAGGTATTTACCCCAACAGTACAGATGTAGTGAAAAGAAGGGGCACCTGCACCCCAACGTTCATAGCAGCAATGTCCACAATAGCTAAACTGTAGAAGGGGCCGAGATGTCCTTCAACAGATGAATGGATAAAGAAGACGTGGTTCATATATACAACGGAATATGACTCAGCTACCAGAAAGGATAAATACCCACCATTTGCATCGACATGGACGGAAATGGAGGGGATTATGGTAAGTGAAATAAGTCAAGCAGAGAAAGACAATTCTCATACGGCCTCACTCATGCATGGAACATAAGGAATAGCACGGAGGACCATAGGGGAAGGGAGGGAAAAACTGAACGGGAAAAAATCAGAGAGGGAGAAAAACCATGAGAGACTCTGGATTTTGGGAAACAAAATCCCTGAGGGTTTCGGGAGGCGTGGGGGATGGGGTAACCAGGTGATGGGGATTAAGGAGGGCATGTGATGTGATGCACTGGGTGTTAAATGCTACTAATGAATCGTTGAACACTGCCTCAAAAACTAATGATGTGCTGTATGTCGGCTAACTGAGCATAATAAAAAAAATACATAAAAATAACACCAAAAAACCCCCCAAAAAACAAAAACGAAAAAAACAAAGAAGCCAGATAACGGCAATCAGTCCAGCCCCCAAAAGTATTGCTGGCCTGGAGCACTAAAGCCGAAAGCCTCAGCAATGCGTCTCAGGGAGGAACGGGACGTCTTCACACGCAGCGTCGTCGCCTAGAGATGGAAGTATCTACCGTCCCTTTGGCGACCCAGGTGGGGAAGGAGAAACCTCCGCGTTCGCTTCCTTAGAGACACTCCCCGAGCTTGTCAGTCTGGATGCCATTCCTTAACAGATCGACAAGTGAAGATCCTTGGTTTTTTTTGGGGAGGGGGTGGAAAAAATATTTTATTTTTATTTTTTTTTAAATAATAACATTTTTTA
>NC_048227.1:32501014-32594310 GCF_002007445.2 Ailuropoda melanoleuca
ATCGACAGAGTTGAGCAGTTGCCAACAGCAACCCGATGGCCCACAAGGCTGGAAATATTTACTGTCTGGCCTTTTAAAGGACAATTTTGTCAACCCCTGGCCAGACAGATCAGACATGGAAGAACTGCCGCTCCAGCAATCCAGGGTTGAGAAGAAGCAAGCACACGTTGGCCTGAGTGCAGAGGCTGGACAGCTGCCTAGAGGCTGCCCTGGACCACTTCCTGCCCGGCCACGTCCAGGAGCCGAGCCCGTGGTTGCCTTCACTTCCACTCACCGGTGGATAGATTCAGAGACTAGTGAAGACGGAAGTCTTGGGACTGAGCTAGGTTGGGTTCAAAGTTGATCTGGCTAGGTCACCTTGGTCAAATTTCTTAATCCTTCTAATCCTAAATGTTTTCAAGCAAACAGGCATAATCATATTTCACGCTTTCCTTGTGAGGATTCAAGGAGAAAGTTCATGTGAAGGGCTCAGCAGAATGCCTGACGTACAATAAGTGCTCAATAACCAGGAGTTAATATTGGTATAGTTACTATCATTTTTTTTTATTATTTCAGGGCTGGACTAGGGTAGGGCCAGTTAGGCACACACTTTGGGTACAAAATTTAAGAGGAGGTGACACCAAAAAACCCACCAGTAATCAGGATAAATCTTAAGTTTTTAAAAAATCAAAATTATTATTTAAAAAGCCCATGATGAACAACAGACTTTCAAATGTTAAGCAAAAAAGTGCTATGTTGAGCATATTGGACCCTAAGGTAAAAAAAAAAAAATGGGTAATACTCATCCTGTCTTAATGAAAATTTTGATATTTTGTTCACTGTCAATTTTTTTCCATTAATTTAGATTTTTTAAAATAATGTCTTGGAATACTATTTATCTTGACTACTGAGTTTTTTGGCACCTCTTTAGATTTTGTCTAACGTGAGTCCCTCTCTTGCCTCACCCTCATCCTGGCTCTGATTATCCTTCTTTTAAGTGACTCCTCCAGAAAATATTAGAAAAGGCCTTTTCAGAGCCCCACGGAGCTCTGAAATATTGGAGAGGGAGAGAGGAGACACGGGTCTTTCAACCAGTGTGTCAGTAACACAGTGACCTGTACGTATACTTTCTATCAACTGAACTCAGTCCACTGACATTTTCTGTATTGGGCAGAAGAAAGAGGAAGCCATAAATTAATTTAGGCTGTTACTTTAATTACAGAAACCAGTGGAAGTTCTATCAATTACCTAAAATTAGAACAGTGCGGGCCTGATTTATGTTGTTTCTGCCACTTGAATCATTGTTTTATGAATTCCACACAATTACTTCCATAAAATCTGCAATCAATACATCAATTAAAACCATGCCACCACTGCTTGCCCTTGAGTTTCATAAAAGTGAATAAATGAGGAAGTGATTTTGCATTTGGATAACATTTAGCATCCTGGGACGGTGGTACTAGATTTCCCGCCACCCTGTGGTCAGGAATGAAGATTTCAGGAGGAATTAACAGTCATCTTCCTTTCTCGTTAGGACTTGTCCTCGCATGGATCTCAAGCTCATCTGCGGCTTCCGTGTAACTATGTGAAAATACACTTGCTTGCATTGGTAAGCACATGGAGCCAACCGTACATTTCTGCTGGAAAATGCTTTTTTTGCCTGTTGACAAATAAAACTGGTACCTCTGTGTCAAGGTACTTGCTGGGGACTGAAAAGTGTCCTCCCCCCACAATTACATGTTGACACCCTAACTCCCAATGTGATGATGTTTAGGAATGAGGCCTTTGGGAGGTAATTAAGTTGAGGTAAGTCATGAGGTGGGGCCTCATAAGAACAGACACCCAAGCGCTTGCTTTCTCTGCCCTGTAAGGACATGGTGAGAAGGTGACCATCTATGAGCCAGGAAGAGAGCCCTCATCAGAACCCACCATGCTAGGACCCTAATCTCAGAATTCCAGCCTCCGGAATGGAGAGAAAATAAGTTTCTGTTGTCTAAGCACCACCCCCCATCTACGGTATTTTTTATGGCAGCCCTAGAAAAATAACAGAATGCTAAGGAATACTTGCTCTTGGCAGGGATCTTGTGACCTAAAGTGTTCTCTAAAGCTGTAACAAGAGAAAAGACGGATATGCTTGCCTGTGTCTTTAAAAATGTAGCTGGAGTGTAAGCAAGATCAAAGGCCCAAATAGGAAGTATGTTTGCGATATCTATGCTCTTCACAGGTTAATTCCCCCTAATGAATAGTTCTCTCTCAATGTGAATTAAAAATAAAATAAGAAACAGAGCAGAGGATCATAGGGGAAGGAATGGAAAACTGAATGGGAAGTCGTCAGGGAGAGAAAAACTGAGAGACTCTTAACTACAGGAAACAAACTGAGGGTAGCTGGAGGGGAGGTGGGTGGGGGGATGGAGTAACTGGGTGACGGGCATGAAGGATATCAGGATGGAACCACCAATCCCATGTTTGGGAGGCTAGATGTGGGATTTGAGGCACTGGGATGTCAGCGTATATGTAAAGATACTTGCTGCAGGCTTTAGGAAAAAAAGTAGTTTGAATGAGTGTGGACAGAGAAAAGCTGAAGGACCACGGGACGGCGTGAAAATACCCAAACGGCTGAATGGGAGGGAGCCAAAATCTGCTATTAAGTGAAACAAAATATGATTAAAATGTGTAATGTGTGCATAATACATATGGGTGACACTCCCCTGTGTATAAAATCAAACTACCAACACCCCCATTTCATGTGTGTATGTCCTTCTTTGCATTATTATGGAGAAAATGTGGAAAGATGCTTTGCAGGCAGTCAATATGGGTTACCTTAAAGGTGTATGTTTTTGGATAATACGGGGACATTATTACCACATCATTCCACACACGTGTGTGTGTGTTTATTTGCATACTTCTCTAATTATAGGGAGCACATGCTGTATTTGTAATTTAAAGTCTATTCATGAAATTGTAAAGAAAGCAGAATTAAACGGGTAACATTGACCGGCTCTGGGAAACATCTACGTCACATGGAAATAAGGATCAGTGAGAGCTCGCTTTGCTAATCCAAATCAGAAAGTGACATTGCCATTCATTGGAACCATGGATTTACCTCTTGATATTTCAACTAATAAAAAATGGAGGTAATGTTTTCATTTGGAAGAAAGGTGACATGTTCTTTCCATTCCTAGTTTTGCCTGGAGTCATTGTTGATAGTAAGTACGCACTGTACGCAAACAGCACTGATAATAAAGCAGGTGTCTTTCCCCCAGACGGGAGGAGCATACAGATCACTGGCCCCAGGAGCGGGAAGGCAGTGAGCGAGCCCGCCAGCCCTGCCCCAGCTTTTACCAAACCCCTCTGTTAAGGGGTCAGATGTGGGCTCTTCAAAGTAAACACAATGCTATTAAATGAATTCAAATTATTTTAAAACTAACAAAGTAGTTCATGTAATAACTTTAATTAGTTTAGCTGATGAAATGTTAATGTTCTTAAGACAAAAATACTAATATTAAATGTTTTCCATTTGGTACAAGTGATCTTGCCTAATTCTCTGGAGTTTTGCTTCACCTTCATTTGTCTGCTAAAAAGTTGGCCCACTTTACACTCTGGATGCTAGTGGTTCATTGGGACACATGAGAGGATGCGTCATGTCCCGTGACACAAGCCGAATTGGGGTTTCACTCCAGGATAAAGGTCGGGATGAGGGGGAAAACCTGGGGTCAGTCGGGGAGAGATGGGAGAACCTGTAGGATTAGGTTGTACTGACACGGAGCTGTGAGTAGAAATCTTTCTCTTACTGCTTTCATGTCCTGGGTCATATTATCAGGATGATTCACTTAAGTGGGGGAAAATCCATTATGTAAAAATGCATCTTAAAAAACAGATAACCTCAAGTAGGAATTATTTTCATTACAGAGGAATTCAGCAGGGTTCCTTGAAAACCCATCTCCCCTACTGCATTTAAGGGTGTTATTTACAGATGATTAGCTCTTTGGCTAGGCAGAGGGGCAATTTAAGTCTAAAACATCCAAGGCCAGTTAAAGATCCACGGGGGAAAAAAAAGCCAACACGAGCTCAGGAGTAATCATGGAAGTCAGTAAATACATAAGATCTGATTTACGAAAGTGTAATGTATACACACCTTCCTACAGGAGTACAACTATTAGATAACCATGAGAAATATATACATTTTCAAGTTAAAAAGCAGGTGCATCCTACAAGATTGCTGAGAAGTAAGGAATCCTCAGCTTTTGGGGAGAAGGCTGGATTCTTAGCAAAAAGAGGCCACACTGTTCAAAGGTGTGGTGGCTCTAAAGACAAGAGAGGTGGCTCTCAGGCATGTGGATGTCACACTCAGAGAGGAGATGAACCTGGGTGGCCGTGTGTGTGCCCGTACTGTGTGTGTGTGTGTGTGTGTGTGTGTGTGTGTGTGTGCAAGCGCCCATGTGTGTGACAGAGACAGAGAGAGCGCAGGCAAACAAAAATGACCCTCTATGTGCTGGCGGGATTGTTTCTAGAACATATGACTCTGCACTGGAACATACACCTTAATCTGGAAGAGAAAACCTAAGTGATGTTCAAAGAAGCCAGCTAACCCTGTGACCCAGCGACTGCACTACTAGGTATTTACCCCAACAGTACAGATGGAGTGAAAAGAAGGGGCACCTGCACCCCAACGTTCATAGCAGCAATGTCCACAATAGCTAAACTGTAGAAGGGGCCGAGATGTCCTTCAACAGATGAATGGATAAAGAAGACGTGGTTCATATATACAACGGAATATGACTCAGCTACCAGAAAGGATAAATACCCACCATTTGCATCGACATGGACGGAAATGGAGGGGATTATGGTAAGTGAAATAAGTCAAGCAGAGAAAGACAATTCTCATAGGGCCTCACTCATGCATGGAACATAAGGAATAGCACGGAGGACCATAGGGGAAGGGAGGGAAAAACTGAACGGGAAAAAATCAGAGAGGGAGAAAAACCATGAGAGACTCTGGATTTTGGGAAACAAAATCCCTGAGGGTTTCGGGAGGCGTGGGGGATGGGGTAACCAGGTGATGGGGATTAAGGAGGGCATGTGATGTGATGCACTGGGTGTTAAATGCTACTAATGAATCGTTGAACACTGCCTCAAAAACTAATGATGTGCTGTATGTCGGCTAACTGAGCATAATAAAAAAAATACATAAAAATAACACCAAAAAACCCCCCAAAAAACAAAAACGAAANAACACCAAAAAAACCCCCAAAAAACAAAAACGAAAAAAACAAAGAAGCCAGATAACGGCAATCAGTCCAGCCCCCAAAAGTATTGCTCGCCTGGAGCACTAAAGCCGAAAGCCTCAGCAATGCGTCTCAGGGAGGAACGGGACGTCTTCACACGCAGCGTCGTCGCCTAGAGATGGAAGTATCTACCGTCCCTTTGGCGACCCAGGTGGGGAAGGAGAAACCTCCGCGTTCGCTTCCTTAGAGACACTCCCCGAGCTTGTCAGTCTGGATGCCATTCCTTAACAGATCGACAAGTGAAGATCCTTGGTTTTTTTTGGGGAGGGGGTGGAAAAAATATTTTATTTTTATTTTTTTTTAAATAATAACATTTTTTAATTATATTATGTTAGTCACCATACAGTACATCCCTAGTTTTGATGTAAAGATCCTTGTTTTAAGAAACTAGGTTTTTGTTTTGTTTTGTTATGGGGTAGGACAATGAATTATTTATTAATTGTTGTTTCCTTTAACACTGATATATACAAGGACATTTCTTTAATATTTCTGAGAAGTTTCTACCAACAATGGGGGGGTTGATTAAAATGTACTATTGTGAGATGATAGAATATTATGAGGCCCTTAACATATTTTCATAAAGTGCACATGACATGATAATCAGTGAAAATAATAGGATGAAAAATGTGTAGGTAATATGATTGATTATGCAATTTAAAAATGAAGGGTGTTGGACACACATTATACAGTTTCTATAATTATTATAAATTTTTACTTTTAAACTCAGAAAAATGTATAAACAGTGAAGTGATATTGTCATTTTGGATTTTCAATCATGAAATGGACACTTTATATCTGAGATCAACACACTTTTTCTGTAAAGAGCTGGAATGACAATATTTTAGGTTTCGTGGGCCACTTCTGTCTCTGCCACATGTTGTGTTTTGTTTTTGTTCTGTTTCCACAATCCTTCAAAAAATCTAAAACCCACTCCTTAGCTCACGAGCTTTTCAAAAACAGGCTGTGAGCTGGATTTGGTCCCTGGGCTGTAGTTTGCTGACCCCTGCTTCAGATGACATCGTCTCCTCTGTATGCCTCCCCTATTTTAATATGAAGAATTTGCGATAGATTTCCATGTTTGATATTGATGATACACATTTTCCCCCAAAGCTGCCTTCGAATGACTATCCCGATTCAAACCAGCCCTTATTTGGAATTAATCTGAACAGAGAACTGAAATAGAAATGCATATTTCATATGATCATTGAGAGCCATGGTTTCCAATATGGTAGCCACTAGCCCCCTGTGGCTAATTAGAGTAACAGTAATTAACATTGAATTAAATAAAAAAGTCAGTGCCTCTGTCCCACGAGCCCACGTACTGGACAGCACAGATATGGAACATTTCATCTTAGACAGTTCTATAGGACAACGATGTTACAGAATAAAACAAAATAACACTCTGGAACTCAACTGTGGTTAAGTTTTGGACCGCCAATGTTCCTTCAGAAAATAACATTTATAGAGAAGGGAGGGGAGAGAGACAAGGGAATGACGATGATATTTAGGGTCAAATGGAGCCAGAAAAGCTGTCAAAAGTTGAATAATCTCCCAGGTTCAAAAACCGAATCTACCACATTGTGGCTGTGTGATCCTGGGTTATCACTCTGCCTCAGTACCCCTCCATTCCTCTGCTGTAAAGCAAACATTATAATACCTACCTGGTGTGGATTTGGAGGACGAAACAAGGTTGAGCAGGTGAAAATATGTACTAACATCCTAATCTTAGTTCTACAAGATACACGCACACACATTTTTGCTGCCCAAAGGGGGCAACGTCCATACATTAAGAAAGAACCACTTCTTGCCTGTATGGTTGGATTTTGGCTTCCCAGAAACACAGGAAGACACTCTGCATTTACTTCATGTCTAACCTGCTGTGGAAGGTGCTATGCTGGTTGGGAAGAACACCAGGCTGCCCCATAACCTGGCACCTTCAGAAACCCTGGGGATTCTCACAGTCATGTCTTTGGTTTCTGGTGACTGTTTCTAACCTGTGCTCCCCAGCAAAGAGTTTGGTTTTTCTGAGCCTTTGGGAATTGAGATGCTTGATCTTGGCACTTGGAGAGGATTCCCCTGTCTCTCATTGTCCTAATCATCATGCACCCGTTACTGCTGCTCTCCATCACCCCCTTCTCTAGCTGGTCTCCAGCAGCCCACCTTCTCCTGTCCCCACACTCACTGCTGAGCACTGATCCCAGTGAGGACCAATTTCTTAGTTATGGGGATTTCAAAGGGTGAAAATCTTACAGCCTATGAAATAGATGTGAAGGACTCAGCTGTGGCTGGGAGTCTTTCTCAGGAGGGGCAAACCAGCTGGGGGTACCATGATGGAATCCACGAGAACTGTAATTGTTCAACCTGTTCTGGGAACTGGGGTGGGGGTGGGGCATTTTTCTACCCTGGAGCATCCATCCCAGGCAGAGAAATCCTTGGTTTTTCCCTGTCAACATCGTGATCTATCTTCCATATTTATTTTTGGTCTTCTCCCCCAGCACTTGATGGCTATATTCCTATCTATCAAAGTGCCTTTTCTTGTTGTTCCCCCCACCCGGTTAATTGGGGGAGAACCACATTCTCTCTCCTCCTCCTGCTCATTGGAATCACATAGCAAAGGGCAGAACAGCCTTGCAAACAAGTCGTTATTTTCCACCCTTAGAAAATGGTGCCACTTGGATGGCCTGCATATTTTACGTCAATTATTTTCACGTTAATTTGCAAAGCTGTCATAGAAGGCAGGCAGTGAGCTTTAGCCCCACCCCCCCATGCGCCTTCCTCCCCACCCAGACCAATGCCCCATGTCCCATCCATTGGACCCGATTTGCCGGGTCTTAACAAAGGATGACTGGGACATCTGGAAGTGAGCATTCAGATGTAATGAGCAAAGGGGTTCAATGCTAAGGTGACGGGGACACAGAGACATGCTTATGAGAACCAACCTGATCTTGTGGAGAGCCACAGGGAGGGTGGAGCAGAGAGGGAGGGGAGGAGGAGAACTTACATGGCAGGGAAGGTGATTGGACTCAGATTTATGTCACAAAACAAAGAGAGAGCCACAACAGCGGGCTTACTTGCGGAAGTATATACAAGTGAACTGGGGGCACTGTACATGGAAGATCCCTCCTGGTTTGCCTGGCACAACAGCACCGTGCCTACGAAAGAGAGAGAGATAGATGGTATCTGGTTTGGGAACAGGCACACTACACCTGAGAGATCACGGCAACGCAAACAAGAAAGGCAGAGAAATGAAAACATAGCCACATCCCCGTGCACGTGACGGGGACACCCGTGACAGCCCCCTGGCTTAGCCGCAGGGAGTTGGGAACCCACCCTCCAGCCCTCCAAGCACGGGTTACCCTCGTCACCTGGGGTTTCTGTAGTGGGGTCTGGCTGCTCCAGGACCCAGTTTTGGATCGGTGATGGTGGCAGCATGGCACACGCCAAAGGGGGCTTGAGAAATATCAGAGAGAACTAGATGACAGGGCTGGCTCAGAGGCCACGTAGCTGTGTGATCTTGGTAAGTCACTGTACCTCTCTGTGCCTTGGGATTCCCATCTGGAAAATGGGGTGAATATACCTACCTCCAGGAAGGGTTGTGAATCGTATGGCTAGAGATGTGCCCCAGGCAGGGGCTGGCAAGTAATCATGGCTCAGTAAAGGGGAAGCACGTGAACTGCTATGTTTGGAGGAAACTTTTCCTCCCCCCACTTTAGACTGTCTGAGTCAGTTCTTCAGGGGAAGAACAGAAGTATGGCAGGGCAGAAATGAACGCAACTTTCACCTTCCGCATGACCCACCCTGGACCCACGCTGGGCTTGTGGCGAGACAATCTTCGGCTTCTGCGTATCTCATTTCTTCCCGAAAGCTCCCAGCCTTCTAGCCGGAGAAGCTGCCTCACCGAGCCCGCACTGCGGACCTGACTGTCCTCTGCCTGGTTTAAAGCAAAGGGCGCCGAGCTCATCCTCGCACAGTGGAATTTTACAGCGGAGAGGAACGGTGGAATCCGGAGATATCTCCTCAATCTGTGATGTGTTCTGAACCACCGCCCACTCCAAGGACGAGCAGGGTCAGGAATCCTCGGGGTATCAATTCTCTCTCCTGCTGCTACAAAGCTCACACTCAGACTTTGAAAAGAATGAGAGAGACTTCTGAGGAGTTGTCAGCCCATTACTGATGATGGAAACGTGTTCCTGTGGTTTCTGTTCACTTGCCTACATGCGATTTTGGGTTTTGGATCTGCCTGCTGTCACCACAACGGGAAAGCTTCCCCCATGAGAAGAAGCCTGTCTCACCGTGAGCTCACCCACGTCGTTGGAGCCCTGCCCTAGTGCTGGCTAAGGGGTTCTACAGTCCTTTAGTATCTTGCCCAAGGTCAACAGAAGTGTAGTTACAACTTGCAGAGTGAGTGGGGGTCTGCCAAACAGAGAGGGATTGCCACGTGAACCGTCAAAAGCCATCTTTCCTGAACTAAAAAACCGAACGCAGTTCCAGAGGTGGTCTCAGTGACCGCTGCCCCCTCCTTCAGGTACGGAGCTGGAACAGATGGAACCTATGAGGAGGACTGAGAAGCTTTCTGCAAATTCCACCTCTACCTTCTGTTCCCTGTGTTTCCCTGGATTTTGTACATTATTTCCAGGTAAAGCAAAAATGGATTAGAATCCCTAAGTGGCCCCTCTGTCACCAACTCAGCCACCTCCATCCATTCTTTGACAAGGAGAAGCAGCCCCGTGGACAGAAGTTCTCTCTAAAGGCATGTCCCCTGGTCCTTCTGACATTTACCCTGGTACCCTACGCTCATAGCTGGAGAAGAGCCCCCACAAAAGCCTGGCTAGAAGAATGTGACTGACCTTCTCCTGGCGCTAAATGTATTCAGAGTTGGGCCTCAGTCATGATCAGCCTTTGCTAAACTTACGGTTCTTTCTTCTATTTTATTTAAAAAGTTTATCCCAACATATAAGATGGGAGGTGACATGGTCTAATTTCTTCACGGTAGGTACTTCCAGTTTTGGCAAGAAACTGGCACAGTACTGTAATTAACAGCAAACAAACTGAACACCCAGACCGTGGGGCTGTGGGGTCTAGAATCAAGCAACAGGAGTGGCATGCCCCCCCTCCCCAGAGGACACACCCTGACCCCCGCCCTGCTTTACCAGTGAGGACTTGGTCTGACTTTGCAGAGGCCATTCATCCCTATGTTCTTGCTAACTGCCAAAACCTTAGATAGAAACGGACATTTCTGGAGGATACACAGAGAGCTGCCCAATCAGCATCTTCTAGGGTGGGACTTGTGAGAAAACTCGATGGGTCTCTCATGTCTACCCCTGCTTAGAAAACACTTTTAAAATGAAATCTGATGTTTCTTGGGGGTGCCTTGGTTTCAAAAGAAAAACAGCATAGTTGTAGCAAAAATATATCCAGAAGGACATTTCAGTATTGTGCAGTTAAAACCTTAGGGTCAATTTTCAACACTCTCAATGCAATTTAGAGAATCTCCTGGGACACAACACAGATTCCCTCTAGGAAGCTAAATCCTGGCAGGGCATAATGAAGCTTTCCTAATGCTCTTATGCTGTAGATCCTGAGAAACTGTATTGAAATAACTTCTTCGGATGCCCTCTTGGTAGTGAAAAAAAAATTCTTTACGCAATAATTTTGACCTTTGTAAAACAAAATCTATACCGTCACAAGACTTGCTTTTTATTTTACCTAAAAAACATCCTCTAATTTAATTTGCAAAGTACTTATTGTATGTTCTCTTAGTACTTTGTGACCTTTTCTTAAGAGAAAGCTTTGAATTAAACAGAAACAAAGAGGCAGAGAAGAACGCTGTAACCTCTACGCATTTTTTGGGCGGGGGCGAGTCATGTGTGTTTGTTTAAAAAGTAAGTCAAATGGGTAACAGGGTGCAAGCAGCAGCATAAGGAGTGCTTACAAGGTCCTTCAAAGCACTTTGTGATGCAGCTTTCTAGTGAGTCCCTTGCATTGTGTTTTCTATCCTCACCCCATCCCCCCAACATTGACCGTTTGCCTCCAGCTAGTATGAACTGTCCGCCACCATGGCCACATCCTATACTTCTCAGACTTCTGTGCCTTTGCTTATAAAGCAATTTTACTCTGACATCCAGGCTTTTGAGGGAGGACGGGAAAGGGGGCTTTCCTCCTCATAATGTAAAGATGGCAACTGTGTTCAGTTTCTACCACTAGCCACCATTCCCTAGCCAGGACAGACCATTCATCAATTTCCACAGTGTCCTTTCCTATTATCCTGGAATCCTCAGAATCATTCTTAACACAGCTTCTAGGCAGTTGCTACCACCTGATTAGAGTTGGTGGATGGGATGCCTGCTCCTACCGTTAGGTTAAACCATATGATATTGACCTTTTTATGTCAAAAAGGATTGAACGTTGGGAATTTCATGGGGTCTAATTTTAAAGAAAGACCCCACCGCAATTCCTGCTGGGTCATTTAGAAGTTGCCTCTTTCCCCACTTTCCAGGAATTGATGGATCGTTCCCCCTTCTACGCTCCCATCACACTTTAAAACAAAAAACAAAAAACTCCCTAGGCACGCCTGGGTGGCTCAGTCAGTTAAGCCTCTAACTCTTGTTCGTGGCTCAGATCTTGATCTCAGAGCCCTGAGTTCAAGCCCCGCACAGAGTGCCACGCTGGGCATGGAGCCTACTTAAAAAAAAAAAAAATCTCTTTCGTAGATCCTTTGCCACACTGTACTGCAACTTTCCATTTCCATATTGGACTTAGCCACAATGAGCCCCCCGGGTCGCAGCCAAACCCTACTCATCTATTCCCAGCCCCTAGCAAAATACCTGACTCTCGGAAGGATTAATGAATATGATTAAATTGTTATGTTTTTAAAGCCTTCTTCATTTCTATTTTCTTGGCTAAAAATAGTGCACTAACCAATCATTCTTGGGGGCACCTTCTTCTGCCCCTTGTTTATTGCTAGGGACGTTCAAGCCTAAAGTCCAGGTGCAGTGACAAGGCCTCTCCGAGGGATTCGCTTCCTTCCCCCTCTTCTCTGGTTCCTTTGAGGCAGACTCATGCAGCTTCTCATGAAATCCGAGCAGCCCGTACCTGTGCCTGGCACAAATTGGCTCCACGTGGCAGACCGAAAGTTTGGAATAATCAGAGCCTTTGCAAAGTCTGTCACACTCACTCATCAGCACCCCAAATTCCGGCACGATATCCACACGGCCACTCCCGGGCAGGATTGGGAATCCTCCAGCTGCGAGAGGGTAAGCCAAGGTCCATGTGCGGATGGGGCATCCCAACCCTTTCTTCTTAACCGGAGACTCCCCACAGCTCTGGGGATTGTTCCTGGCCCCATGAGAAGCAGGGAGAAGCCTCAAAGGGGTGATTCCTATCACAGACAGGGAAGAGGAAGCATCTAAACTCTGTATTCTGTGGCCAACTCTTAGGTGAGGAAACCGGACTCAAACCAACCGGAACAACAGTGCATTTTCACACCTCTGCCTTTATAGAGGATGATTCCTCTCCCTGGAAGCCCTGCCCCACTCCCTAGATAATTCCCTTCTGGACTCGGCTGTGGCTTCTCCTCCTAGAAACCAGATCTATTTGCCTCCACCTGCCAAGTACAGCTTCCTTCCTCTGCTTGTCTAAATTGTGTTGTAATGATCTTTCGAATAAGTGTCTTCCCATGGATGCTGTGATCTCCAAGAGGTCAGGAGTCACATCTTTGATCTCTGTCATCCCTGTGGGTCCAGGGAACTAGGCTGAGAGGCAGGAGGGGCCTGAGAAGAGGAACCAGAGGGTTTTGGACAGGCCGCCATGTTGCACTTGCAAGAAATAAAATTAGAACGCAAGAGGGAAAGGAAGAAGAGAAAGGCTCTTTTGAATGTCTGCTCTTCCATTTTAGTCCCGAAGAGGCAGAGTGCCAAGCCAGCCCAGGGTGAATGACTAGGCCCGTCCTGTATTTTCTGAGTTCCACAAAAAAAAAAAAAAAAAAAAAAAAAAAAAAAAAGAATAAAGAAAGAAGGAAAAAAACATGTCAAAGAAACGCCCCAACTGCCTAGCAACTGGGAGTGGCTGAGTCACTTCATCAGCTCCAAGATGAAGATGAGTTAGAACACTTGGAGAAGAATGCTCTTATCTCTACTGAAATGAAAAAAAAATTAAAGGCACAAAGAAAAACAACCACACTTTATTAATTTTCTAAGAGCCAAAAGGGATTCAGGAGCACCTGCTGTGAAAGGTTCTGAGAGTGTCACGGGCTGTCTGAGCCTCTGCAAGCATCTATGTGCTGACCCAGAGTCACTTGCAAACAGCCCTTTGCTGGGGTCCAGCTTTCCCAATGTCACTAGGCCTGGTGACTCTGCAGAGAGGGCTGAGAGGAAAAATCCCACAGGCCAATGGGGAATGAATGCAGGAGGCCATTCCAGAGCTTCTCTGTCGCCAGTGCTCAGCTAAGAAAAGGCGGCCTGTGAGGGCTGTCATTCATTCCGCAGTGTGTATTGGCTTCTCTAATGTACTAGGCACTGTGTGGGTTCTGGGGCACATCCGCTGAGCCTACTGTGCCCTTCAAAAGAATGACACGCTGTCTTTTGTAGTACTCATATGTTCAGGAACAAATACATACACAAGAAAGGGAACAAAGGAATGAGTCCGAAACAACCCCCAAACCTGAGACCCTATGGTTAATTTACTTTGCTTGCTGAGATTAATAAAGTTTAAAAGTAATTTTGGCACAATTTTTATGAAACATGACTATTATGACTGGCGAGATGTCTATTCCACATTTCTGTTACATATTGCAGTCGGAGCTAAAAATGTTTCATAGTAATAGTAATCACTACTAAAAATAGTACTTTCATTTTATACCAAAAAAGAAGTTTTTATTCAATATTTCCCCATACATTTTTACACTGTATTTGTTCCTCCCTAGTAAGAAGAGTCAGATAGTATTAGTCCCTTTTTAGAGATGGGAAAAAAATGGCACAGAACAAGGATGTGGTTTACGAAAAGCCTTATCATCAGTCAGAGGCAAATTCTGGGTGAGAAACAAAGCTATCTAGGCTCCTAGAACATGACTCACTTTATCAATGACTCCTTCTTGCTTCCATTGTTACAGAATGATTTTTTAAATATATTTTTAAATTAGAATAAAGACAGGAAAACTTTGGTCATAATTGAAAGAACAAGCTCTAAGCTGGTGACAACAGGATACTCCACCGTAAGAGAAACCTGCAAATGTCTTCTTCACAGGAGTGGTACTTTCCGAAAGGGGTGCCCTCAGTCCCCCATGGGTTCTTATAATCACCTGCATCATCAGCATCACCTAGGGGATTTGTTCAACACAGAACACTGCTAGGTCCCGCTCCCAGAGTTTCGGACTGATTCCATAGGTCTGGGTTGGAGCTGAGAACTTGCATTTTCAACACGCTCTCATGTTGTCAGGGGAACACACGTCGAGAAACACTGGAGGAGAGCCACTCTCCTAAACCCCAATGCTGTGAGCTCTTGCCTTCCTAAAACTGGAGGTTTTCCGAGCCTGTGAGACTTTAAGAATCCACTGGGGAGAACTGAAATGGGATGCCTTCAAAGGCTCCACCCCTAAAAAGCGTGACTCAGCTGATCAGAAATCTGCATTTCCGATCAGCAACCCAGGTGACTGTCCTGCTCTGGATGCACTTTGATTAATCCAGGCCCAAGGGCATCTCCACATCTTTAGGAAAAAAACGCAAAAATGGCTGAATATATCTGCTTTGAGTACGTCTATGGGCAAAGAGGTACAGCCTATTTACTTTTTATCGTTGCTATTTTGTACATGGGCAAATTTTGCCTTTCCTTTGTAGCATTTCGAACACAAAGACTAACTCCCAGTCCTAACTATCCTGCCAGACTCTCTGGAGGTGGGCTGGTCCAGAAGGTACAGAAGACCGCCAACAGCATAACCTTAGCAAGACTACTCTTGGTTTCCCACCCAAAAGAAGGCCTACCCATCCCTGTCCTGCTATGAATGGACTGAAACGTATACACTCCACATTCATGCACAGATTGAGGTCCTAACACCCCGTACCTCAGGATGTGACTGTATTTGGAGACAGGATCTTTAAAAAGGTAATTAGGTTAACGTTAGGCCATGAGAGTAAGCCCTGATTCCACACGACTGATGTCCTTATAAGAATAGTAAATTACGACAGACAGAGGGAAGACCATGTGAGGACTCAGCGAGAGGACAGCCATCTACAAGTCAAGGAGAGAGGTCTCCAAAGAAACCAACCCTGCCGACCCCTTGATCTTAGACTTCCAGCTTCCAGAACTGTGAGAAAATACCTTTCTGTTGTATAAGCCCCCCGGTCTGTGGTGCTTCGGCCCTAGCAGACTAATATCCCCCCCTGCCTCCAAATGAGCTCTGCCCTGGGGATCAGTGAGGCATTGTACTGCGTGAGGGCCATACAGGCACCAAACTTCGGTTAGACCTGGAGGTCTGGGAGGTTGCCGGGTGCTACTCCCTGCCCACGGAGGTTACTGCTTCCAGTGGACACATTTATCCAAAGCCCTCATGGGTTGTGATTGCTTTTTGTGGTTATGCATTTTTGAAAATAGACCAGCATTGAGCTAATCCATGTAAGAATATTTTCACAGCTAATACTTAATGCTTTTATACATGCCTGAAAGATGAGCCTCTCTGAAGGGTTACGGTCGAGCTTTAAATACAGAGGTATTTCCATTGCGGCACAGATGTTGCAGGAAAATGTTGGATGTATATTTAATTCTTATAAAGTGAATCATGTTTTAATTGTACCAGGGGATTTCCATATTTAAAGGAGCCCTGAAGTAAATCTGTATAGAGTGTAAATAATCTCTCACTCCAATTTATGATGCAAGTTTTGATTTTCACAATAAAGAGAAATACATGATTTTGTGGGTTTTTTTTTACTTTTTGACATAATTTCAGACTATACCAAAAAGTTGCAGGAATACTACAAAGAATCTCTATACAACGATCTCTCGGATTATTTGTTGTTTCAAAAATGTAATGACTTACTCTTATTCTCCTGCCTCCAAAATTTTGACTAATAGTGATTTTTACAGATATTATTCAATTGACTTAATATGATACTAAACATATCAACAGTAGCAATTCCAAAAATTGCTTACTAATTACCCAAAAAGCGCCAAGCAGACCCGTTCAATGTTTAATTTGGATTATCCCCTACTCTTAACCCTGTAAGATAGGTACTCTCATTATATCTATTTAAAAGATGAGGATCCTGAGACAGAGAGAGTTTTAGAATCCTGCCCAAAGTCACACAGATAGAAATCTAATGGTGCTGAAGGCAGATCGAACCAAACAGATCCCTGGGACCCATGGATCGAAGGCTACTATTCCAAAGCAGGTGTAGGCAAACTACAGTCTTTGACCAAATCCAGCCTACCACGTTTTTTGTATGGCCTGTGATCTAAGAATGTTTTTTACATTTCTGTCTGGTTGAAAAACGATCAACAGAAGACTAATATTTAGTGACAAAGTGAAAAATCACATAAAATTCAAATTTCAGTGTCTATTGGAACAGAGCACCCTTGTTCATTTACGTATTATTTATGACTGCTCTTATGCTGCAAGACAGAGCTGAGTAGTTACAACAGAGACCTTATTGCCCACAAAGGCTAAAATATTCACTCTCTGGACCTTTACAGAAAAGGTTTGCTGACCCCTATTGTAATGTCCCCTTCTGTTTGGAAGATGCCAATAGTGATTGTCAGGACAGCATTAGCCCCTCCTCGGGAAGCTGTCGCAAATTATTTCAGAGGGTATCATTTCATTAATACCTGCTAAAATTTATTTCATTTTTTTGTTAAAAACAACCAAAAAATTTAAAGACATGTTTTTTGAAAGCTTGCCAAAAATTTCTTTCTAATTCATTGTTGTTCCAGATAACAAAACAACTAGAAAAAATTGTCCCGTAAGGTGTTTGTGGAAGGCTAGCAATTTAACTGCAACAAAAACAATGGAAATGGGTTTTATCTCCTTCAGGGCTGTCACTGTTAGTATTTAGGTAAGGGCTACCCCAGAGCCTTCGCCTCTAAAATTCTAATAGGCACTGAATTACTTGGGGACCCTTCTAACATGAATATTCTCATCTCGGAGGCCTGGGCTGGGGCATGAGAATCTGCAGTTCCAATCAGCTCCCAGGGGATGCCCACGCTGCTAACGATAGTAAGATGCTAGGGACGCAAACAATGTCAAGTTACAGCTAATATTAATGGACGGGATCATTAAGATGCCCCTGGGTGTCAGGTACTGAAACAGGTAGCTGTGCACACATTATGATCTTCTTTTCCTCATCCAATCCACAAGGAAAATAAGGCACACAGAGAGAAAAATATGAGACAGAACTGCAATCTGAGCCAGCGTGACTCACTCACAGAGCTACGTCAGCTGATTCTTGGTGATACTTGGTCCTGAGGTGTTTAAACATCCTCCCCAAACGTGGAGTGATAAATACCCACCAACCAACCCCGTTTGCACTAAGCCACATCAAAACAGCTCCTCAGCTGCCTTCTGGCTGGAAACGCCTGACTCTTCCAGGCGAAGGATGTTGGCTAGAACCTCATGGTCATGTTTAAGAATCTGGGATAGGGTTTTAAATCCCACCAAGGACGCTCTGGGCAGGACGTAGCTTCTATAGATAAGAAAATCCCACTTGCAAGATCGCAGTAAGACAGGCAGGAAGGAAACACAGAGAGAGGAGAAATAGGGAACTCTCAAGGTCTGACAGTGCAGCTGAAAAAGTATGGGTTTGGGTAACTTTTACACTTAGTTTTGTGTTCTGACCTCACTGCCTGTAAGTTTCTTTGACCTTGCACAAGTCAGTTAAGGTCCCAGACTTGGCTTTCACATCTGTAAGATGGGGGGGAAAATCTGCTTCATTGAGAACTGTTGTAGGGATCAGATCTGTTACAAGGACGGGGTTGACAGTTTGTAGGTAATAAGTGATCTCGGTAATAATAATAATTATTATTATTATTATTATGGGCTAATAACTATTATTTTTTTGAATCTCAAAATACAGCATTTGGGGATTTATTTTGTTTCACTGTTCCTTGAAGAACAAGAGAGTGAACTGATGGCTGCTGAACTGTTAGGTTTGGCCATGTCCCGGACAGAATGCTAACCATAACAGATTTAATGGAGAACATTTTAAGATTGGAATTAATCGCCAACATTTAAACTGAGGAGGTTTAATTAAATTTGAGGAGGTTTATGTCACAAGACACATGTCTGGCTTTTCTTGAGGAAACAGGGGTGGGGACTCATGGGTTTGGGCCCACATTCCCATGTGGCAGGGCCATTCAGGTGACAGGGAGAGGGTATTCTTCCCTGTAACTGAGATGTGTCCCCACCAACTGCACATTTATCTCACAGCTCATAAAGGTATTTTAGTTTGAAAAGTATGATGAATAGAAAAAAAATTAGAAATTGTGTTTTAGCTAAAATCCGTGGAGTTTACAAGTCTCTGCAAAGAATCCAGAATGCTTTCCTCCCTTTCTTTCTCTCTCTCACTCCCTGTCTCTCTCTCTCTCTCTCACTCCCTCTCTCTTTCTCTCTCTCTCCCCTCTTCCTAGGGACAAGAAACTCTGAGATATTGCAGGAGTTCAAAGATCCCTCTAGACAGGCTTCCCTTGGGCCCTCTCTTCTATTTCACTTGCTACTACAGAACTGTATTTTAAGAGGGACTGGGAGTATTTGTAGAATGGGGGTAAAGTTTCATCTTGAGTCCTCTTCCATATCCCAGATTAGGTTTAAACTCCCGACCCCACTCTCTGGGTAAGAGCAGAGAATATACTTTGACTTTGAATATCCCAAGGAGTAATCAGATACATTTGTTTAAACATGCTTCACACACACACACACACACAGACACACACCTGTGGGACGGAAGCAAGCAGAATATTTCAGCAGGTGAAAATGGTTTTCAAGTGACAGGGAATTAATACGGAAGGTTTCAGTCTTTACAATATCATGTATATCAAACAAACACTAGAAAAGCACACATAGATTCATCTTTTTCCCCAGAGGAAATATCAGTGATATTGGGATGTTCCTGTTTTTAAAATGATACTGGGTTTAATGCAATGATAAGTGTACATTGATTAACCTTTGTGTCGGGTTTAAATGTATAACCCATTAACTAATTTAATTTCCTCCAAAAAACAAAAAACAAAACAAAAAAACCCAAACAGCCTTTGGCATTATTCTCTGAATAACCCTTGTTTAGTTTCCATAATGGTATCCTGTTTAATGAAAATCTCATTAGAATGTAGCATACGGCATAATTAATTCTGGCTGATTCATTTGGTATAACAGCTAATGCAGATGCTGGGTTCCATTTTCCACTGGCTTTATTAATTTTTCATAAACCAATATTTCGACTGTAATGGGCTCTAACAGGTCCATGGAAGTTCTAGAAATGCATTCACTGTCACCAATGTAGTTAATTTAAGTAGGATTTTGCTATTTGTGTGATGGTTCTTTTGCACTACGTTTTTAAAAGACAGCTTCACTTGATATTTGGAGAGGGAGTATCTACATATAATTAACATACAGGGTATTAAACAATATTTGGCCAACTTGTCTTTATTTACACGCAACTTAATTGGATGGACTAATAACGTTGAACTACAAATTTTGAAAAGAACGCTAAAAGTGGGAAGTACAAGACCGTCAAAACTACATGGTTTATAATAGAATGGCGACATAAGTTAAAATACTTTTAAAAATGAAATCATGCCATTTTTAAAGTCTCTGGTAATTCGTTTCCCTAGGAAGAGACTGGGACACTACCAGGAAAACAAGTCTGGTCATAGACTTGGTGCCGGGCACCGGTTTGGTAGTCCTGGCGACTGTCAGGAGCCGGGTCTCCGGGATGGCTGAGAAGTTGCTGATTTGGTTTTACCTCTTTCAGTTCTTCAGGGCTGAGTTCGCATATTTCTAAGTCCTCATGATAAGACTATTACTTGTCTCCGGTGGACATATGCATGCTAATTCATTACTGGGTGTTCTTGCTTGTTTCATTTTATTTTTTAAATATATTTTTATCAGAATTTTCAATGGTTGCCTGCCACTCAAAGGATGAAATCCGCAATCCACATTCCTTTATACAGCATTGTCAGGTCTTTTGCAACTTTTCTCTAGAAGGTACCCTCTGATCTCAACAGATTGGTATTTCTCAGCTTTTGGGGGAAACCTGATTTTGCCTCAGAAATTTCTATATCCAGGTAGGATCAAGCACCTGTTTTGTTTTGTTTTGTTTTGTTTTGTTTTTTTAGTACTTCTCAATGGATTCTGAAGATAAAGATTGAGAAACTCCTTTGGACTCTACCAAACTCTTCCTTACTCACCCTTACAAAGATCTTTCTTCATTTTCTTCTCAGGGGAACTCTTACTTATCCTCCAAAACCCAATGAGTACACCCCCCCCCACTCTTTATACAGACAGGGTTGTTATTTTTTTTAGTGTTCTGGAAGGCAGGTATCATCATTTAATATACACTAAGATTATCTGTCTGTATCCTTCAATGCTCTAAGGAATTCTTGAGGGAAAAGGTGCTTCCCCCAGCTTGTGAGCAGTGCCCGATACTGTACAGGCCTTCAGCACTGTAACTCTGAGCTAAAGGATGAATTAACAGAAGCCAGTGGTATGTGTGACTTTATACACAGCCTCTCTCTTTGGCTCTTCCTTGATGAACATGATGCGGCAGAAGGACGAGCAGCTAATCTCACGGGTTCATGCAGAATTGTGTAACTGCTAAACAGTGCAATGCTGAAAATGCCTCCCCAGGATGTAAGCTGGTGGCTTGGTGTCCAGCAAATCCGGACTTTCTAAGCCAGGGTTGGTGACGGAGGGCCCTGATTTTTACCTTTTTACACAGCTGGGGGTGGGGCGAGGACAACTATTTCATGACCCATAAAAATTATATGAAATTTAAATGTCTGTATCCTTAAAGTTTTATTGGGACACAGCCATGCGCACTCATTTATGCGTTGTCTGCGGTTACTCCTGCATTACAGGGGCAGAGGTGAGTGGTTGTGGGCGACTGTAGGCCCACACAGTTGAACCTATGCATGAACTGGCCCTTTACTGAAATTTGCAGACCTCAGCTCGAAGTGAAAGATGCATACATTTTTTTTCCACTTTCATAACTGAATCCAGCTTGATCTTTTCCCTAGAACCAACAAAGCACAGTGGTATGTCTTGTCTTATACCACCCTCCCCCTCTTCACCACTACCATCACGACCACGAATATATATTCTGAGGTTGCCATCTTCTTCTCCTGCTGCTGCCTCTCCTTCTCTTCCTTCTTCTCTTGTGCAGGAAAGGGTTAATTCAGCAGGCCTGGGCTGCTCAAACCCTGCATGTTCCTCTGGAAAGTTTGCCTTCTTGGGCAGCTCCTGGCAGATGAGTTCTAAACCCTTGGAATATTCTACCTGATAAAACTGTTTTTGGAAGCCTGAGGCCTTGGGCCGTACATTGCCAGTTTGATAAGATGGTTTACATTAGTAATGTGATTTATGGTGAATGCTTACTTTTGCTCTTTGGGTTAAGGTTTCAGTAGCTGAGGTCAGTGACACGGGGGTTCTGTGTCCCTGTGACCACCTCCTAGGAAGCAGACTGATGCCTGGTGGGCGAGACTTTGTGTGTGTTGTCTGACACCGTTTTCGGTAAAGTTAAGCACATCGTATACTTAACCTGGAGGGCACACCAGAAGCTTCTGCCTGGTTTCTTCTGGATTCCAGCTCATGTGCTCTTCCCCTTTGCTGATTTTTAATCTGTATTGCTTTGTAAAACTCAGAACTGTGACTATGAGAGCCTTTCTGAGTCCCAGGAGCGCATCCAATGGAACACAGACACTGGGGAAGGTCTTGTGGACCCCCGACACAACTCTGCAGCAGAACATCGAGTCTTATGCTTTTCCCTTCTGGAGTCAAAAATCACGGAGTAATGCTGAGAAGAGGGAACATTTGGACGAATGTCTCTCTTTAAGTTCTTGGATTGCCTGTGATAACTACAGATGCTTATCCACCTTGAGCAGGAGCCATCGGCAGGGCTTGGCGTGTTTATTCATGTGCTTCTGTCAGAATGGGGGTTCTCAACCTCAGCCTTATCAACACCTTAAGCCAGATTATTCTCTGTGGTGCGGGCTGTCCTGTGCATTGTGGGATGTTTGGCAGGACCCTTGGCCTCCACCCTGTAGAGGCCCGTAGTGAACAATCCCATGGCCCCCAAGATCTGATCACGGAAAATGTCTCCAGAAGTCGCCCAATTCCCCTGGGGTGTAAAATTACTCCCAGTTAAGAACCACGAATCCAAGATATTGGATTAATTAAACACATGTGTGCGGGAGGCAACTTGTAATAAAACGGAATGGGCTTTGGAATCACAGAGACTGGTTTTGGACCCAGCTCTTTAACTTTTCAAATCAGCGACCTTGGGCAACATAATATCACTAGAATTCTAATTTATCTGCAAAATGAGGGAAATGACACTTATGCTCCAAAGTTATAACCTCTGTAAACACGCGATGGTCCCCACATGGAGTCAGCACGCGGCAGGAAACATTACGCGCCAAGATATTTTTACTAATTATCTTTATCCTCTATGACCTCCAGGATAGAAGACATGGCAGGCATGTCCCAGTCTCGTCCTACTGAGGAAGCTGCACAGCAAAGTGATGGAAAGCGTGGGCTTCGAGGTTAGAAAAAAGACATTTATATAATAAACTGATTTTTCACATACTAGCTCTGTGATATGAGGGAGGAGACAAACTGCAGAAAGCCTTGGTCTCCTCATTTCTATAACGAAGAGAATGTTGTAACATTTTCATGAGGATCTGACAGATGCAAAGCGTGTTGCACAGTGCCTGGCACAAAGTCAGCGCCCAGAGTGGCTTACGGTTGCTGATGGTTTCAGTTGTTCATGTATGAATGATGGCAGCCCAGAACTTTCCCTGTGAAACCGATCCAGAGCCAAATATTCGAACCTTGTCTTTCTCCCCTGGTACAGAAGTGGGGCTTCTCCTACAAGCGCTGTCCCATCCCTTCCTGCTTTGGAGGAGCTCTCCTTGGTAGGCTTTCCACGCAATAGAATGAGAACTAATTTATTGAGGCAGTGCAGTTTTTAGCACCTAATCGAGTTCTGATCCTATTTGAAGATCAAAATCCCCCACAGGTTCCATCAAAGCTGAGCTGCATTCCCTCCGTGGGGCAGGGAAGGACACAGATAAAAATTAAGGCCAAATGTGGGCAGGGATGGAGTGAAATCTGATAAGACAGATGGGGAAAGGAGACTCGAGAAGGAAAGTGAATTGCAACCAAAAGGGGAGGCGAAGGTAAACAGATGTACGAGATAAAGTCTTTGAAGTGGAACATTTCTAGGCTGAAAATCCTTTGCTTGGGGACTTAAATCTGGACTCTCCCTGTTCCAGTTCACTGAAGTGCACTGCATTTGAATCTGGCAGATGTGTAAATTATACAAAACACTACAGAGTCAAAGGTCACTGCTCCTGAGGGGCCATCACTCTGCGCCCAGTCGAAGCTGGTCCTCTGGGTGGATATGGGCAGTGTCCGCGCCACGAGGGGCGCCTGAATATTTGTTGCTTTGAGGGGCTCTGACTGGTAGCAAGTACCTTTCAGACCCACATCACATTCTTTCAGGATACTAAGGTGGTCACCCCGAATGCATGCTTTGTATACCCAGGATTTGGGAACATCATCCCAAGCGCAACCCAAAGTCTAGGAAGGGGGCCAATAAAAGGAAAGCAGCCTGTGTCAGGGACCCCAGTGATCATAGGTTCTGACAATCTTACTCTTTTTCAGATGCTATTGTATCCAAATTGCAGGAAGGGAATTGGAAAGAAGTCCATCCAAAAGTGCGGCTAAAGGTCATTCTCTTAACTGTAATGGACTCAATGAAGTGAAATGGGGGGAGCAACTGGGAGGGAGACCGACATCTACCTTCCTTTGACTCAATTCTTAGATGAATCATGGTTCACAGTGGCCAAAAGCCCATAGAAAACCAATACCTCTGTACGGGTAATCCAAGGTCAAATACAGCTGCCCTTTCGAGATAAGCAATCACAGAGTGCTACAGCCATCCTCTTCATTTTTAAACTTTATATTGAGATCCCAATCCAGTCTCCCATCACCCAGCCTGGTATCAAGGCCCGTGGCCCGTGGCCAGGTTTCTACCGAGGTGGACATAATCAATCCGGCTGACTTCAGTCGTCACACTAATCTCACAGTTTTATTTTACTTTACAGTCTATAAAGTTCTTTTACACTCGTTACCTTATCTGATCTTCCCTATAACCCCAGGATAACCTAGTTTTAAGACCCGGCCACCTTTCATATGTGACTTTGCTGCCAGGTATCCTTCTTTTTGTACTTCCCCCACCCCCTTGAAACCAGAAATGTTTATTTTTAGGAGGAAAATCCAATTAAGGACCCCCTTCTTCTTCTCCCCACTGAAAAGAACCCCACTAATAATAATAGCTTCGCCAGACTACTGTTCACCACCATCTTCGAGGTTTTCAAGTTGATTTACTCGGCATCTCTCTACTTTTGACTTGAATTGTGTGTTTGTTGTCATGGGGGCCTCACTGTGTCTTAGATCTGCATTGCATTGGTAGATCTTTTCCTTTCCCTATTGATCATGACTCGTGGAGTAATTTACCTCAATTCCAATTTTCTTTTGCAGGCGGGGAGCTCTCCATCCACGGAAGTGAGTTATGTCTGTTCAAGTGGTGCATCTTATGAATCTTGTTAAGCTTTGCCGCCTTATAGCCCTACTGATGGAATATTTAATCACAGAAATGAGTTGGCAGATATGATATACAGCGTGAGGGAGCTTTGCAGCCATCTTACCGGCAATTGAGAAACGGATGGATTTGCCATTTGTCAGTCCCATGTCGACAACTGTGTATAACCTTCCGTTATTTATTTTTATTTTGTTTTACTCATGTATGAAGATTAAAGGTGCTTGATTTCCCATCAACAGTTTCATTGGCTAGCTATCGTGATTCTCCCTAAAAGACACCACTGTTTCTTTTCATCTTTTTATTAGATGGCAGTGGAACTTTTCACAATGAAGGGGGAATGGTAAGAACCCCCTTTGAGGCCTCCTCATTGAGATTCTTAGAAACGCTATTTCTAATTATACTAAGTAACCTGAAGCTTGCTACTGGGAACAGACGTTTGCAGATACTGTACTTTTCTTTATTGTCTTCAATTTTTTAAGAAGGTCTGAAATGGAATGGTCTCAGGCCCTGGCTTTGAGATCCACCTGGACATTTTTTTTTTTAACTGACTTATCAATCATCTATCTTGAGACTAAGCCCCAAGGAGCCAGAAGATGATTAGATGTAGGCAAAATAATCAATGCCGTGCCACTTTGTAGGAAAACACCCACTCGTCTTTGGAGAAGATTTACGTGGGTTCATGGGATGAGTTGATTTACGCGTATCTGTTTCTGGACACTGGTGTTGGGTAAGCATTCTTCTGGGTAGAACTTGGTAAGGGTTCAGAAAAACCACCCAAAATGAAAGGCCTTTCATAGCAGCTTTCTAAAGGCTTCCCCTGGAATGTGTGCACGAGGGAGAAAGTGTGAGTCATAATTCATCAAAGCAAATTAATACTGTTCAGCTAGTAATTAAAGATCCTCATTAAAAGGTGCTCCTGCCCTCCCCACCCCCACCCTGCGTTAGCAATAAAAAGGCACTCAGGGCGTCAAGAGGTTATATACGAAAATCAATAACCTGCCATTTTATAATTAAAGAGAAAATAAATGTTAGGGAAAAGTCCACTAAATTAGGAAAATTACCTTTAGGAGAGATTGAAAATATTGATTTTAATTTACAAAATATGTGAACTTTTCATGCCCCGTTCTGAGAGACAATTGGAGGCTGGGTTGTTAATTCTGCATAAGCTTCAGAAAATCGATAATTATACTATGGGAATATTATGATATTTGTCATTAATACAAAATCTTATATATAGGAGTGCCTAATGAGCCTGGCTTTCTATCTCAGGCAGATCCAGGGCTGGCCTGCTAAAAATCCACAGCAAATCAATGACAAGGTCTTCATTTCAGCTTTGATGCACATTCGAAATTGCAAGATAAATCCAGGCTGTGTCTATAGCTGGGGAAATCCAAGAAGCCCCCTAAATCCTTAGTCATGGACATGCCAATGGATGACATCAGTAATTACACCTCCACAGCGAAATGAATATATGAAACGTCCACATTCGCATATGTGCACTCCATCCACATAGGTGCCTTGACTTTGGATTTAGGCTAGCTCGGTTCTCAGTGTTTATGGGTCTTCAGACATTTCAAAGGAATTGTTCTGGAGTGCTGGGTTGGCAGCATTTCCCTACATTTCTGCATATCACGAGCTCTGTTCACCTACATACACAGATAATTTAGGCAAAAGGAAAGGCTTCTGATTAGGATAGCCCATACATTGGCAACACAAACATATACATACAGATTTTTCCAGTAACGCTTGTTTACTCATGCCCCATTTTTTGTTTAGATTTAAGTTGATTAGAGCATCTCATAGAAATAATTATTTAGTTGTCCAGAATCCTTAAAACTGTCCCTGACACAGCCAGTTAACGCGTCTGAATATGGAGGAGGTGGGGGGGGGGCGGGGGTAGCAGCGTTGGTGGTGGTTGGAAAAATCCAAAATTATTATCTTACTCGTCTTCTTTAATTTGATAGGCTTAGACATAGAATAGTAGCCTGATCTACCATCATAGGACACAGTCAATAAGAAATACAACTTTTAATATTCACAAAAAATAAAGAGGCAGTATATAACCCAGTTGTAAAGAATACAGGCTCTCGATCTCAAAATCGAGCCAGCTTATTACCTGCTTGAAATCTTAGCCGTTTAGTGCTAAGGGACTCTGCGTACCTTAGTTTTCTCATCTGGAAAACTGCCATGAGGATTTAAATACATTAATTTAGGTGAAGTGCTTAGAACTGTGCCTGGCCACAGATAATACTCAGTAAATATTAATCTTTATTATAACTTATTCTTTCCCGACAGTCCCATGATCTAACTTCTGCAGCTAATCTGAATGGCAGCTCTAACGTTCTAAAAGTCACACAGATTAATTTATTCTTGTATATACAAGTCAGTTTGAATGGTCTGTTCTGTCTTAATGTCCTCTTGAACACCCACAGATATGCGTATAGGTTGGAAATCACACGTAAAGGGGATTCTCTCGGTTGCTCGAGCCAGATGACCAGCAACCACATGGCAGGGGACCAGAAACATGTCCTTCCTCTCTCTATGCCAAGTGACATATTTATACCCTACCCCTCAGCAGATGGCTTCCTGCTTCTTGTCCTTAACCCATTAATCTGGGGAGAAACCGTGCACGTAGCCAGGCGCATACACCTGCAGAGAATGTGCCAGCTCGTTTTCCCAGCTACCCCATTTCACTGGGTAGCGCCTGCGGATGCATGGGAGCTGCTGGCGGGCCTCCTCCAAGCCTTTTTGAGGGATGTGCTTCTTTGCAGCTTTGGACAAGGATGTACCCCAGCAATATCTGTGCCCCCTAAACAGACTGCCTTACCCCGATCCCAGAAGTTAACTTCCCCCAAATGGACAAGCTGAGAACAGAAAGACTAGTGCTCTCAGGTATTAAGAAAAGAAATCTCTAAGTTTAGTGGTTTACTCAGAATTCAGCACAGTCAGTTCTCCGTTAATTTTCCCTTTATGGCAGAGAGGTGGAACGTTAATTTATTTTTATTTGCCCAGCCTTTAGGTGGTGCTGGCTGTGCACCAGTCTTCATATATTAACCCATTTAATTCTAATAAGCACCTGTGAGTTTGTTACTATTATCATCTCCCATTTAACAGATGAAGACACTGAGGCACAGAGAGGTTAAGTAACTTGCCTAGAGTCACACAGCTGGCAAGTGGGGTGGGGTAGGATCTGAACCTGGGTTGTCTGAATACAGTGTTTGTGTTCCTCACTCTGCTAGGTGTCCTCTCGGGAGGTGGGTTCTACCGTATAATCATGGAAAGCCTTACAGAGAAGACGTTCCTGCCCCAGAAGAGTCAACACAACACCCTCACAGTCATAGACTCGCAGGACTTAACCCAGGCTTGTGGTAAAACTCACATGTGAAGAACAAACATCGCCTATCTGAGATCCAGCTCTTAGCTGTCACATTGGGCCTTCCCAGATTTACCATTTTTTTCTTGGTCGAGTTGGTTACTCTGCTCGAGTAGCCATCCGAGCGCCCTATGCTCCTGTCATACGCTAGGGTTGATCCATGATTAGGAAAACGATGGATGGCATCCCAGAAGGGACAAAGCAAGGGGTAGGACTTACCGTGAAGGGGTCACTGGGTGGATCCAGACCAACTGGTCATTTACTTCTACATATTAAAGAGCAAGGGCCCCACCAAAGAAAGAGTTCTTTTCAATCCCCACGTGGCAAATCTACGGAAGTTCTAAGGTGTTAACCGCAGCCTTGCTAATGAGCAAGCGGCTAACAGGCAGAAGGGACACACCAACCAGAGCCAAGAGCTCCGCCACTGTTGTTTCTGGGTTACCCTCTCCCGAAATGTGACGGACAAGTTTTCTATACGGATTTCCCGATCCAACGGTAGTTGGCGGGTAGCAGGGAAGGGGCGAGGGGAGAGACCTACCCTGGAAGGCAGAGCAGAGACATGGAATTGCTAAGGAAGACTGATTAATGGAGAAAGAAAGAAAGACCACTTTGTTGGTTTTTTTTTGGGGGGGGTGGGGTTTGTTGCTGGTGTTGTTTTTGTTTTTTTTTCTCATTTTCTAACTAATCCTTCTCTTGGCAATTTCAACTCACTGCCACATTACTGGAATAAATGAGCCAATTCTCTGCTTTGCCAGGAAGAAAGAGAGGCAACCCCACATGGAAATATATGTCTAAAAAACACATCCAAGCAGATTGAAATAAAATGGGCATGAACAGCTCTACATTTGTTCCATATGCCCTCGAACAAAGTCTCAATGCTTTTTTTGAGGCAAAATCAACGTAAAACGTCATAAGGAGCAATGGCTCCACACGTACTGCACAGTGTAACGCGCATACACGATTCCCCTCTACTTTCGAAGGGGTTTTAAACACTTTCGGTTTTGTTTTAAAAAAAAATCCTTCAGAACTTCTTAGGAGAGGGATTCACGTGGTTTACAAAACCTGTTCTTTACTGGCAGGCAAAACACATTTAGAACAGACGAAGAAGAAGTCATGCAAAGAGGAACTCTTTACCTGCATAGAATTCGGGGCTGTAGACTGCACCCACAACTGGATTCAATTTCCAGCCTTAAAACAAATACACAAAAACATTATCATCACACTTGGTTCAACAACTCATAGCACTGCAAGCGAAGCACAAATCAAAAGGGTTGTTGCATTTTTTAATTTTATATTTAGAGGCTATATAGTTTGGGAATGCATAGAAATGATTTGAAACCTTTACCTGGAAAAACAGATTTATGCTTTTGATTTGCTGCAAACACAAGTTAATAGTATGGAAACTACTGACCAGCTACAGGTGAACTTTTTGAAAAATGATGTGGTAATTAATTTTCTCCCACATCAATATTTTCTAGACCCACCATAATAATTTCAATTTTTTTGTCTTCTTCCATGGATCACCGCTAGATAATCCATCGTATGTCCCTTCATGTTAAGTTCACAAAAATTTGAAAGCTCACATAAACAGAATTCTTTGCGGAAACATATTCTGGTAATTGTCATTCCTAATTATGACCCAGAGAATTCCGAAGTGCTTTTTACATCCCAAAGAAAATGACATTTATCCACTAGAGATTGAGTGTGGAATACATTTCAGCACATTCAGAACCATAAAAATTCTTAATCAACGCATGATATCTAAGGTTACTTTCAAACAACCTGTATATAAGATTAACAGAATCCTATAATTTTCCCAGTGTTCTGGATGGAGCATTTTCTGTAAAATGAATCCTGGCCCCTTAGGAACTTTTACTCAAGAAAAGAGCATACAAGAATATTTGCAAATCGAGAAGCTATGCACATTGCATACCCATTGGGCACCATTTAGGGAACAGCCTCCAAAGAATGGTCACATTTTAGGATTTGGTAATGATTTCCTGCTCCTGGCGGTAAGTTTTTATGAAAACATCCATTATATAGAGTTCCTGAAAGACAAAGAAGGGCAGGCATGCTGCCTTTTATAGAAGACCTCGTGTCCCTGGGCTAAAGGTCAAACACCAGAGATCCTTTAATATGTGCTTCTGAGATAAAGCAATGGTAAAAGTTGGGATGCGAGTGAAGGTATTTCTGATGAGGAGAACTCTTCCCAGAAGGGAGAGGTATGACATCCTATCACCTGATCTAAGTGATGCACGTTTAAGAACAGCCAAGAGATGGCCACAATCTACTGATCCTCTAAGGAAGACAGAGGCTCAACATCTCAATAGACAGGACCTGGATGAACCAAAGAACTTTCTAGAATTTTCTAAGAAATTTTTGTTTCTAAGAACTTTCATCCAACTTGAATGAGCTAGCTAGTTTATAGCCCCCAGGCTGGTCTTAGGATAGGAATTTTCAAAGCGCAATGCTTGCATACCTGGGAGGCTTATTAATGGAAACGTCTGGCCCCATTTTAGATCACCAGAAAGAGACATAAAATTCTGAGATGTGTTGTCCCAACGGTTTCTGAAACTTCACACTGACACCTTCCTCTCTTATATTAACCACATCTTGTCATATAGGAATTTTTATATGATATAAAAATTATCTGGCACATTTCAGAAAATGTGCTTTATGAATGTGGAAAATGACTTCACTTTGACCAACTGAAATTCTACTATTTCCTAAAAAAGGAGAATACCCAATTTCTGGGGATCTGTGGACTAATGTCCACATTTCAGGTCCTTGGAATCAAACAGAAAATAGAGCAAACTGGTTGAAAATAAAGCTTCAGGATTATCTGGATGTATTTAATGTTCTTCCCTAGTACTCCACAGAAATCTAGAGTTTGTGAACAAAGTATACAGGACCCATATTAAATGAATAATTAAGTTATGAATTTATCACTCATTTTCTTCATCCCTCTACTCTCCATCTTATACCCTGCTCATGTCCCTACCTTCTATTGGTGGTAGAGAAGGGTCTTTTTGTCACTATTGAAATAAGATTTTGTTTTTTGTATACATCCTCACTAGCTCCCTTAAATACTTCCTTTTCACACGAGACTGGGACATACCATTCACTGAATGGGGACCCACTGATTAATTTTCATGGAACTCTCAAAGACTGTAAGTTATGCCAATGGTCTTTCATTTTCTCAAAGAAATAGATTTCTCAGAGGTATCTAAGACTATCTTAAATTATGTTTCTTTCATCTGTCTTTATTCTCCTCATTTCCTTGAAGCCTTCTATCTATATCTATATATCTATAACTATATCTATCTACCTATCCATTGATCCATCTATCTATCCATTGATTGATCTATCCATCTATCTATCATCATTTATCTCTATACTCTTTCTCATCTATTCATCTATCTACCTATCAATCAAATGATCAATTACTCAGCTCTTGACAAAATTTACTTGATGTTATTTAGACCTCCAGTGTCTTCTCAGGGCAGGTTACTTACTTAATGCCATTGTCTATCTATTCTCCAACTACCTACAAGTTTACCATGTCTATTCATGGAAAACTTTCACTCAATATGTAAACAATACTCTCCCTCATTAGGAAATACATGCTATCTCATGTCTGTCAGTATTAATTGAGAAAGGTCATTGATAAGGTATCCTTCACAAGAAACCAACTCAGAATCTGTGAGCAGCAAAATGAAATGTCATGGGAACATCACTGCAGGTTTTGCCCTGCTCCCCGTCATTGGTCCTTCCTCCTAAACAATCCTGCTTCCACTGTAGGGAAAACAAAGACCTTTCTGATCCACACCACAGGCATGACAACCCAACTTCTTACCTCCTTCCTTCTCTGCAGCCTGTTCCTCACCCGGTCTCCCCACTTCAGCAAATGGCATCTCTCATCTGCTTGGCTCCTCAAAGCAAACTTCTTGATAAATAATTCCTTGATTCTCCCATTACCCTCATACTCTATGTATGGTCCACTAGAGAATCCTGTTGGTTCGACTTTGAAAGACATTTCCATGCTCTCAACTTTTATTCCTCTCCATTGGCACCATCCCAGGTGAAGACACTTCTATTTCTCACCTGGATGAGACCACAGCAGCAATGCTCTAACACACTCCATCTCCCCCCACTGCTCTTCTTCCTCCCTGTACCCAATGTATTCCTAGTGGCCAAGCCCATTTTAAACGAGTGGGTCAGATACGCCATTCTGCTGCTCAAAATTCAACAGCTTCCTTCTGAACTTAGAAGATACAAACTCTAACCTTGACCCACAAGGCCACACAACCTAACCCCTGTCTATTTATTTCATAGGATAGTTCCCTTCTCTCCAAACTACAATGACACTATGATTTTAAATCTTTATAAAACCACCCAAGATCATTCTAGATCAATGTAGATCCACTGTTCCCTGTGCTTGGAGAACTCTGCCCAGCTCCTGACAAAGTTGACCTGATATTATGTAGGTCTCCAGTGTCTTCCCAGGGCAGAGTACTCAATGCCGCTTCCTTCCCCTTGAGATATACCCTGATTCAATTCCCTGTTTTGTTTTCTGCATAGCTGTTAACACTACTGGGGTTTATCCTTTTTCTTTCTTGCTTGCTCTTAATTGTTTTTATAACCATTTTCCTTCATTAAAATTAATGGTAAAGTGAACAGGACTGCTGTCCAATGTGAAGTCCCAGCACCTAAAACTACATTTGGCAAATAGTCAGTGCTCCATAAATATTGACTTAGTTTTGCTTTAAAGGAACAGAAGGAATAGAGAGTTCTTCTAATGGGCTCATTCCGTTTTGGCTAGGATTCTACCTCCTTACAACCTCCAGTGACCTGCTTCCTGATATACATCTAATAAAGAAGGACTCTGTTAGGGGTGACTGTCTTCAACGCAGAGGAAATAAGGATCCAGACCTTCAGAATCACCCCTGCTCAGCCTTACAGAGCTCAAGCAGGCTTATGTAAATGTATGCAAATCACATGCAAATAACCTCCTAGTCCCTGTGACTCCCTCCAGTATCTGGAAGAGACCCTTGGGATAACCATGCTGGAGACAGGAACCTACACTGTCAGGAAGATGAGCAAAATGATCCCCATTTTAAGTTCTCAGGCAGTCTGTGTACATCCTCGGGCCTTGCAAATTCAGAGATTTTGATCAAGGCCATTAAACCGAACAATGAGGCTTACAACAAAAGAGAACAGCTGATCAAGTCCACTGCTCCCAGCCTCTCAGGGCCGCCCATACAACGAGGCGATGGAGCAGAGACCAGACACAGGAGCTGTGTAGAGAGACCCCTCTGTGGCTGGGTCTCAGGGGGCTGCATCCAAATTAGCACTCCCCTCCTCAATCAAATTTAGCTTCTCAAAGATCATCTGCCAGCCTGCTGTAGAAAAACACTGCGCAAGCTTGCTGCTGTTAACTACGGCTGTATTAGATGTTAAAAGGCAAGTCTGAATATGCACACAAAAATTCTGCACATGTCTTCTCCAGGGCTTTGCTGGCTTGGCTATCAAAGAAACACATTCGAGAAAGTACCCTTAAATACACCACAGGGGTTTCAAGAACTGCATACCAATGCTTTCTAAAGACATCTACTGAGGATGCCAGGGACCTGGTAGCTGAAATGGGCATAAGCCAAGACCCAAAATGAAAAGTTGGTTGCACGATGTATTTGGTTCACCACTATGTTTTTTTGCAACATATATTCATGGCCAACATTCAGATGTCATTACAATACAGGATCTCTGGTTTTCTTGAAAGTTCATTAGAAATAGCCAACTTCAGATTACAAATCCTACACAGACCAATTGGCTGTGGACCACTCCACTCAACTGCCAGTTAGCCGCAGACACCCCTGCTCCCTATTGTACGCCTGGCTTAGAGGCCAAATGCCAGCAATCTTTTGTTATCCTGTCCTGCTTTTTCTTCTGGTAGAGAAATATTTTGCTTTTCCTTGTATGAAAATGAAAATAGTTTAAGAAGAATGTGAGTCTTTCAGACCCTCTCTGTTTGTTTGTCTATTTTACCCGCCTAGCCTCTGCTGGCATCTGAATATTTGATTCTGAAATTATATGTCTATCAGGGAATTCAACTTACTAGCAAAAAAGAAACAAGATGACTACTTATTATTGAGATTATTGTGTAGTTAAATTTTTAGGGCATTTTGTACGCTTTGTCCTGTGTTGAGTACTCAACTCCGTAAGAAGCACCAATACCCTAGAGAGTAGGTCCCATTATAACTCAATCTCCACTTAAGAACGCTGGCGTGTGGAGGGTTTAAACCACTTGCCTCTAATTCAACAGCCAGTGAAAGGCAGAGCTGACACAAACTCTAATTCTCTCTCTATAGTCTTGGATTTCTTGGTCCAACTGTTATCCTTCCTAAGCTGAGAAAAAAAAAAAGATCCACACCCAACATCCATGCTTCTCCAACATCCAGGGAATCCCTGACGATCTGGTTCTCAACTTGGTTTGCACAACAAACATTTGATCTGCAGTGAGAACAACGAGCCCCCATTCTGGTCTGAGGGCTGCTGTCCTCAGGAGGAATCGGCAATACTGAAGGAGCCCAGCTCCCTCTTTGGGAAGCTCTCTGAAGGATAGTGTTTGCAGACCCCTGGCTGTCATTCTACAGTCTTCTCTTATGTCCAAGTTCGAATGTCCTAGGAAATACAATGTCATGACGATGGTATAGCAGAACCTGCTTGTGCTTCGGGTCTGGTCTTACTCGTCACTGGAAATTTGGTGGCTGGTTAAGCTCTTATTGGACATGTGACTGAAGGAATGCATGATTGTGATGGTGGCACGGACAGTGACATTTCACCCTGTGAAGATGACCTCAAAATGTGATGACTCTGGGAAGGTGTATTTGCTGAAGGGTAAGTTGGTAACTATAACTTTTCTCATTTTGATGTGACTTCATGGGTCCTGACTTATCTTCTCTTCCCCACCCCCAGCTTTATTGAGGTATAACTGACAACCAAAATTTGTACATATTTAAGGTGTACAACTTGTTGATTTGATATTACATATACACTGCAAGATATCACCACAATCAAGCTAATTTACATAGCTGTCATCTCACATAGTAACTTTCCTTTCCTTTCTCTCTTCTTTCCTTCCTTCCTCTCTTTCTTTCTTTCTTTCTTTGATGACAATATCCCCTCTTAACATAGTCACTCTTGTCAAAGATCTGAGAGGGCACCATATCTTTTGTTGTATTGCAATTTATTGGAAAGGTTATTTGTAGTGATGATACCCACAAATTATGGATTGGAAAAGCCTTGAGAACTGCTTTTCTTTGAATACCAAAAGTCTCCACAATGTCTTCTACAGAATCCAGCTGCTTTATGTAATTGGCATTTGTATTTATTTCTTAAGTCTGTTCTGCTGTGACCGTCCGTCCATCCATCCCTGGGGTCCCATACTCACAGGATAAGTCCCTAAGTGCCCCCTTTCAGGTACATGGATGAGGAACCCACACGACTTATTCCCTGAAACTCAGAATGCATGGCTACCTGGAATGGGATGCGGGATATTTATGCCACATAAAGAGGCATTTGGGGCTGAAAATTGAGTAATCCTTTTGTTATTGTGGTCGGTTGCCATTGTGTGCAGGTCTGTAAGATGATGGAGCGGAAGCGATGTTCTTGCATTCACACAAGCATGGCCAACAAGGTCTGTTACTCCAGAATAAAAGGGAAAGACTTCACTAAAGACTTCATCTCTTCCAGCCTCAGGTTTTGCCTCTTTAAAATAGGGATAAGTATGTCCTCTTTGTAAGACTTCATGTGGACCCAGTGCATTTAAAATGCTTAGCATGATGCCACACGGTCAGTGTTCCAGAAATGTTGGCTATTAATGGATGGGCTTTGAATTGTGTCCCCAAATTCCGCTGGGCTAGTGTTCAACCTCTGGGTAGGACGTTGATCAATAACTCCTTCTTTAAAATACATATGCATCCATATGGCTTAAGGAATAATATTTGGCTTCCCTTGCTTCATTTTCTCACATCAACAGCACGCCTGAGCACCTATGCACATGCATGACAGCTCTCATGAGTGCACACACGTGCACATACACCCACATAGTTGTTACTTCATAATTAAAGGAAATGCCTCATAGTCGGGTTGATGTCATCACATATTAACTCTGGCTAGTTGCAGAGCTATTGTTTTTACCCAAGTAGAAAGGCTTCATGGCACAGAAATCACAAGTTTGTTTCATTTCAGCAATAGGCATTCAAACCCTGTTGTGGAAAATTTCTACACTGTGTAAGACCATGACTCGGGTTGTTGGAGCTGGAAAAATGGGTCAACAGAATAAATAATTCTTCTGATCTTTCAAGGTGAGCCCTGTTACATTGAGGGTATATCTCTGTTTAATGGTGCCCCCTTTACAAATAAGAAGAGACTGACTTAGCCAAATGGGTAATTGTTGGCACAAGAAAAAAGAAAAACAAAAACAAAACTACTAAATGCTAATATTACTGTTCAGAACACCACCACAAGTTTTAAATGTCAATCAGTATGGGAGGAAGGTAAGATGAAACCCATATATTGGGACGCCTGGGTGGCTTGGTCAGTGAAGTGTCTACCCTCACCTCAGGTTATGATCCCAGGTCCTGGGATCGAATCCCACATCTGGCTCCCTGCTCAGCGGGGACCCTGCTTCTCCCTCTGCCTGCCACTCCCCCTGCTTGCGCTCGCTCTCTCACTCACTCTCTTTCTTAAATAAATAAAATCTTTAAAAAAAAAACAGAATAAACCCATATACCCATTTCATAGAATGTTATGTAACCACTGAAAAGAATGAATTTAGTCTGTATGTATTAACATTGAAAGAACTCCATATTGATATATAAGCCAATTAAAAATGATGTGCACACCATGACATCATTTATATAAAAAGCATGTACATGATACTGTGAATACTACAAATACTTACTTATTATTATATATGCAGAAAAATGCAAAGTTGAAGTATAGACAATAATCTATAACGGTGGTGTCCTCTGAGGGGGAGGCTAGGACACCAAGCTGGCAGGGCCATTATTCAAAATATATTTAACCTTTTCTTTAATGTTTCTTTCTTTTTTTTTTTTAAAAGATTTTATTTATTTATTTGACACAGAGAGAGGCAGCAAGAGAGGGAACACAAGCAGGGGGAGTGCGAGAGGGAGAAGCAGGCTTCCCGCTGAGTGGGGAGCCCGATGCGGGGCTTGATCCCAGGACCCTGGGATCATGACCTGAGCTGAAGGCAGATGCTTAATGACTGAACCACCCAGGTGCCCCTCTTTCTTTTATTTTGAATGAGTCTGTATTTCCATGCTTCACATGTAATTAAATATTTAAAATGGAACATTTCATACATTTTCCTTTATTACAGTAATATATTATTTTTGAAAACTTACAAAACAAAGGAAAAACATCTTCCAGTCTTACAGTGCAACTCAACCATTAGCATTTTGATGCAATGCGCCTTCCATAATTTACTTGAAATCATGCTATACTTCTTCATTTTAAAATTTTTCATTCATTAGGGGGCCTGCAGAGTCCTCATCTCGCTCCTTTTAATGGGTAAACTATTCCACTTAGTGTATACACTTTAACTTACTGCATTACATTCTTCCTAGCTTTTTGGTACACTTAAGTATGTGATTAGCATATCAGCAGCTCCCCCCCCCAACCTCATATATCTTAAGAGAGATGCATTCTGAGAAGGATTAAAGAATCAAAAAGGTAGAACACTTTCAACCCTTGTTGTACGTGTGAATTCCTTCCATGGGGAGTTCTGAGACGGCTTCGTGGTTCGGAGACCAGAGATGCATCGTCCCGAAGGGGTGTGCGGTATGCGGCCACATCCTCGTCTGGCTCAAAACAGCACTGCGCAACCCAGAGACAAGCAAATACTGCACTCATCCTATGGAGCTCCTCGGGAGGCACCCTCCAAGCCACTTCAAAATCCTCACAGCTCCAGACAAGACTCAAGGCCAGAACCAAATTCTGCAATCCCTCTTCCAGAAATGACTAGAGATCCACGAGGAGGTTGTGGTGGGAAAAAAGGAAACAAACGAAACCTCCATCCTCCCTCGACTTACTAGAGTAACAGCAAAGTAAATGACCCAGGTGATCCCTGAATAATTACTGCATCTCACCCCAAATGGGGGTTGTTCTAGAGAGATTCTGGAGGAAGGGCATGCACGCTTTCAACCTCTGGTAGGTTGAAAACTAAATTCACCTCTGTTGTGAAAATTATTTTTTAAAAAATTATCATTGAAGTCTAGTTGGCGTACAGTGTTATATTAGTTTCAGCTTTAGAACATGGTGACTCGACAATTCCGCCCATTACTCGGGGCTTACCACGGTAAGTGTAGTCACTGAAAAATAGCGTGTTGATTCAGGTGGCTCACTGTAGCAGGTCAGCAGCGAGGACACAGGTAGCCACACTAAGGCTAACAGGTTGAAACATATTCGCTGGTTAAGTTACTTAATAGATTCAGAGCTAGGGATGACTTATAAAAGGCCGATCTCTACTCACCATTTGTATAAGGGTTGACAGTCTTTTTATTTGTCATTACACGTGCTGTGGCATTATTTACCTATGCACATAGAAAACTCAAATGAGCACATACTCCAGGGCCAGCCCACAGTTCAATTAGTTGCATGCATTATGACTGTGATTACTTATTTTAAAAAAAAAACACTAAAATGCATTTTAATTTATAAAAGGCAGTAGGTGCATAACAAAATCATACATTTTTATAATTACATTTACTTCATAACCATTTTAACTTACAAATCATTTCAATAAAGCAATGTCATATCATTTAAAAGTTTAATAAGGAGACAGTAAAAGCAAATTAAAAGGAACTGCATAATTGAAGATTTAAAAGCATGCGTGTACTCCATGGTAACACAGAAACAATAAATATTTTTAAACACAAAATAAAATTCATATGAAGGAACATGCAGTGGAGTAGAAGAGAGGAGAGACAAGGTACAAGGGAACATAAATGTCAAAAAAAAGGGACAAACAAGATTAAGCCGTGTGCAACACTTTAGGAGGGAAGGACCATCGGGAGAGCAACATCTAGCATTCAACACTTGGAACAAGAGCCTTTGACATCGCAAGAATTAACAAGATCATTCAAGCTTTAAAGTCACAGCTAACAAAAGGATAAAAGAGAGGGTGCATTGTTTAACACAATATGGAGTTAACAATCTGAGTAAGATGTGCACTGTCATATCTCAATCCAGTCAGTGCCTCCCAGGCTCGCTTAGAACGTACACTCAATTACAGGCGTACCGGTACCCAAAAAAATAGAGCATCAAGAAAACTTAATACGACAAGTCAAAAAAATCCACGTGGTATATATATGTATATAGATAATCAGCACTAAATACGTGAAGCGGCAGATGGACTTCACCACTTACCATTCACCACCATCGCCAGCATGGGTTTGTATACAGTTACCATGGTTACTGAGAGTTTGGTGAGGGGCCTAAGCGTTATCGTCGAGAGGGGGAAAACGAAAGGCAAAACATGCAACATCTTACTCCAAAGACTAAAGCATTTTTAACGTTTTTTTTTTTTAAAGTTTTAACAAATATAACCCTGTGGCCATGTTGAGGGAGATCCAGTGGTAGAAAGAGTAGATTCGGAGTATCGAAATTTTAGCATTTATTTTTATTTATTTATTTATTTATTTTCAGTGAAGAGGGGCCAGATATTGAACAGGAAATCCTGTTTGGTTAGTCACTTTATTATCAAAAGAATGCAAAGATTCAAACTGGCTTCTTGAACAAAAAAATGAAAGGTTCAGTGACAAAGACCTCTCATTTAAAACAAAACAAAACAAAACAATTGTTCCTCCAAATTCTACTGCTTTCACCATTTGACTCAATTTGGACACCACTGTGGATCCCTCGTCAACCCTGCAGTGGAAATAAAAAGAAAAGAAAAGGAAAAAAAGAAAAGAAAAGAAAAGAAACTGCTTTGTTTTTTGTTTTGTTTTGCATACTGTCTCCACTGTTTGGAGCCTACTGCACCCATCAATTATAAAACACAGAAAATAAAAAAAAATTAAAAAAAAAAGAAGTTCAGAGTAACCCTTCTTATGTCTCACGTGTGCCATTCACCTTTCATCAGTAATAAGAACATAATAAAGTAAAATTTTAAAAAAAAAGTAAGGCCAGTTTTCCTTTTTATATATAAATATTTATATATATATAAACAATGAGAAGGGAGTAGGGTCACATACAAGACACAATGATGCATCTGGAACAACGAATGAGCGTGAAGCAGACATTTATAAAGAAGATGTAAAGGAAAATATTTTGAACATGCACCTCGATTTTACGGCCCTCTACCACGGTGCCGTGTAATTTCTCCCTCGCCCTGTCCGCATCGGCACTATTTTCGAAAGTTACGAAACCAAATCCCTGCATGCAGGAGGGAGAAGGGGAAAACAACATGCAGATTATTATTCCAGTCAACGACCACTGTGTAACGTTCTCTCGCTTTAATTTCTATTTCTTGTCCTGGCTTCAGTTCTGTAACATGCAAATTAGAGAAATTATAAGAATACGAAGATGTGCAATAAGTAAGCGACAAATGTGAACCAGATTTTTTTTTCTGTCACCAGTTAGCTGTAACCCCTGAAGAATTCAAAGAACGATACCAAAAATACCTTTCTAAATGTCACTACAGAAGAAAATAAGTCTAACGGAAAGAAAATGAGATCAAAATAAATTTACAGTGTCTTCACAGAGAAGAAAATGAAATAATGAGGGAAAAAAAGGGAACCACTTTCTTGACATGCAAATTAAGAATAAAATAAAATAAAACGTGTGCACGAAATTCAACAATGAATGCCAAAATCTTCTAACATTGCCTACAGAGTCATGCCGTGTGGTCTTAAGAACATCTCTTCTTCATGCAATTTTAGGGTTATTCAAATTTGTCAATTTTACAGCCTTTACTTCTCAAAAATAAAAATTAGAAGCCTAAAAAAAAGGAAAGACCTTTTTTCACAATAAATCTTAAAGTCTTTGATCTAATAAACAAAATAATCACATGAAATGAATTGAAATAAACATTAATTGATTAATAATGCAAACAGGTCAAGTAACACTCTTTTATATTAATATTTCCCCCTCCCCTCAAAAACATATACGCTTCTGAATTTGTCAACTTCCCAGGCCACTTCATTAACTGAAAAGGGAAATGTATGTACGTATTGTAACATTCTAAGACATTATCTTGATATTCATTTGTCAAATCAACAGGTAGAAAATAAAGGAGCTTTGTTAAGAGAATGTTATTCACAATAACACTCTGGGCACTTCTTCCCTTACTGCTAGATAATAAATAGACCCTTTACTTCGCCACTGGCATATTCTGTTTTAATATTTCAGCCTCAAAAAACAACCCCACTAAACGTCACATTGTCAAAAATCCACCTTTTTTTCTTCACTGACACTGTTCCTAAGAAGAGTACAGAAAATATGACACATTATTTTTAAAACCCCTAAAAATATTTGTACATCTTGTTCAGAAATATACACCAACCTTTTGAAACCATTCCAGTGTAAATTCACGCAGCTCGTTCTGGTGAAACAATGCAATGTGTTGGGACTCTGATTTGCAAGTGGGTAAACTTCAATAAAGGGACATGNAACCTTTTGAAACCATTCCAGTGTAAATTCACGCAGCTCGTTCTGGTGAAACAATGCAATGTGTTGGGACTCCGATTTGCAAGTGGGTAAACTTCAATAAAGGGACATGCTGTTTGTTTTTTTTTTTAAAGATTTTATTTATTTATTTGACAGAGATAGAGACAGCCAGCGAGAGAAGGAACACAAGCAGGGGGAGTGGGAGAGGAAGAAGCAGGCTCATAGCAGAGGAGCCTGATGTGGGGCTTGATCCCATAACGCCGGGATCACGCCCTGAACCGAAGGCAGACGCCTAACCTCTGTGCCAGCTCTTCAATGGACTGAAGACAGAATTTGAAGGGTTTGCTCTATTGATGGCGCCGACTCTTGGTCAGAGGGTCCCAAACTTGGTTGCACAGTGAAAGGAAGTGGGGGGCATAGCATATGAAACATTTAGATATCCACATATCTACCCAATCAGAAGCCCAGAGTGGAGCCCAGAAATCTGTCTGCTGACAAAGCTACTGTGTGGCCCAGCAACTGCCTTTTCATGGCCTCCAATATCACTAAGCAGCATCAAAGGAAATTTCCAGGTCATTGTATGAGGTAGAATATTACGTTGCTGACTTCCAAGGAGCAACTTATGGACTGGAGGGAGCTTCAGAGATGAGTATCTGTCTGAGTTGATGTTTGGATCTTAGGTGCAGGGGTACAGCCATTGTCCCCTCAAAACCAAACTGTCTAGCATGCGCAGAATGTCATGCATTGAACAAATAAGGGAAATAAGGATGCTGGCTGCATCAGGGGCAATTCTCTCACTAGGCAAGCAAAGAAAATCCACAGTCCGAGTCTTACAGAAGGACGGCTTGGTGGCACCACTGCTGTCCCTGGGCAACAGTCATCAGCACCGCAGAGCTGCGAGGTACGGAGCCCAGGGAAAAGGAACATTTAACCCACCCGCCAAATGTCATCCCGAAGAATGACATCACCGTGATGCTTGTCTGACCCCAAGGCAAACCACACTGACCTAAAATCAGCACTCTATGCATCAGGGAGACATGAAGGTGGAGATAGAAATAGGTTTTGAAACCCATGTGAAGTTTACAAACTACAAAGCAGGTAGTTCACTACATTCCCAATTTCTTATTCTGTTTTGAAATAAGATAATATACCTGGACTCTTTTATTCTTACTCTCATTTTCTGCTAAACTTCTCTCCCTCCCTCTCTCTCTTTTTTTTTTTTTTTGAGGTCCTCAGTATTTCTTATTTTCAGCTGCTGAGATGACTAGCTGAGATTCTAGAAAGTTGGGTTCAGAAGTGCTTGTTGCAGGCACAGTCCCCAAATACCAAAAGGACTGTCCTACCTCTTCCATTGGACAGTCACACCTCCTCCCAAGACAAGAAGGGATATGGCCTCCCTGGGCCAGAAGACTGCCAGAATTCTCATTCGGAGAGTGACACCAGTTACCCGACCGTTTTCAAACACCCTCTTTGCCAAGTGCAGGTGCTGGGCAACTCTTTGAAACCAGTGCTGAGGCTGCTTCCTTTATCCTGCCTCGAGGTCAGAATTCTATCTCAAGGAAACCACAACTTGGAGTTCTTAAAAACATTCTGAATATTTTTATCCCAGCCTTAAGGAGGGGAACGGAAGAAGCACATTCTGGACTTGGCCTGAGAGCACAGGAGCTGGGTGCAATGCCGGATGTGAAACCCTTAACATTCTAGAGCACTTGGGGCTCGCGGAGCACAGAGCAGGTGTTCCTTGCTTCAGGAGAAGCGCTGCTGCCAGGGCTCACCTCCGTAGAGGGGTGGGGCCAAGAGAAGGTGCAAGGTTGCAGGAGAAAAGACCCGGTAAGGTGACGGTGACACATGCCGCCCCACCTGGGAAAGCACACTAACGGGGACCCCGATATGGGCCGTCTGGCCAGTGTGACTTGCTTATTTTAAAATCTTTCGTGAATCGTTATTCTGATCTTTTCCCATATCCCAGTCATTTTTCTGTTTTGGTTTCATCGTGTGTTTAGGTGATAGCTTCCTTTTTTGTATTAATGCACCTGTAACATTCTACAACTTAAAAAAAAGACCCTAAAACACCCAAGAAAGAAGAGTGCGCTGGCTTTTCATCGTCTATGAAAATCCTCTAGTTGCTGGTGCAGAGCACTACCTATAAGAGGGGAGCTGTGGATACGAGTCTACAGATTCATTTTCTGAGGGACTCAGTGCTTCACGTCTCACCTCTTCCCATTCCCCTTTGCACGTGCAGCTCCCTCTCCCTGGAAGACCACCTTCCCTCCTTCCCTTCCCTGGGAAATTCCTACTCATGAGAATGTTCGCTCCCAGCTTCAATGCCCCTTCCTCCCAGAAGCCTTCTCACCCCTCACAGTATCGGTCCCCGTGCTCGGCTTCTCAGCAGCCCCTCCCCCTGCCACAGAGCACAGCGCGCACCACTGAAGTTGTTGGTCTTAGTGGTCTGTCTCCCCCACCACTCAGGAAAGTCTATGAGGACCACCTGGGTCTCACTCCCCACGGATTCACCCATCTTCTTGTACCTGGGATGGAACCAGTCCTCACAGACAACCTACTGGATCAAAGACCAGGCTGTGTATCCCCGGGTACATTAAGAAGCAGCAGGTATGTGGCTGTATCCCCCACATACCTCGTTCCAGCGTTCGACAAAACGCTTCTAAATCTCCTAAGAGGAAAAATGAATGATAGGATCTCTCACTCCTAAATGCTATCGAATTCTCATTTTCAAAGTCTGGCGGATCTTTTTAAAATGTGGCTTCCCTGTATACTTGCCATCCATGTACCCATGAGCATTTACGCTATTCATTCTCAGGATAACAGAGATAGAACCTGTGTCTGAATAGGGTATATGCACACGCAGGCACGCACACGCAGGCACGCACACGCGCGCACACACACACACACACCGGACACCCAGAACACATAGCCATACTCACTGAGCACTGAGTGACCTGTCTCGGGGACCGGCTCCAAAGAGAATAGCCAGAAGGTGAGGTCCTAGCTCTGAAGGGCCCACCCTCTTCCTGGCTGCTTCTCCTGCTCCAAATGATGAACACGAGGTCGTAACAGTGGTTCAAGTTTCTCAACGATTTAAATGGAAATGTCCCTTTAAATGAGGCCCTTTCCAGCAGAGGATAATGTCAAGTCTGAAAAATATCCCTGTGTGAGCTGCTGTCCCCATTTAGCAGTTCCCCAAAGGACTGTCTCGAGGACACTCCAGTCACACCGAAACAGTCAGCCCCCGGCACCTGCCAGACTGCCTCTTTCGGAGGGAGCCTACCCACCCGGGCTATTCTGGATGCCTCCTAATCCAAAGTAAAAAGCAGGTTCACAAAGTCAGTCTCTGGATGCAGCAAACTTAAACGGTGTTCACTGCTAAAGCCCCAGAGACAGGCTAATCACGGCCCTGACGGAGGAAGGATTACAAATTGTACCTCCATTGTACTTTCAAAATAGCAAACGATATTCTTCTAATGTCCCCTAACAGTTCTCAAAAGGAATTAAACAGCTTTTTCCAACTGGCAAAAGTTACAAAACAAAATATAAATTAAATATAAATTTAAAAAAAAAGAAAACCTTTGAAAGCAGTAGTGCTACAGACTTGGGATTACAAAAAAGCTGGCCAACATTCTGGGTCATCTTCTAGGATTTTGTCAAGAATGCATCAGGCCTGAGTGAAAAGGATTAGTTAGGCTGGGCACATTTTTTTCTTTTCTTTCTTTTATTTTTTTTAAGATTTTTTTTAAAGTAATCTCTACACCCAACGTGGGGCTCGAGCTCACAACCCTGAGACCAAGAGTTGCAGGCTCTACTGACTGAGCCAGCTGGGCTCCCCTGCGCACATTTTATTCTTAATGCACTTTGCGTTGCAGGTATAGAAATAGCTCCTATAATGACTGTCATGTAAGGGGCAGAAAGAGAATTAGCTTAGGTTTCCCCCATTCTAGAGCTCACGCCACTGATATAAGAATAACTAAAACATATGAAATTATGGGAGAAGAAAACCCCTGCAGTAGCAGAACCAGAATTGATTTTTTTCCCCCTCATCCAGCATATCGTAGCATCATTTTGGCTGTGGAGAGGAGAATACTGGAATTTCTTCCCTCGCATCAAGCTACATCACCCTATTCAGGAGGGAAAAGGTGCAGATTGCCCAGGGTATAATACACCCATTTGTTTGCTTCATGGGAAGGAGGTGGTTGCTGTGCCCAGGAGGGCTGGCATTTGGCCCCTTAGAGAAAACCAGCTCTTCTCGTAACCCTCCTGGATACTTACTTGTCCCAAATTGCCTACGTGAGGAAAGTTACGGGGCTTAATCCAGTATCTCTCTTATCTGATAAGCAATTTGTCCCAATATCCACTTGCACAGTCTGGGGATACAAGATGGGAGCTTAGAATTCCTGACAGCCTGGCGACTGGTGCTCTAGAAACCAGGCAGAGTTATTGAAAAGGGTCAATTTCTGGCCATTGAGGTCAACCTCTGAGTCCGCTGACAGGACCGTTCTAACTCAGTATCTGCTCTTAAGCTGAACACACTGCTTTTCCTCAAGGAAGATTTTGATAGAGCCCTAGAGTTTTCTGTGCATGCAGGTGGGATGAGGACACTTCAGCCACCACAAAACACCAGTGGGCAAAGAGGCATTTTGCATTTAGACAAAGTGTTGGCATTTGTCTAAAACAGGAAAACACAGCGTTTATAACTTTAAAGATGGGCCTGGAAAGTTTGTTAAAACAGGTTGCTGGGCTCCCATTTTGAGCATCTGATTTAGTAGGTCTGGGCTGGACCCTGAGAATTTGTATTTCTGGTACGTTCCTAGGTGCTGCTGATCTGGGGACCTCATTTGGGTGAACTCTGATAGACAGGATGCTTTGAGAGAGTTGGACCTTTTCTTCCCCCAACATATGTCCATGCTGAAGATGTTGGAGCCTTTCTATATAACCCTTGATTTTTACTAACATGCTTAGGTCTAGAAAAATCGACTTAAAAATTGGTCTCCCACAGAAAACAAAAACAAAAAACAAATTCAAAGCAATGGCAAATTGCAAAATGTGGAGTGGTAAATATATTAATGAATGAAATTATATTCAAAAGGTTGGTGTATATGAAATTTTCTCCCCTACAACCCAGGAAAATAACTGCACTTTATTAATACAGAATAATCACATATTTACCTGCGCATGAGACTATCAACTCACTTTTTAATATAAAGAACATAATTATCACTGAAAAACAAAAATGTAGCAACAACATTATTTTTTAAGCATGGGTAATTTTCCTCTGGAAACTTGATATATATATATATAGAGATAGATAGATAGATAAATAGATAGATAGATAGGTATAAAACAGCAATTTTAAATTACCCCCTTATACATTTAAACTGAACCCAATGTATTTCCCACCATTTTGGAAACTGGAGGAGGTCTCTAAAGGAATTCCCACTGAAGTGTATTTTCACAATGTGCTAATTAAAACAGTGCAGTTGTTTCCCATTATCCATAGCAAACGTTTAAAAAAAAGCTAAACAATCCTAAAGTAAATTAAATTGCTTACCTTTGAGCCTCGCTCATTAAAAATAATTTCAACATCTAAGATTTTACCAAATTGCTGCAAAGAAATAGAAATGTTTTATAAGCAAGAGAAATGGAGTAAATCACATTATCCACATTGGTAATTATACCCCAAGTCAGAGTTTTTTTTTTTTCTCTTTTAATATCAGGGATAGACATTTTATGTGGTTTTATCCTTAGAGGTGTGCTTGAACCAAGAGAAAGCACAACCACGCATATGATTTCTACTTTACTGGATACCCCACCAAGTGAGACATCATAGTATGGGCCTGCGCAAAATCTGTCATCAGGTGGTTAGTTCTATTTTCCTTTCTTTATGTGTGCACGATTGCTTTCCCAGGCACTGAGCAGCAAAGATTAAAACTAGCTGATGTATAAACAGACCCTCCTAGGCTACTCCACTAGCCACTGGGAGAAGCACCCTTGATGAGATGGGATTTTGATGGTAAAATGTCCAAGCGGAATCTGGTGGTGAGGGTGAGGGTGTAAGCTACAGTAAGAGCCAGGCCATATAAGAGAAGTCAAGTACAAACAGATAAAAGCAAGAGCCACCATGTGGACATCCATCATAATCAAGACACCAGCATAGCTGTGATTAGCCCTGAGGCTGAAATGTACTTCTCTCAAGACGATTCTCCATTTTGTTAAACAAACAAATAGATTTTAGACAATTAGCAGGAATAGGCTCTATAGAACATGAAAGCAACTCGACATATTCAGGCCTGGAAACATGGTTTCAGATCACAAATAGGGCAGCCAACTATCTTACAGATGCCTAGTTAAACTTAAATTTCAAATTTTTCAGGATAATTACACCCTTGCAATATTTAAGACATACTTAATAAAATATGTTATCTAAAATTCAAATTCAGCGATTGTCATTTTGTATTTTTTTTAATTTGCGAAATCTCGTAGTCCTAGTGAGATATGCACATCGCAATTTGTGATCCACACTTTAAAAATAAGGGAATGTGGACCCTCAAACCAGAAGGATCTGATAGTCCAAGATCTTCTTCTCCTGACACTGGAGTCCTTTCCTTTTTCTTAGACTGCATGAAATACAATGGGTATTTTTTGAGTGCACAGGTTGGAGAGGGTGTCATAAAAGCATATGACGTAGCCCAGGAAAACTATGATGGGGATTTTACCCTGATGCACAATGAGGGCAAGGGGTCATTTTAGTGATTAAAAAGTAAACAGAATCACATGAAGGAATATGTCCATCCTCCTTTTCCTTTATTTTGAGCTTTCGTATTATTCCATTTGCTTTTGCAGCCTGGATTTTTATTCCATCCTTTATTGCCCGAGGAGATTCGTGTTGTGTCTCTCTCCCCTGGGTGGAAAGCAGTAAGCAGTCTTCATGTAGCAGAGGCCGAGTGGTTGGGGGGGGGACAGAAAAGGAACAAACGCTTAGAACACAGAGAACCAGAGGGAGCTCCCCTGACCACTGGGCTTCAGTCACTGGATACGGGGAGGGAGGGACCCTGAGAATAAGTGTCAAGGGGGTCCTACTAAGATTCGAGAAAAAAATTATTTGAAACCTACAGAGGCTATTCTCTGGAACATACAAATAAATCTACCTACCTTGGAAAGACAGAAAAAAAGATAGGCATACTCCAGGTGAAGAGAAAGAACTTAAAATCTTGAAACAGAAGTAGTCCTGACTAGGAGAAAAAGGAAACCCAAAGCTATGCCATGGAAATGCGCCCATCCCTCAGGACACGGATGCGGTCAGGGGACTGCGGATTCAATTTGTCTTGCTGAGCGGACGGACGTGCTTCTCTTCTTCCCGGAGAAGTAAAAGGATAAGAAGAAACGAAGAAGAGCTCAGCTGGGAGAGGAGAGGGGAGGACTACACCGCCAGCAGGTACAACGTTAATACCAAGAAACTTGCAGCTAACTCACCCTGCAGTTTGTGGACACTAATTTCCTTTTGGTCAAGAGAATATTCTACAGAGCATTTTCAGTGCCCTAGATCTGGGCAGAGAAAGTCATTAAAAATAGAAGAAAACTTTCAGATTTGGGAAATGCAGGATTTGCCGTTGAAAGGTGAACTGGATTTCATAGTAAAAACTCCTCCCATTTGTAAAGTCCTCAGAAGCAGTGATTTTGATATGACCTCCTTAGACTATTCAGTCCACACCGATGCTATCATATTTATTTCAGGCCTAAGAGCATGAAAGCACACCTATTTATGAACAGGGACGCTTGAAAAGGACTCCCCCAAACCAGGAAGCCAATGTCATTTATGGAACATTCTCTAAGCAGTCAACACAAAAACACTCCCTTTAAAACAAGATGTGGTTGAGACAGAACCAACCAATCAAGAAGTAATCCTAGCATGTGTCATTCCCTAAATGAAACAATGACACCATATGCCCTGAAATGGTCTTAAATATTTGCCTCTCTGGCAGTTGCCATTGGGTGAGTGATTCTCAGAACGAGTGAAATGAGCAGTGAGAAGAACGCTGATAGGAGCCCCATTCCTAAGACAGTTGCATACTGTATTTATAGCACCAACAGTTTAATTGGGAAGTTTGGTGCTAATGATGTAAACACAGCTGGCACATGTTCAGTCTAAATAGACATGACTCGCAGACTTAACTTGCATTAGTTTGCTCAACACCCATGTGCAGCCGCGTTCGACAACGTCTCGGGATGCACGCAAGGTGTCTCAATAGCGGTATCGAGAATAATATCCGGAAGCTTCTAGGCATCACGCACTGGGGCAAATACGTACCAGGCATTTTGAGACAGTCTCATCAAATAATATTTCTCTGAAAAACTGTGGAAGATGCCCAGTGGATACAGCACAAAACATGAAAGTAAAGGTTCGTTCAAAGAGCACACACAGAGGTGAAGAAAAGGCATCATCTCAGTTTTCTTAGGTTTGGTTTCATGTTTGGAATGCAGATATGGGAGACACCATGTCAGGTCCAAAAAAAAAAAAGGCCGCACTCGTTATAACAGCACGGTGCATGGAATTTGGCATTAATGCCAAAGGTGCAGGCCTCTCTATGTTGTTACTAAAAAGGTGATCATGAAAGCTTCTTTTGCGTTGTTCTGAAAGTCATGTGATGTGGTCTGTTTTGGGGTGACAATAATGAGTGACTTCAGTAGATCATATTCATGCCTAGAGTGTCTGTATCAAAAGCAAGGCTGTGACGTCAACAAGGGTCTTGTGCAAATTTGAATCCTACACTCACTGAGTAGCTACTTCTGAAAACAGTTCTATGATGCAATGTGTCGTGTCAGTGGTCTGGATGTTTCATAACCACCTCTCTCACCCAAAACCCAGCTATGTGTACATTTTAGATGTTAGGTTAAAGAACCATTCTGTCCAAGAGCAAGCCATTATAATCAATTTGGGAAATCCACCCATTCCTTTCATGCAATCATCAAGAATTCAAACATAAAGGACGCACACCCTCATGAATGCTCCCTGAAATGAGGACAGAGCTCAAGAATGAGGTAGCCAGACCAGAACCAACATTTCTCTCAGGGAAACATCCAGAACCAACGCCCCAATCTGTTCAATAGCAGCCCAACTGGTGTTGTAAAAAGAGTCTGGCTTCACTGTGGCCACATAACTTCTTGACCAAGGAATGTTCCACCTTGGAAGAAAGGAAGGATAGAAGGAAGGAAGGAAGGAAGGAAGGAAGGAAGGAAGGATAGAAGGAAGAAAATCTATGAATAGTTAGAAGATTTAATGCCAAACACTAGAACAAATCCTTCCAAAGGAGGAGGAAGTAAAGAATTTCAAGTACTGAAGAACATGGTAGAAGAAAGGTAGCCAAAATCTCAATGAACGGTCCCCCTGACGCCACAAATTAAAAACAAAATGCGAGGCATCTGCAGTGACCATTGGGCCTGCAGAAATTGCAAACTTCACAGCTGAATTTTTAATGGTTGCAAAAGTTGTTATGAACACGGCTAGGTTTTAGGCTGCTGGAGAAAGGAGCTTCCTTTTTTGTTTTGCTTCGGTTTGGGTTTCAAATCTCCATGGTCGCATTTAACAAAAGAGACAAAGGAGAAAATCACAGAAATCTTTGAGAGGGTTTTTCTCTGTAATCACCCCATTCTAGCCCTAACCAAAGTGAAGGGGCAAAGGCAAAATACAGCAATAAAAGGAGAGAAGAGATGTCATGTCCAGATGACTTGGAAAAGACCGAACTGGAATCAAAATGTCATTCCTTACAGTAAGTATGACCGGTAAGAAGAAACCACACTTAATTCTCTCAACTGGAGTGTGGGGAGCCAATCGGAATGTTTACAGATGCCTTTCAATGTGATTCATGCCACAAAATGAATCATATAACCAGAATGGGATTGCCACCACCAATGCTTGGCTGGGAAGAACAGATTTTTAGTATTTAAATTCCATTTCTTCAGAAGAGTAGTTGTAAACCAAGGAGGTCTCAGCATTAGTACAAAAAATCCAGGAATCTGTGTGTGCCCCCAAATTTTTATAGCAGAAACTCATTAAAAAATTCTTGCATATTTTAAAAATGAACACAGATGCTGTTTGTGATGAACGAAATTAATTTCAATATTTGTGAATGTATGCCGCATTTTCTTAATTGATACTAAGCGTATCTATCATCTTGTCAAGTTGATGCCTTGTCAGTTACTTGGAAATCTTGACTTTTACAAAAACTGGCTCTGAAACCAGTGGATTTGGATCATGGTTTGACAACTGGGTAGGACATTCAATCTTTGGCAGGATCTTGCTCTGCACTGCTTGCCCTCGCCCTGTAAGAACAGAGAGGCCCAGATATCCATGCAAGCAGGATACCGTCTTTGGGAGTTCCAGCTGTGGATTATTTCTAGTACCTCTCTGACTTGGCTGGGTAGCCCTCCGGTGACTTTCAAGAGAACCGAGAAGACGAGGGAGGGAATAGCACCCTCAGGATTGGGAGCTGGGGTGGGCTGCGGGGCAGTGAGTGACACCGTTAAAGAGCACCAGGACGGTCATTAAGAGGGCCACATTCAAAGCCAAACTCCCAGTGACACCTGACGAGTAAAGATGGACTGCGGAGCAAGACTTTCTAACCTGACGTGGCAAAAGGAATCTAATTCCTCTGGCTGCCCATCATTCAAACCCGGTCTCACTGCTTTATACACACTTAACCTCCACTTTCACTTTGAATGCTCTGCACTTTTCAAAGTCATCTTTGACCTGAGAGTGCCCGAGGGTATCTCTACTCTGCAAGAGTTAGAGGGCTCAACTCAAGGTTATTACCAAACGAGAGAGATAAAAGTGCAGAAGCTGACCTTTTCCGCCGAAATGTCAGGATTCAAGTCTGGGTATCTGAATATTAGGACGTTACCTCTGCCTTTGTGTCAGATGCAGACTTGATAAACATCGAGCATGGTAAAGCAGTAGGAGGTGCATGCAGGCGAACCCCACAATCGCAGAGTCATGAACCAGGGCTCCCCTTTGCATTGGGGGAATGAGGTCTACTTGGCCCAGGATTTGGCATTAAAGTTGGGCCCCTTCTTATTTCTCCTGTAATATTTGCATCCATCCATAAAGTCTTAGAGGAACAATCTCCAGGCGGCCAACCTTTACTCTAAGTCAAATGCTAAGGATGTAGGTCTGTTCATGGAATCCACAGACACCTCCCATCAGTGCTGGGATGGATGTCATGGACAGATAGGCTGACTACATTTGCAAAAAACAAAACAAAACAAAACCCGCTAAGGATATCTAAGACCTGTCAGAGTTTTGTCCTTCAGAGCCTGAGACATGGCTAGCTCATTCCTTCTCAAGGTGGACAGTGCAAGATTTCATCCAGAAAAAGAATCCGAGTCATCATGTCCCATGAGGAAGCGACCCTATCATCTATTGTCTCTGGGTTGATGGTGGCTTCTGCCCTGCTGTGCGTTGCAATCCTGGTAGCTGAGCAAGGCTGTCATCTGTGGCAGAGAACATCACAACGAGAGCCTGTGAATCCTCATCACTGGTTGAGGGAGAGTGTATAATGCACCATGCAAGTCAGACTTAGAGATCCCTAGCTTTCTTTGTTTTGCTTTTCAATGAAGCTTTAAGCAGAAGTCATTATTTTCTAAAGCTGCCTCTGAAATCTAAATGCACAGTGCCTGGGAAAGAGTGAGGTATGCAGGGATAAGTCATGATAACTTTGGCAGCTATGAAAGAAAGAAGAACCCAAAGGACACAAAATATTTTGTCCATGACACGGGGTCCCAGGCCACTTGATCTGGGATCATCAGTGGGCTTCTCTCAATGCTATTTTATCTGAGAGCTCATTTTCCATTCGATTTTCCAGTTACTAGTTAGGATAAGACCATTTGCAAAGTGGGACCATGGTGAACCTCTACAAAGACATTTATACTAAAATCATAAAGAGATTCTGGCCACAATATACCCACAGACTAGGGTCTAACATGCCTTTCTTTTCCCCCATGTAAACATCTCACCTTCATGTTATAAATACCAAGAGCTTACATGAGGAGGAAAGAGCTCTGGGGACCCCAGTGCAGACACTGCAGAGGAGAAACGCGCTACTTACGCCAAACATTTGTCGGAGGTCCGGATCTCGGAACCTGAAGGGGATGTTGGAGACGTGCAGCCGCTTGGGCTGGGACTTGTTTTCTGTGTTTTCAGGAGGTTGTGTCTGGGGCTGGCCATCCGTTGGTGCCGCGTCATCTGTCTGCTAAAAGGACAAGAGTAAAGAGGCTCTGAGTGGACCTGTACGCTCTTTCCAATGTGCTTTAGCTTCCCGTACATGGTAGGAAAATGCTGGATCGAAAGAACAAGGACAAGGAAGGAGCTGCTGGGTCATTCATTCATCCATTCAGGAAGCATTTATTGAACATTCTCTGAGAGCCCAAGGTGGATCTGGGATTCAGCAGTGAGCAAAGCAGACAAAACCCTGCCCCCACGGAGGGTAGTTCTTCTAGGGAGGGTGTGAGTGGAGGAGGCAATAAGCTTATTAATGAATAAATATGGAGCTGGTAGAAGGAGAGCACCATGGAGAAAAACAAAGCAAGGGGAGGGGTAGTGGGTGTGGGGGTGTTGGGGGAGTTTCAGCAGCCAATCAAATGTGTCTGCATAATTGTTGGGACTGTCCGGGTAAAACAGTAGCAAATGTAATAAAGCATTTATTTACAGAAGGCTGTTTGGTGTTTTGCACTCCAGGTAACTATCTGATTGACTTAATTTTTTTTTTTTAAAGGTTTTACCTTCTTGTTTCTTGGTTGTGCGGGCCTGTGCTGTCCATGACAGCTGACCCCGTGTGGCTCTTTAAATTTGCATGAATTAAAATTAAGTAAAATGTAAAATCCAGCTTTTCCTTCATACTAGCCACATTTCAAGTACTCAGTAGCCACCTGTGGCTAGTGGTTTCCATGTCTGACAACACGGATCTAGAACAACTCGAGAACATTTTACGGATTATATTGCTGTCAATAAGGTTATGCTATCAGCATAACTCATTAGTCTGCTTCCCACTCTTGCCAAAATAAAAGCCTGGACAACATGATATTACCTCAGCACATATACAGGCAGGAACCAGGAAAAAAGTCACAGTAACATTTGGTGTCATAGCCATTCCCATACTCTTGGTTCTAGAGATGCTTCTAGACACTTTCTCTGCAATTAGCATCTATTGCCTCTGGGTGGCAGGTGATGCCATCCACGTCAGTTACTTGCTTCCCCAAAACTGTAATGGAAAACCTATGTGGAAGACCTTTCAATTTATGAGGGAGGAATTGGCATCACCCACTTTCAAACAATTTAGAAGCATATACCTGGGACAAAACTATCAATGCAATCAGGCAGGTGTAAGATAATAAAGATACAGAGGAGACAACTTCACAAAGTAAAAAATATATATAGATTATATGTTTTTTATATATATAAATGTTTTTACATATGCATATAAATATAAATGCTTTATGTAAATATGGTTTATATATTATATAAACCACCATAACATGGGCATTATTAGTGACTTTCTCGCCAATCCTTGTATTTATTGACAGACTTCATTTGCATTCTCCTTCCTAATACCCTCTGAATTGCATTTTGAAGCTAAGATTTCCCAGAAGCTGGCAGACTACTCTTTCAAGCCAGTTTGGTATCCAAAACCCCATCCGAGGATCTACAGGTTTGAAGTGCTATGTCATGACAATGCCAACACTGTGCTTGGTCATTTTGTCTGTGCTGTTGGAGTGGAATAAGGAGGAGGGTGGTGACGGTCTTCTAACCTGGAAAATGAGTAATAACAGTAATAGTGCACACCTTCTAAGGCTCTGTGAAGACTGATTGCAGTAAAACAGGCCAGCTCGGTAGAGTTCTTGGCATGTGAAATCAATAAATGGAAGGCAATTTTTTAGAGTGATGGTGACTTTTTCTTAAAATGTCAAGAACAAGGAGTGGAAAAGCCTCTCTCAGGAAACATACAAAGGAAAAGTTCTCATTTGCTTGTTAAGCATGTTTTTACTGAGCAACTACTATATATTGGACACGTAAGTTAGTCCTCCCAACACACGCGGTACCCAGTTCCATGCAAGAGAAAGAAGGGAAGAGAGAGTTGTGAGGCTGGGGTCAAAGGGACCCACAGAGGGCTGAGGAAACATAAATCAGGGACACACTGCACAGCTGGATGTTCTGGGAGGCCTGCCAATTCTGGCGGTTACATTTTCGGGGGAGACGTCTAACAGAAGAGACGAAGGAGGCTGATGCTATACCAGCAGAGGGCAAAGCACAGGCAAAGACGCAGAGGTGAAATCCGGTTCTGGATTCAGGGGAGTACATGGACCCCTTAGTGTCACGGTCAGTGGGCATACATGAAGGAAGGACAGACAGGACAGCACAGTGCAGGGGAGGTGGGGGGGTTGCATTGGAAAGGGCCCTGTGAGCAGAGCAAGACCATATTTCATGATAAACACTAAGAGGAGCCACGTATGGATCATCGCGGGGTGCGGTGTGACCAGCATGTGACATCGGGGCTGAGCCATGGCAGACAAATGGTAAACACAGGCCAGATGGCTGGTTGAGTCACTGACTGAACAGGTGAAGGGATTCCAAGTGTATCAATAAGGTAACGAATGAAGGATGAATGAATGGTCCACTTTGCGTCTTTAAGTGATAGTCAAATACAATATTGTATATAACAGCCAGGCCCAAACAGAGCAGGGAGCTGTGTTTTCTCTGTTGGTAACATGACGTTTGGTTACACAACCAAGACCCAGAGATGTCCTTGAATCACGCGTTTGGGGTCTTAGTGCTGTGACCTAAGACTCTAAGGTTTGCAGACACAGCAGCTGAGACCTCAGGTTACAGTCCATTTCTTCCCTCTGGTTAGAAGCTGCTGTTCAAATGCAAATTAAAACAAGCTCTTTCACATCCCAAGAAAGAAACTTAGATTTGGATTTGTACATAACTGCTGGATGTTTCAGCTTAATAAACCTAATTAGGAATTACAGAGATTATGATTAAACATATTAAATGATTAATAGCATTATGCCGCTCATGTGAAAATTAAAATTAATCATCTTTAGTCAAACAGGACTTTGGAGAAATCTTTGTGTTGTTTCCTTTGATAAAAACATACAACGCTCAATTAATCATTTCGTAGCACGGGCATGTGTACAAAAGCTCATAAATTGTTATGTCGGAATACCTGTGTATTAAAAGTAACTTTTAAAGATAACATGTAAAATGGAAAACAAACCGAAAGGGTTTCTCACATCGTGGGTGAATGGAGAGGAAAGGGAAGAGGAGAACGTCAGGATCCAGAGGCTGGCTCCAGAGCCTGGGGCAAGGCAGGGGTTAGACCTTCCAGAATGGTCCTCACTGACTCTTATATTGGTATAACAGGGTGAGAACTTTCCCCTTCCCTTTTTCTGGAAACTGTCAGGGAGAATCTATTCAGGACAAGCCTGAGTTTTAGGTCCCTATATTAGTCTGCTAAGAAATGACAACAAACATGGTGGCTAAAAGCAACAGAAATGGACTCCTTCATGGTTTTGGGGACAGACGTCTATGGTGAAGGTGCTGTCAGGACCACACTCCCTCCGGAGGCTCTAGGGGAGAGCCTACCTTTGTCTCTTCCAGCTTCTGATGACCTCCTGGCTTGAAGCTGCACTTCCCTAATCTCTGTTTCCACGGTCATATGGCTTTCTTCCCTCTGTGTGTCTGGGGCTCACATCTCCCTCTGCCTGTTTCTTCTTAAAAGGACATTAGTCATCGGATTTAAAGCTCACCCTAGATCTTGTCTTGGGATCCTTAACTTCTTTACATCTGCAAGGATGCTTTGTCCAAATAAGGTCATATTCATGGGTTTTCAAAGGATGGGATGTGAACATACATTTTGAAGGCCACATTCAACCCACTACAATTTTCTTCTAAACAAGCAGACAAACCAGAAGTGCACATAGAACGAGTAGCTGTTATCAAGAAGTGGATGCATTTTCTACCACTGAGGGTGCCATGAGGTTCTCCAAGGGGTTAGCCTCACACCAGGTCTAGAAGAAGAGAGAACGTCCCTGTATGAGCTGTCCTAGGCTCCCATCTGTCACACTGGGAACTTTAATGAGTTGTCTAAAGAGAGGAAATTTGAGTCTTCCCTTGACCCCAGCCCGGGCTCTCAGGCTGCCTTTGCGAACCTCCCCCTGGATGTGATGACCCCCTTCGGCTGGACTGAGAGGCACTCTACCAGCCTCCTGAAAGGCACCCAGTGCTCTAAAACCAAGGGCAGGTGTGCAAGTTCCCTGAGCCTAGCACTATAGCTCACACAGACGGACAAGCAGTCACAGCATCCCCGAGGAGTTCGGAGAAGCTTATGGCAAAAGCACAGAGTGAAACTTCTAAAGACAAAAATAAAATCATGTGAAAAAGCTGAGAAAGTTGCTAAGGGAATTGCACATCTAGAATGCATATTCCCGAAAGCGGGGGCTACCTGGTTGGTAGTTACATCCCTCAAGGCTGGTCCGTGTCAAGGCTTATTTGGAATTAATGGCTGGAAGAAGAACTTTTGATTTATTCGTGTCTGATTCTTTCAAGGTATCATTTTGGCTCTAGAAGTGGGACCCAGCTGAATTGGAAAGGTGCCTCATAACCATGTTTGGGAGATCAGAAGGTAGGACATAAAGACCAAGAAAATGGCTCCTGGACTGCTCGCTCAGAGANGGGTTTCTCACATCGTGGGTGAATGGAGAGGAAAGGGAAGAGGAGAACGTCAGGATCCAGAGGCTGGCTCCAGAGCCTGGGGCAAGGCAGGGGTTAGACATTCCAGAATGGTCCTCACTGACTCTTATATTGGTATAACAGGGTGAGAACTTTCCCCTTCCCTTTTTCTGGAAACTGTCAGGGAGAATCTATTCAGGACAAGCCTGAGTTTTAGGTCCCTATATTAGTCTGCTAAGAAATGACAACAAACATGGTGGCTAAAAGCAACAGAAATGGACTCCTTCATGGTTTTGGGGACAGACGTCTATGGTGAAGGTGCTGTCAGGACCACACTCCCTCCGGAGGCTCTAGGGGAGAGCCTACCTTTGTCTCTTCCAGCTTCTGATGACCTCCTGGCTTGAAGCTGCACTTCCCTAATCTCTGTTTCCACGGTCATATGGCTTTCTTCCCTCTGTGTGTCTGGGGCTCACATCTCCCTCTGCCTGTTTCTTCTTAAAAGGACATTAGTCATCGGATTTAAAGCTCACCCTAGATCTTGTCTTGGGATCCTTAACTTCTTTACATCTGCAAGGATGCTTTGTCCAAATAAGGTCATATTCATGGGTTTTCAAAGGATGGGATGTGAACATACATTTTGAAGGCCACATTCAACCCACTACAATTTTCTTCTAAACAAGCAGACAAACCAGAAGTGCACATAGAACGAGTAGCTGTTATCAAGAAGTGGATGCATTTTCTACCACTGAGGGTGCCATGAGGTTCTCCAAGGGGTTAGCCTCACACCAGGTCTAGAAGAAGAGAGAACGTCCCTGTATGAGCTGTCCTAGGCTCCCATCTGTCACACTGGGAACTTTAATGAGGTTGTCTAAAGAGAGGAGATTTGAGTCTTCCCTTGACCCCAGCCCGGGCTCTCAGGCTGCCTTTGCGAACCTCCCCCTGGATGTGATGACCCCCTTCAGCTGGACTGAAAGGCACTCTACCAGCCTCCTGAAAGGCACCCAGTGCTCTAAAACCAAGGGCAGGTGTGCAAGTTCCCTGAGCCTAGCACTATAGCTCACACAGACGGACAAGCAGTCACAGCATCCCCGAGAAGGTCGGAGAAGCTTATGGCAAAAGCACAGAGTGAAACTTCTAAAGACAAAAATAAAATCATGTGAAAAAGCTGAGAAAGTTGCTAAGGGAATTGCACATCTAGAATGCATATTCCCGAAAGCGGGGGCTACCTGGTTGGTAGTTACATCCCTCAAGGCTGGTCCGTGTCAAGGCTTATTTGGAATTAATGGCTGGAAGAAGAACTTTTGATTTATTCGTGTCTGATTCTTTCAAGGTATCATTTTGGCTCTAGAAGTGGGACCCAGCTGAATTGGAAAGGTGCCTCATAACCATGTTTGGGAGATCAGAAGGTAGGACATAAAGACCAAGAAAATGGCTCCTGGACTGCTCGCTCAGAGATGAGAGGAGACTGAGAAAACGAAGGTGTTAGAGGTGGGGTTAGAATGGCCAGGGCACCTTCCCTCTCGGAACCCTCCGGTCCAGACCCTCATCCTGGGCTGTGAGATTCAGTATGCTGTGGCCCGGACCCCCTTGCTTCCTGAGGTTCCCGCTCCTTACTCACTGGCCGCCTGGCTCCTTCCTCCACACACGCAGCACGCTCCCTTCTTAGGCTTCACGCCTGTTCTTCCCTTGCCTGGAAAATTTTCTGCCCAGACGCCCATGTGGCTTGCCCCCTTTTGGCCCCTCCGCTCTCGGCCCAGACAGCACCCACTGGACAAGTCCTCACCGGCCCTGTTATCTAAAGCTTCAGCACCTCCTGTCTCTTGCTCATTCACATTTCCATAGCATCTATCACTTCTTGCCTTTGTATTACATGCTTCTATTAGTTTCTATGATGTTTCTTTGTCTTCTCCACCAGAATGTGAAGTCCATGACGACAGACACTGGGAGTTTCCATTCACTGCTCTGTCCCGACCCCCTAGGGCAGTTTCTCAACGTCAGAAATGCTGACAGTGGGGGCTGGTTAATTCTTCGATGTGGGGCTGTCCCTGGCAGCAGCATCCCCGGCATTCACCCACTGCATGACAGACAGACAACCAAAACTATCTTCTGGGGTTCAGGTGTTCCCTGGGGCACAGAACTGCACCCACTGGAACTGTGAGCCGGAGCACAGGGCAAGTTCTCAGCACGTGTCTGTGGCTCTTGCCACAAGTGAGCTGCACGAATGTTAACTTCACGGCTCTCCGTCTTAGTGTGCATGTGGGTGAAATGATAAATGCCTGCCTATCCTGGACCCTTCAGAGTGGGATAATGAAAGCAGTCTTGTGACTTCGAGTCCCATGAATAAACAGGGACCACATATCATTACTATTATTAACAGTGTTAATAACCATCCACTTTTGTTCTCCCCACTGATACTGACGACTCAGATGCCGCCTCCCCATCATGCGGGCAAGGTCGCAGGACCCCACACGAACGGAAAGTCCGTTCACCTCAAGAGGTGGGTGTCCGGGAGCACTTGGCAGAGCTTCCCGAACAAGCTCACTCGGACGGCAGAGCCAGCTTGCACTCTGGCCCGGTTCGAAGGCCCTATTAGGAGGCAGGATGTGTGCCGCAGAATTTTTCCTAATAAACAAACTCCCCGGATATGGGCTCAGGTTATAAATGTTAAGAAAACACCACAGGCACTTTAATCTCCTGAAGATCACTTAGTGCTTCCGCAAAGACCTTAATAAAGAACCGCGGGGCTCCCTCTGCTATAATCGTTCCTAATTCAATGAATAGCTCTGAGCAACCCAAGGCTAATCCTGGTGAAATTGGATTTTGATATCGACCAATCCAGGGAGGACTCTTGGAGAGAATCCGCATAGTTTTGTATGTGCCTTTGAGAGTCTGGCCCCGCCCACGTCTCCTCTCTCAGCCAGTGCGGCGTTGCTGAGCTCACCTGCGTGCCATCTTCAGGGATGACCGGGTACCCTGGGAGCACAGGCAAAGGATATGTGTAGCGGGATATCTCTGAGCTCAACTCCAGTCCTGTCATATACTAGTCCAGCTCCTTAAACCCTTCTGAGCCTGTCACCTGAGATGCAAGGAGGGATAAAAGATCCCATCACAGAGTTGTCTGTGGTTCCAGGTTGCTGGAGGCAACACAGGTGACCATCACAAGGACGGACGAGTAAAATGGGGTGAAGCTGTCAGCAGAAATCAGAGTTCAGAGAGCAACCGGAGACCTGGAAGCACAGCGCTGAGCGCCTGTATTGCGGGAGACCACCGTAGGAGATGAAACAAGAACTGTACCAAATTATATTTTGCCACCCCAAATATGCCTCTTTGGCGTAAGGGTTATTTTGGGATGATTATTTTTGAGAAACAGCAGACACAGGAGAAGCTCTGAAAAGAGAAGTTACCCTTTAGGAAAGAGAAATTTACATCTATAAGGAAAGTCTCCATTTGTAGGGGTGTCTCCCTTTTGGAGGGAGCAGGAAAAGAAAGTGCCGAAATCTCTAGAAACTCTTCAAAAGATAAGACAATGACCTCAATCTAGAACAACCTCACCCTTGTTTACCGTGCGTTTAGTGATAAACTCCTGTCACTGGGTCCCCGCCCAGCCAACATCTTCTTTCTTCAGCTGGAGATGGCCTTTAAGCTGGTGGCTCGGGCCATTCCAGTTTGTTACTCAGTCTTTCCCGGGGAGATCCTACGTCTACAGGGGTATACATGTTATTAAGCTCCTGTTTCTTTGTCTCCTGTTAATCTCTTTCATCACAGGGTGGGGGGGTGGTTAGCCAAGAACCTAGAAGAACACGGGGACAATTATTTTTCCTCCCTTGCATGATGGAAATTAAAAACACATGTACTCATGACACAGCACTAGATACAGTTCAAGGATGGTGGTCACTCACTTTAGAGCAGTTCCATTCAATAAAATAAAATTGGAGCCACATACATAAGCTTAAAGCTTCTAGAAGCCGCATTTCAAAAAAGTAAAAAGAAACATGTGTAATTAATTTTAAGAATATATTTATTTTAATCCAATTTATCAAAACTATTATTTCAATACTTAATTAATGTAAATGATATTTTAAATTCTTTTTTTTCCTAGGTCTTTGAGATCTTGTATATAATTTGTACTTACGGCTCATCATCTCAATATGGACGCTACATTTTCATTGGAAACACCTAATTTATATTTAGACTTTGAAAAATTGACAGGTGAATAGCCAAGATTTTCAAAACACACCTAAAAGGCTTTTAATGACTGAATCAAGTGTCAGTGTTTAAATTTTAATTAAAGTTGAGTTTAATTAAAAATTCAGTTCCTCCATCATACCAGCCATGGACTCCACAGATACCTGTAGCTGGCAGAATATTGGTCCCTTCGAAATAGTAATATCTTAATCCCTGGAACCTGTGAATATAAAGTTCACAGACTCCCTGAAGGATGCACAGACATCCATAGACCCCTGGATAAGAACCACTGTGGTTTGAGGCCATTCACCTCTCTGCTGTCCTGAGTTGAGACATTTCACGCCGAAATCTACAATTTACGGGTTGCAGATGAGCCTCGTGTGGAATTGGCTAATGGGTCTAGAATAGGGTATTGAATATAAAGCCCTGCTGAGGTCCTACTATGACCCTGGTATCTTGTGAGGTGTTTTTCAGACCTTATGCCACTGATCACCAGAACGATTTGAAAAACAGAAGCTCAGAGAAGTCAAGTCACCTGTCCAAAGTCCCGCAGCTAGGAGATGGCAGAGCCAGGAAAGAACCTAAGATACTTAACTCCATATTCTGGACTCCATATTTCAACCCTTAATGGCCTCTCAAGGTCAAGATGAAGTCTAAAGACGGCTTAGCCCTAGAGGGCAACCGCCAAGCACTTGCACAGAGGAGTGAAATTCGCTGGAGTTTTAACTTCCTGTGCTCTCAGTTGGGGCTGAAACCGGAGTGATGAGCTCTGTGAACAGGGCTCTCTCACAGCCCACCAGCCCAAATCAAACCAAACCAGCCTGCTTCAGATGCTTCCTCTGAGAACCTGTAGTCCTGTGCTCCCCTCTCTCAAGCCCTTATTAACTATACATATTTTTGAGTATCAGATTACTTATTTCTCTGTCCTACTAGAACATGAACATCCCAATGACAGACATTATACTGAATCATTTTTGAAGCCCTTTACTGTGGCACATGATACGTGTGCAACGAATACTTATTGTGTCATTCCAGGAAAGAGGTTTGGGTCCAGATTCTTTTTTCTCCACGAGCATCCCCAATTCTGCCACGAGGGTGTCGAAACCCAACGCCCAAGACAGGACGCTAACGAGCACGATTTTCTCCCCGCACAGCCTAGTGAACATTCAGCATCCCTCCTCTCCTACGGGCTTCCTCCCCTCCATGCCCAAAGTGCTTAACACTGATAAATAAAAAGTGTCCTTCTGAATAGCCAGCTGCTTCTTCCTCCTCCACCAATCAAGTTATTTCTCAGAGAGAAAAGCTTGTGAGTGTCTTCGAGGCATTATTTGATTAAGTTGACAATATTATGTGAGCGATGGTTGAGTACCCACTGCGATGTACTTTGGACCAAATTGATTTGTGTAACGAACACTTGCTCTGTCTCTTCTTGCAGCCTGAATAGTGGTCTTGATTTAGCCAGTAATGCCGGGCGCCGAGTGAATTTACAGGGTCCACAGTCCCTCTCTCTCAATCTGGAGAGAATAGCAGGAGCAGAGCATGGAGTGGCATAATTCACTACATTGTACTATAAGCTCAGAAAATAATATCACAGAGCTCTGCAATATACCTATTTGATTTGATTTGTAAACCTGATAAAAAAGCAATCGAGAAAAGTTCAGGGGGAAAATATATATGTTCTAAGCAAAAATGTAACGATATTGAATGTGTACAAAGAACCAAAGTACTGGGTGGGGAGGGGAGAAAATCATGCATACTAAATCAAATCCATACCCTGCGTTAGACAATATTGCACATTCTCCATTTAAAATGAAGCAAGATTGTGCACAGTTATTTTCCATTAAAAATAATAATAATGGTAAGCCCAGGGAATGTGAATTAAAACCCACGTCTCGGGTTTTCTCACAATCCCACTTCAGAACGGGGCTCGTGCAGATTCACTCAGCTTCCTGCTTTTTCATTTTAGCTCTGTAGGCAAACAAATAAGTTAATCACACAGCTTTGGATGTAGTTAATGCCTCCTTCCTAGCTCGGCGGGGCGGATTCCACAGCCAGGTGACACAGATTTCAGAAACTCATCACATTTCCCTCAACCCGAATAAATTCAATGCTCTGCTGGAATGATGAAATTCTTCAGAACAGAGAAGCACGCTACAGGACACAGAAGGGCTGACTCCAAATTCTCTTGCTTTTTTTTTTTTTTTTTTTTTTTTTTTTTTTTTTTTTTTTTACTCTTCGTAAGTGTAGGATGAGCATACAAGGGGCCAAGTGTATAAACATCAGTAAAGCTGATGGGTCGCAGAGGTATCTGTATGAGCACACTTGAGCTGCTATAACAAAATGCCCCAGCCCGGGTGGCTTCAACCAGACACTGATTTCTCCTGGTGCAGGAGGATGGGAAGTCCAAGATCAAGGTGTCAGCGTATATGGCTCCTGCTAAGGTCTCTCTTCCTGGCTTGAGACCTCCCTGTGTCCTCACATGGTGGAAGAAGAATGCTCTCTCTCTTCTTTCTCTTCTTATAAGGACACCAATTCCAACATGAGGACCCTTCCCTCATGACTTCATCTAACCCTAATTACTTCCTGAAGCCCCCACCTCCAAATACCATCACATGGGGGCTTAAGGCTTCAGCATGAAGGGGGAGGGGGACACAGTTCGGTCTATAGCAGGTGTCATTGAAGCAGAGCCTGCCAATACCTAGCGATAGGAAGTGTTTTGTCCTGGGGAGAGAAAGGAGTTTCACTGGGCTCGAACCCGGGTGTTCTCCTATCCTTCGAAATATATTTACTGAGCATCTGATATACATATCAGTCTCTGGGGATACAGCAGGTGGGGTTGGGAGTCGGTGTCTACTTATCAGAGGACAGGAACAGTAGGACTATAGAAAGGGCTCTTTCCTTCCTTTGCCAGGCTCAAAGTTTCAGTTTTTAGTTCCAGGAACAAGGAGTTGAAAATAACTACCGCTACTAATAACAATAACAATAAACATCTGCAGACTCGGGAACAAGTTATGTGGGTCGGAATTCCAGCTCTGTTACTTCCTACCTGTGTGACCTTGAGCAAGTTACTTAACCTCTCTGGGCCTCATTTCTTTCATCGAGAAACTAGAAATATCATCAGCACCTACCCCAAATGAGTCAGTACGTGTAAGTGCCCTTCCTGGCCCAGAATTATGATGGCGCTCAACACCTGGCAGTCGCTTAGCAGACACTGGTCGAATGATTAGCACTCTGTTAAGCTCTTTGCATACATTATATTTCATTGCATCACCTGATGACTCAGAGAAGAGGATTCTATCATTTGTCCCCACCGTGTGACAAAGGAACTGCCGAGGAGCTAAGAGCTGCTTCAGGATGCTCGGTTGGTACATGGCAGGCAGTGGGGGACAATGGTTGAGAGCCCAGGCACAGCGATTTCCTGAGGCAAATCCCTTAATGACATCTAAAGAAGATGCAACAGCTTTCTGGCCATGTGGTTATTAGAAACCCAGGCCAGTCCCTTTTAAAGCTTCCAAAGTCAATGAGATTCAAATTCTCTTTCTATTGCTACAGACCCAAGTCCTGATAGACCTGTGCCCTGAGAGAACTGCCTTGGGCAGGGGCCATTTCCTGCCTCCTCGCCCCTACCATCCAGTGCTTTGCACTATCCATGAGAGGGGCCGCCTCTGGGACCCTCTTCCTCCTTCTGTTCCCCGGTCTTGCTCTTCTGGAGTTGGGGGTGGGGGAAGGGACTGAGGAGGCAGAGGGCATTCAGGGAAACAAGATGCTTGTTGGTGGTCAGAAGCAAGTGCCTCTCCCTGCTTTCTGTCTCATTCTACCGGAGCTTGTGTGTCACTGGTGGCTTCTGGGGGTGGGCGGGTAGGGGAGCCAGGGGTGTTGGTATGCTTGGGTTGCTTGGCGTGGTCATCTGCCAACCCATCGTCTCCCATAGCTGCTGAGGGTCCTGTATCTTCAAAGTCAGTGCACAATGCTGCCCAGTCTCTTTTTAGGTGGGGGTCCCTCCTTCAGCATTGGTTTCCTGAACATCCTGAGAACTCCTTCCCTGTCCTCTGAAGGTGAGGCTCTTCCAAGAGCCAGGGGAGATGGTGGGTGCCCTAACACATTCTCCATGACAGTTCTTTCCCATCCTGCTGTTTCGGACTCTGCCAGTGAGCCTCCACGGTGATAAATGCCCAGATAAGAAGCAGGCACCAGCCTCTATGTTAATGACATCCCTGTACCCAACTAATTTAAGGAACATGTCAAGTTCTCCCAAGAGCTCTGCACTGCCTTCTTCTTTGATGGCATTATTAAGATGAGCCTTCCTGTTTTCCAGCTTAGCGAGCATCCACCTGAAGGAGCTGGCAGCCCACCTCCTTTTCCAGGAGTGACTCTCTTGAAGATTTATCCTCACCTCACCTTGGCCGCCTGGTTTTTTAAAACCCATTCCACTCGGAAATCAAGGCCAATTTAAATAGCGATTTAAAAAGGAAAAATGTTGATATTTTGTATCGAATCCTCAAATCCACCTAGCTAAAAGATTATTTCCCCCTAACGTATTATGCAAGATTTAATTTAACCAAATGGCAAATCTATATATTATGCAAATTTTCCAGGCCTAAGAAAATTGCTGAACGCACAACTCAGTTGCAGGAAATTGGTGATGAATTTAAGATGGAACTGATCTCAGCTAAAATCCCAGGATTTTCCTTACTAACTACTTCTTTCTTCGTATAAATGCTTTGAACAAAGAGACAAGCACTCTGAGGGTTCTGCTCTGGGAGTACTGGGGTTTTTCCAGTATAGACCGAAACGTGTGTAGACATCGTTCTTTGGCATCTTGCTTGATACGTCTGTTCTGCACTTGACACTCAAAGAATCCTGTCGCAGAAAGTACACAATTTCTGCAAACTGCCATGATTCAGATTACTTCTGAGTTCCAGATCCTACTCATCAGTGGGTTAATTTCTCCTGCGCTGGTGGGTGGGGAGGAGTGTAAATATATGTTAGGAGATGGAAATACTAAGAAATATACTCTGAAAATAGAAATGACTTCATCTCCTTTCCAGTTTGCTCTTTACCTAGACAGCAAATTTTTTTCTTAAAAATGCCGTATGGAAAATAGTTTGACTTTCTGGGCCACACTGCCTCTGTTGTATGTGAAAGCAGCCACAGGCAATACCTAAACAACTGAACGACGGGTGCGGCTATGTCCCAATAAAACTTTACTGACAAAAAAAAGGCAGGGGCCATGGTTTGGCAAGATTGTTCTTAGAGAAACCATTACTCTAGTCTATAGTGTCCTATCCGCCTGCCATTTAAAGAGCCCCTTGCTAGATGTGAGGGGTAAAGGATGAATAAGACATACCCAGAGCCCTGGGGGCTCCAGATACAGCAGGGGAGAAAACTAAGGAATGATATAATTAATAAGTCAATGGGTGAGTTCTCTGATTGAAGGACCTTAGCATACATAATTCAACAAGAAGGGAATATGGAAAACTTCTTGGGCAATCTTATTCATCTAGAAACTTGGTAGTTCTATATTAGCAGGGGCTCACAGGCAAACCTTTAATGGTCTACAAGTCCAATTCTTAAAATGAAGAAAGAGAAACATCCACCAGTCCCGGGCTCTCTGTCATCTAATCACGTCATTCAAGGCTCTAATAAGGAGAGGTAAGACTTGAAGTGATAAGATGTGGATGGTAGCCATGGTGCTGGGTGACCTGGGGCAAGGAGTCACCTATCTCCTCAAAGACCGTTTCTTCATGCAATGCATGAGCTCCCTCTCAGGTCACAGGGAAACAGATGGGATTGTGCCCCAGAAAGTCTGTGGCCATTTCAAGGTGTTATGTCTCTGTAGTCCATAATACCCATTTTTCTTGGTTACATTACTTCAAAAGCAAGACTTGCTCACACGACAGATGAAAATACGAAAACCACTGTGGCAACCGGAAGACTCTTAGAGGAGGCCCTTCACTTCAGCAGACTTGGATTCAAGCACAACGCCCGCCAGTTTCTCACCGCGTCACATTTCTCGGGTGAAATTTACTGCACCGAATAAATGAAGGCTCTATTTTTGGTCGCCTTGCAGGTACCGATAGTATCTGAAAAGTCAAGGCTCTGAGATGCGGGAGGGTGGGCTGACCGAGGGGCCCTACCTTGGTAGGGGGTTCTTTAGCAAAAGGCAGGTTTTGTGGTTTGAGAGGCAGACAGGCTCGCTTGCAGGTAGAGGTGCGGAGGGCTCTGCACATACTCCCTCAGTCTAGCCCCAGGTGCACCCTTCAGATCACCTCTAAATCGCCTGGGGAAGTTTTTGCAAATGCAGATTACTGGTCCCCACTCCCAGAGTAACTATTCATAACTGTAGACCCAAGATGAATCATTGTAATAATCCCCATGGGTGACTCCGGTAAACTCTTAACATCCTCACGGTCACTCTTTCATACCCCGGGGAGGCCACAGAGCAAGTTTATGTCTCTGGAATGAGAAAGCAAACATGGCTGGCTCCTCCAATTCCCAGTCATCTGATCTTGGACATGCTACTCCACCCCTTTACACCTCGCCTGGCCTGGCTTTAACGTGGGGATTTGTGCATTCATTCATTCATTCATTCAAAGACTATGGATTGACCACCCTCAATGTGACTAGAAAAGAACCAAAAGACAGGGGGAGGATTAAAACCCTAATGCATGCAAAGTGCTTACCAATGGCTTAAGGCATTTCATGAGCGCTAGGTAAACATTAGTCATGGAAATCCTTTCACTTCCCTCCATATTCACCTTCCAAAAGCACAATCATTGTTCAGAGGACAAACCGCAAGCCTTGCGCTGGATCTGTTGTGTATCAGGGTTTGTACAGAGCTACGGGACCGCTCTTGATTTGGGGGCCTGCCTTTCTCCCTGAATTAAAACCTCTGCCTAGAAAAGAGACTTTAATGTTTTTAAGGTGGATGGGGTGGGGGTGGGATGGAGGCAGGTGATGTTCCAAATGGTTTCCCTTCTAAAGTCAAGTAAGACTTCCTTATGGGACCTCAGATGTGCCTAGCTTTTTCTAGGCGGTTATATATATGGAGAGAGAGAGAGAGAGATGTATAATGTATACATCATAATACAATCACAAAGTTGAATTCCAAGGCAGATGGAACATTCTGATGGGGAGGCTCACTGCTGACTATTTGATGCTTTCGATCTTTTATATTGAATTTGAGATTACAAGCCTCCTTTTCCATTCAGCCCTGCCCTGCAGCTTTCCCTGACATTTTGTTATCTTTGCATAAGCCTTTCAGGAAGGGCCTCTGAACCGTCCTCCTGCGCCGGCTGCCAGGGAAATAGGATTACTGCCTTATTCTTCAACATGGAGCAACCATACTTCACTGAAGGGTAAAATAAAATAAAACTTTGGAATATTTTTATTCAATTTTTCGAAAAATCTTTTAAGATGAGTAACAGTGGAGTTCATTTAGCATAGCTGCCCATGAGCATTTGCTAGGAATATGAATCCCATCTACATTTTTTAGATGCTTATCATATTATATGTTGCTTTCCTACGCGTACTTCAAATGTGCTCTAAAAAAGGCCAAAGGCGCTGGCTCAGTAATTTGAGTGTGCACCAGGAACACCTGGGGAGCTCTTGAGAAATGCAGACTTCAGGGTTCCAGCCTGATTTTCAGTGCCAATTTATCAGCCTGGGATGCAGCCAGGGAGGGGTGCAGCCCACTCAAGGGGTTGTTCACTTTTCAGGGATTTCGTGAGCCTCTTATTAAATGCGACTTTTAATAAAAATTAAGGAATGTAAACCTGCAACTGAATAAAAGATATAAAACAGTAATAAATGTTCCAAACTCATTACTTCCTAGTTCTTTTACTACATTTTGCTCTTATCTACTGCTCTCGAGGTTCCTTCTGGCTTTCGCACCTGAACGCTAGAGATACCATATCACGGTGCACTCCTGAACATCTTTAGCCAACTCTGCGCTCGGCGATGAGGCACTGGCCCCTTGAACTTGACTAGGGTGGGAGTATTTATGCCATGGAAATCAGCAAATGCTTCAACTCAGGCTCCTGAGCCCCTCCTGTCCCCCCAGCACCCCAAGTAGGCTGTTAAACACAGCACAGCACTGTTGTTAACATCAAATCCTCCCTGGCTGGAGCCAGCAAGATTCATTTGTAACACACCAATACCAGACAATTCTAATAGAAGTAGTGTCTGGGACACAGTTTAAGAAGATGCTGCCAAAGATTTAGGAAAGCCAGTCCCCGGAAGAGCTGTCTTCTGGTCATTTTGCCAGAGGCTCTAAAACTCTCCCTGGCAATAAAGTAGTGCCAAATGTGGACAAAAGGCTAGAGTGTAAACTCAAGGAGATCTATGTTCTAGACCTGGCTCCAGGTTCCTTCATCTGTAAAATGGGTTTTCAATAGCTGCTTTGCAGACTCATGGTAAACAAGAGCGAAGGATATGATTAGAATGTAGCCTCGAGCCTGGCTCCTAGGAATTGTTTAGTAAATGATAGGTGTTTTATGATGATCATGGTGATGATGATGATGGTGGTGGTGATGACTGTGATGATGGTGATGGTGACAGTGTGATGATGATGGTGGTGACGGTGACGATGATGGTGGTGACGATGGTCATGATAGTGATGATGATGGTGGTGATGGCGACGATGGTGGTGATGGTGATGATGATGGTGGTGGTAATGGTGGTGATGATGGTGGTAATGGTGGTAATGATGGTGGTAATGGTGGTGATGACAAGGTGTTGTTAACAGAGGTATCTGGGAGAAATCCCTGGAGATCATGGAAGCAGTTGATAGATATGAAGCTAACTTAGTAGTCTGAAGCTAAGAAGGTCTTAGGAAAAACGAACAAACAAATAAACCTTGATATCCATTTCAACTTCTTCATTTAAAACCAGTATATGCAAATGATAATGGACAACATTGATATTACACTGATAGTGCAGACCACTTCCCGTTGACCATGTCACTTATTCGGAAGACATTTCTACGCAGGTCGTGCTGCAATTATGCCCATTTTACAGGTGAGGAAAATAAAGCTCAAGAGGAGGCCCACATGAGAATAGGTCCCAGAGCCAACGCCTTGTGCTCACAAGCCAGTGTCCTTCCCTGATGTCCTGCCGTCTTCTTAGGAATGAAGCTCTTTATCCATAAGAGATTACTGAAGCTGAAAGCAAAAATTGGCCCATGAAGGAGAAATTGAAGGTCAAAGTTCCATGTTAGATTACTTATGAAAAACTCACAATATTCCAGAGTTCTCTGTGACCTTTGAGGGAAACAGTAAGTTCCACATATTCATCCTGGGTGGTGTTACACCTGAGAAAGAAGGTTGAATTGTATGAACAACTGACTCCATGAGCTAGGATATTTCTAATCTTCGAGCACCACGGCTTTAATGGAAGAGGGCAAACTGTGACATTTTGGAAGACAGGATGGGCTGAGAGAAAAAGGACCAGCATTGGGAGACAGGTTTGAATCCTGGGTCTGAGATTTGGATGCAGAGCTGTGCGACCCTGGGCAAAACCCAAGCCCCATAAATGGTGGCAATAATACTGACATTGTAGGATGTCATGAAAATTCTACCAAAATACATAAGTGCTTGGTACAATGCCCTTAAGCAATAGCACAGTAAATGAAGAACATGGCAGAATATGCTAGGAGTGTATACAATGAGACAAAACATTGAACATGAGGATCGGGGTGCTGGGGAGGGTTTGAAAATTTTAGTGAATGGTTTTTGAGGTAACATTTGAGTCAAAATTTGACAGAGTGTTGAGCCATGGGGATAGGCTGGGCAAGAATGGTTCAGACACAGGGACAGCCTGTGCAAAGGTCCTGGGGTAGGAGTATGAAGAAGAGTGAGACTGGTGCAGAGTGATCAGAGGGAAGCAAACAGGAGATGATGTCAGAGATATAATGAAGAGTCATGTAATTAGGCCTTTTAGGGTATTGTAGGAACTTTGGCTTTTATTTTTTTTAAAGCTTTTTAACTTTTGAAATATATTTAGATTTAGATTTATGGAGGTATTGCAAAGATAGTGGGATTCTCATCCAGCTTTCTCTAAAGTTAACATCTCACCCAACCATGTGCATTTATCTAAAACTAGGAAGTTAGCATTTGCATATTATGAACCACAGTGTTTATTCAAATTTCCCGTTTTTCTACTACTGTCCTTTTTCTGTCGTAGGATCCACTCTTGGATATCAAGTTGCATTTGTAGGATTTGGCTTTTACTCTGAGAGAAATGGGTGAGCCACTAGAGGGCTTTTAACAAAGGAGGGAGATGAAATGACTTACACTTCAGTGGGATTTCTGGGTGTTTTCTTTTTCTACTTAAATCTGACTTGAGAACAAGAGGATGGGAAGATTACTTGAATTGTAATTTAATGGACTCTCACTTAAACCCCCCTTATGCTACCCCTGAGAATAGCAAATGTCCTTTATCAGACTTTTACCAAAAGAAACGGCCCAAAACAATCATCAGGCATTTTATAAATACAAAACGCATGTTGATGCTAAATAATAAGCATAATGTTCATTTCCTTAGCGTTCCACTTGATTTTTATTACTGCAAATGCTAATTGTCCCCACATCTTGGATTTATGTTACTCCTTTTCCCCTAAGAGCCAAGTATTTTCTACTTCTATTTTCTTAATTGTGTGAACCAATAAGCTCGCCTGGTTAGAACATGGTGATAATGTGGCCAAAATTACAGGTTTGATGTCATGCCTTTGGCTTTGCATAAGAAAATGAAACAAAGGGTGCCTGGGGGGCTCAGTCAGTTGAGCGTCTGCCTTCCGCTCAGGTCATGGGTCCTGGGATCCAGCCCCGCATCGGGCTCCCTGCTCAGCGGAGGAGTCTCCTTCTCCCTGTTCCTCTCCCTCTGCCCCTGCTTGTGTACTCTCTCTCACTCACTCTCTCAAAGAAATAAATACAATCTTTGGGAAGAAAGCAAAACAAATGAAGCAAAATAAATAAGAGCGCTCAGAAGCTATAAATACTGCCCGGATCAGGGCTCGTTAAGTCATATGTTGAGTACTTGGCTTAAACAGGGTGGGGGCCAAAGGTGCCTGAATCCCTTGTCTGAATTCACCGACATTCAAGCTCAGCTGCTCACCTTTAGAGATGCTATGCCGTGAACACCCCGTATTTCTGACGAGGAAGCTGCAACGCAGCGAGGCTCGACTGTTACTTCAGCTACGTTAGCTGATAATTAAGAGGCTGAGCTCAAGAATTCCATTTTCTTAGTTCAGATGTTTTTCTCTGTCTCTGCTGTGCAACCATGAGTGTCTTAGCTAATCTCTCTGTGCCCAGGCTGCCAATCAGTGAAATTGACTTTTATTTAAGAGTCTCCAAAATAAGGGGTCGCTGTGCAAGGGTAAATCAAGCATAGAAAGCATTTAGGATAACGCCTGAAGGTGACAGTAGACGATTAACTGTTCCTGCCGCGATGAGCATCCTGTGCGGTTGTCCTGCCGGCGTTTCTGCTTCTCCTAACCCCATCCTAGGATTCGCTATGCTGAATGGAAACTCTCTGTCCACTTGCCCATCATCCCCACTCAACTGTGAGCTCTGAAGGAACAGGATCGGGGTCTTCTAGTCTCTACCCTCAATGTCTGGCGCACAGCCTGGTGTATGCCGATGACCAGGAGCAGAACTGGACTCTTTCGAAGGAGCTCCGGGCCGAAAGTCTGGATTGCAATTGAGGTTGGAGGTCACGATCTACGAGAAAGCTTGTCTCTTCTTGTCTTCTAGAACCAGCTTCCTTACGCACAAGTTCAGGGGTTGGGCTGTGATTGTCCAAACACGTGGACTGAGGCAACCACCTCCATCCCCTCTTACAGGCGGGGCTTAGGACACAGCTCCATCCCAGCAACACCCAACATTCCCTTCTGAAATGAGCTGTGCGTCCTAACCCACAGGTCCTGGCCACGTGGAGATCTTCGCTGGAATTGTGACTATTGCTACTCATTTCTTACTTCCCTTATGAGGGTACGACAGGGTTCAGTTGTGCCTCGGGGTCCTATAAGTCTAACAGTCATGTTTGTTGTTATTTAAAAACTGTTCTTTAAAAATTGTAGACATTAGGGAATTTAAAAAAAAAGGAAGGAAGGAAGGAAGGAAGGAAGGAAGGAAGGAAGGAAGGAAAAAAAGAATGAAGGAAGGGTCTTGCTCCTACTGGAGTATCTCATTTGCTTAGTGAGAGGACAGAGGGGATATGTCAGAGAATATTTGAGAGTGGTAAATCGGTCTCATAAAAAAAAAAGAAAACAAAGAGATGGGGTCTTGAGAATGCTGGAGACGTAAATCTTACAGGGTCACGAACTATGGATTTCTCTCCTCTCTGGTTCTGCAGTGCATATTAAGAACTGAGTTGAGGTTGAGTTCAGATTTTGCCATAAAAAGCAGGGTTATCAATAAGACTGACCTGCTCATCACTCAGGCCAGTGGTCTGCCCAGGCCGTATCACCAGGTTCAGCTCTCCGCCTTCTCTGAAGACACCCTGGTGCTTAAGAAAATGCTTCTGGAAAATCTCTTCTGAAGTCTTTCGACCTTCCAATGCTAAAGTCTTACACCTCTAAGTGTTAAAGAAATATTCCCATTTTGGTTTTTGTTTTTAAATCTCCCCTGACTGTAAAAGAATATCACAGATGATGTAAGAAACGATAGCTACTGACTAACATTCCCACAGACAGGATCTAAAGAAGAATCCTTGGGAATACGTAGTAAAACTCCACTATGGGGAAAAAAAAGTACAGACTCAGAGTAGAGAAGATAATCTGAAAACAAAGCATAAGGATCAAGGTGTAATAGTTCTATAAAGTTACTCTCTACTGTGCTGAAAGGAGAGACAAAAGGGGAGGGGGACAAAATGGCTAATACTACAAGTGGAATGAAAATCTCATTATAGGATTGTAGGGAAGAGAGACACTTCTGCCCTGAACATCAGAGAGGACGGAGGAGTGGAAGATGGGGACACGGGGCCTTTGCACATGCCATTTCCTTTGCTGAAACATTCCTCCTAGGGTTTGCCTGTGAATGACTGGCTCTTCGTCCTCATGTCTTGGCAGAAATGGCACTCCCTTAACTTTCCCTGACCATACTATCTAAAGAGTATGTTGGTAATGAAACTCTCTAAAAGGACAACAAGAAGTAAGCCCTGCCAACTTCCGGGGTGTAAATACTCTCCCCTTGGCTGATTTCAAGCTGCAAACATGACGTCACTGAACACAGAGATGGGAAAACAATGTTCGCAATTGGCTCTTGCCAGCCTACTCAAACACCCCACTGACCTAGCTGAAATTATCCCATTTATTTGGTTACTTATTGATGGTCTCCCCCTAGCTGATACCCAGCAAATGCACCCTAAATATTCCTTATTTGGGTTCCCCATTCTTGCCTTGTGGCTTGGAAACCCTCTCCATGTCGTGATCTGGGGTCACTACAGGGTTCATCGTGTTTATGTTCCTTCTCTTGGTGCTTCTTGTGTTCCAAAATCTGGAATTACTGTTCCTTTTCTGTTGAGCACTCCAGTTGTTTAAGGTGGGAATGAAAACCCAGTCCCTGTTACTCTAGCATGGCTAAGGGCAGAAATCCTGGAAGTGTTTCTCGTTTGGATGAATGAGGATGTCTGCATGTGGGTGCAGGGGGCAGTCACTGTGGTTACCAGGAATGTTAAAATAGAGGACGACATCTGAAAGCTTACCATCTGTGCCCTCCAGTGAATCCGGGGGCACTGTGCGTGCTCTAGAAATTTCTAGGGCTTCCTACTTCTGTTAGGTCAGGATTAAAAATTGGAATCCTTTTTTGAGCACTGTTTGTTAATATGAAAAGCATCATTTAATTAGGACTAATATAAGATGCCCTGTAGAGTGATAATTTAATAATTCGGCCGTTTTATTTATACAGTGCCTCCAGGCTCCTCATTAAAAATGAAAGAGACATTCGATGGGACAACGTGGCTTTGCTGCTGCAAACATTCCAAGTACTCTCAGATCATAAAGCCCACCCTCTGGGCATTGTGAGAGCCATCTCCCTAGCCTGGGAGCAGACATTTTCGTCACCAAATTAACCTTCATGGATGGGGGAGTCCCAGGAACCACTTGTTTACCCTGGCACTTAAGAGTAGTCTCCAGTCCAACCAAAAAAAGAAAAAAGAAGAAAGAGAGAGAGAGAAAAAAAAAGAAAGACTCTGGAGGAGTCCACCCAAGACAGCGGAACTCTTACTAATTCGAAACTGTCAGGGAGCTTCCCCTAGCTCTTGGAATTAAATCTGGATTCCTGGCTTGCCTAGCAAGGGCCTGCCGTTACGATTTCACTCTGAGAACTTCTTCCAGCCCCACCTCCCTGCTTTCCTTCCCCCCAAACCACCAGGGTCTTTCCCACATCAAGGGCTTTGCGTATGTGGGCTCCTCTCCTTGGAACCTCTTCCTCCCGCTATTTGCCATATCTGGATCCTTCTCATTCTTAGTCATCAGCTTAAATGTCACCTCCTCAGAGTATCCTCCCTTTCCACCCCCTATGATCCAGCACCACTCTTGTCTGTTTCTCTCGTGTCACCAGCAAGGCTAGCAAGTGCTTTGATGCACTTGCTTGGCCCCCTAGTATATAAGCTCTGTGATGGTAGCATCTTCTCGGTCTTGCTCAACACACTTCCAGAACCCAGAGAGGTGGGTTATGACCAAGTGAATACCTTGTTAATCATTAAGGCATAAGTAAGTGGGTTTCTTTCTTTTTAAATTTTTTTTAAAAAAGATTTTATTTACTTATTTGACACAGAGACAGCCAGTGAGAGAGAGACAAGCTGGGGGAGTGGGAGAGGAAGAAGCAGGCTCCCAGCAGACGAGCCTGATGTGGGGCTCGATCCCGGAACGCCGGGATCACACCCTGAGCCGAAGGCAGACACTTAATGACTGAGCCACCCAGGCGCCCCAGTAAGTGGGTTTCTAATTAGTGGTGTGGCATAAAAGTGCCATCATGCCTGGAATGTTCTCTCTGCACTCTGCCACTCTGCCGCCAGGCCCATGACTCAAGATAGAGATCAACATGGTGGCCTCAAGTACAGAAGAAACCACAGAGGGAAACGGGCCGGCTCTCCTCGTGATGCATCAGGCGGTAGGAAATATGGATGAACGGAAGCAGAAACTATGGCTGGAGAGAAGACTCTCTTGTGCCTCACTCGGAACTCCCACCTTGAGCATCCCGCTCGCTGCCCTGGGGTGCGTCTGCCGTCCGCACTGCTCTACACCCCCACCTGGATGAGGCCCATGAGGCCGTGTGCCGCTTCATTCGCCTCCCTATGCCCAGCGCTCAGCACCAGATTCAGAGCATGTTGAAAACACCAAGCATGTGTGTGTGTGTCTAGGAGGGCGGAGGGGACGGGGGGATGGCTGGAGGGGACAATGTAGAGAACAACTTGGTTTGTTTCGGGATATTTTGCATGGTGCACAGTCACTGCAAGTGAATGGAATAAATTGCTCAAAAGGCAAACATCCAGCTTCTTTCCGTGGTACAGAGTGTGTGTTTTACACATTTCCAAGAGAGTAAAGGCACCACTCCTGAGCAAACGCTAAGACAGGCTTAGGAAAGCTTGTGCGTGACGCCTGGGAATTGCTCCGTCACTAAAGAAGCGAAGCCAAATGGGCACGTGGCCGATGATACCATCCGTTCTGTTTTGTCTCCTACCAGGATAGATTACTCTTCAGCTTTAAAATACACACAACCTTCCTGTGCATTAATCACTCTAACAGGTTTCAACTTCATACCAGCCGATCCGAGAACAATAGCAAAGAACCATGAAACCTGTTTCCACCTGCATAAAAAGTGGAGCAAGCAAAGCATCTGAATCGCAAACTTGAAAACCCGAGCTAAATAATTTAAAAGTCTAATTTCTAAAAGCACATGCTTTCTAATGGCATAGCTATTTGTCATGCCTGCCTTGATTCTGAGTCGAACGCTGCCAGCCATGTGGTAAGTTCACTGTTAATATGTGAAAGGGATTATTTGCTTTATTTTTCCTGCAATAAATTACGTTGGTCTTTTAAGGATCTCTAGCTTGCAAAAGGGATGAAACACACAGTCAGGTCCACTAATCCTTTTTTTTTTCTCCTTTTCTGTCCTCTCCTGTCCTCTTCTCCTCTGTTTCTCGATTTTTGGCCTCTACCGGAAGGCAAGGTGCGCACTTAATAAATTATGTTTGCAGAAGCAGTGGTACGACCTGACACAATTATGCACTTGTTGACTTAGTGACCACTTGTAAACAGACTTTGTAAGCCATCCCACTTCATACTGAAAGGTGCTAATGCATCATTATGATCTAGCGGGCTGCCTGCTGAATTTTACAGCATTGCACACTACATTAACCTTTGGTACCGCCGATATTTATGACCTTATAAGAAAGTATTTATCAAGCTGAAAGCCAATACGCAGCACTCGTGTTTTAGCTAGTGCTGGGTAGAAACCGTTATCACTCCTTTCTTCAGGCATTTTAAATCAGTCTGAGATAATGCTTGGCACTGGCGAGGGTTCGGGAAATGGGGCACTCCCATGCAAGTCTTGTTGGGAGTTTAAATTGCTATAATCTTTCTGGAGGGTGATTTTTTTTTAGTTTTATCTGACTATCCAAAGCCTTTAAAAATGTGCATTTTTACCCTTTGACCCAGCAGTTCCACTTCTGGGAATTTATTCTACGGAAACAATCAGGGAAGTGTGCAAAGATTTGGGCAAGAGGAAATTCATTACAGTGATATTTGCTGCAGTGGAAAATGGGGAACAACCTAAGTGTCCAATGACAAGCGACTGGATAAATAAACGAAGTCCAATCCAGATGATGCCAGACAATGAAACACAAAGAAGCCAACAGAGGGGGAGAAATGTAAAAATACATTAGATGGCTTGCAAAGCTATGTATGGTATTTTTAATTAGAAAGCTAGTCACAAAACAGTATGGCATAAACCATCTTTGTTTGTTTATTTATTGTTTTAAAGATTTTATTTATTTGACAGAGAGAGAGACAGCCAGTGAGAGAGGGAACACAAGCAGGGGGAGTGGGAGAGGAAGAAGCAGGCTCCCAGCAGAGCAGGGAGCCCGATGCGGGGCTGGATCCCAGGACCCCGGGATCACGCCCTGAGCCGAAGGCAGACGCTTAACGACTGAGCCACCCAGGCGCCCCATATTTTTATTTATTTAAAAAATTTTTGTAACACACTGCAAAAGTGCTCAGAGGATACGCAGGCGATTAATGCAGAGAGTGTGTGCTCAGAGAGTGCAACTGTGGCGATTATTATTATTTGCTTATTTGGGCTTTCTCTCTTTCCTATAATGAATAGGACTGATTTGCATAGTTTAGAAAAGTCTTAAGGGATTGGGTCTTGTTTGTCTCTTCAATCTGCAGTGTGTAACACAGGGTCAGTAATGATTCTTTTTTTTTTTTTATGAGCTCAGAGTCATGGGATAATGGTAATAATTGCTTCTATTTTTATGACACTTCTTGATTTCTAAAGCATGCTCACATTTGATTTCTCATGTGAATCTCAAAACAGTCCTGTCGGGCAGGTGGGACTAATATTTCTGGTTCTGCTTCCAGAGGCAGAGACCGAGATTCAGAGGATACGTATGATTAGCTGGTGGTCACAGAGTCTCAAAATGCAGAGGTGGGACCCTCTGTACCAAGCCTTCCAGCTCCTGAGCCCATGTTCCTTCCCCCCACCGTGTGCCTCCACCTGGAAAGGAACGCCAGGAAGAACACAGCGGCCATAGGTAAATCAAGTCACTGTGAAGGTCAGCTCTTGCATTTGAGGTACTTGGCTTAAATTCACTGGGTCAGAGGCAGACAGAGTGGAGACAGAGCTGGGGCTTTAATAAAACAGGTAACAGTAGCACCCCGAACCCCAGGAAACACAACAGACCTGTCCAGGGTCCATTAACAGGGCTCGCAGCTTCTGGCGGCTGCAGGCAGAGGAGGGGCTGGTGCTGGGGTTTTGATGTCTCCCAGAATTATCGATGAGTGTGTGTCTGTTGGACAGGGAGATGAGATCAAAGCCTCCTGAAGAGGAGGAAGGTGGAGGCCTGGCCTTGAGCCAGGTCAGGGGGCTGCAAACCCTGCCCCCCCCACCCTGCCCCTCTCCCTGGGTGGGCTCCTTTTCCGAAAGGGAACTGCAATTTCAAAAAAAAAAATGGGAGGGCAGGAGCTCTCATCCTGTCAATTTCTGCAGAAACAACCTTTACTTAGCTCTGTTCTCTTGGTCCACATAACGACTCAAGTTCCCGTTGGCCCTCTGCAAGGCAGAGGGGCCCTGAGAAAAATAAAAGTCCTGCCTGGAATGATAATCAAAATATTTTGATCTGATATTTTGCGTGCTGCTCTTGGCCAAACACTGTTCAATGCAATCTTGATGTATTATCCTGCTTAAGCCTCAAAACAGCCCTTTTCATTCATTCGTTCATTCACTCCTTCATTCAGCACATTTTCCATGAGCACCTACTTGGAGCAAAGCGCTGGGGAGACAGGGATGATGAACAAAACACGCTGTGGAGCTGATGATGTGCCTGACGGGCCCACACAAGTAACCTAATAAGGAAAATTATCGCGAGCTGCAGTAAGTGCTGTAAAGCAAACAACTTCAAGAAGCAAATACCTCGGATGTATTAGTTTCCTAGAGCTGTCATAACCAATTACCAGAAACTGAGCGGTTAAAACAATATCAATCTATCCTCTCACAGTTCTGGAAGCCAGATGTCCAAAATCCAGGTGCTGGCTGAGCCACGCTCCCTCCGAAGGTGCTAGAGGAGAACCCTCCCCGCCTCTTCCTACATCCCATGCGCTCTGGTGTTCTTTACCCCAACCTCTGTCTCTGTGCTCATACGGCCTTCTCCCTCTGTGTCTCACCTGGCCTTCTTCCAAGATGCCAGCCAGTGGATTTAGGGTGCACCCTAACCCAGTAAGACCTCATTTAACTTCCATAATTACACCTACAAAAACTATTTCCAACAAGGTCCCAGTCTGAGGTGACAGGTGAACGTGAATTTGGGCTGGGGGAGGACACACTATACGATATATAGTCCATCAGAATTGAGTCCGTTTGACAAACCAGCCAACACAGCTAGGTGGAGTTTGGACACATGTGGGTCTGACTCCGAGTCTTGCTTCCCTTAGTCATTGTCCCCCAACAGCAGCCATCATCGAGCAGCTTTTACCCCCAAAGGACGGAGGTGAGAAATATACTGCAGCAACTCACAGCCCTGTCTTAGGAGCCAGCGTGGGTTCAGCTCGGGCTCTCCTGGTCTCATTTTCCTCCTCCACAGAAGGAGGGGAATCTCTCCCACTTCATAGAGTCATCGAGAAGACAAATGGAAATAAAGAGTTTGGGACACATAGATGTTGCACAGCAAATACCAGGTAGTCCGTAATTATGGTTGTTTAGAAACCCTTCAGAGACGGTTCTGGATTTCAACATGTGTGAGGCTCCATTCCACGGGCTGCATTGCTGTGAGCACACAGACCGTTTAAGCCTCTTGCATTCAGGTGTCTTATCTGAGAAAGGGCTCTATCCAGGGCTCTTGAGATCAGGTGATGCAAAGGACAGTGGCATCTGATGGGTCCTTGGCAATGGCAGCTGCTGGCATCACCATTATCAGGAACAGGCCTATAAAATATCTCATATTTTCCAGCAATCCCAAATGCTTCCTAGAATTTGCCACTCTGCAGTCTAAGTGGCAGTGAGAGTGTCGCCGAACACTGGCTCTCAAAGGCTTGTGGGAAGGTAGGTAACCAGTTGGCTGCATCAAGACTCACCCATGGAATGTGGTGACAGCAGATTCCCACTGGCTTCCTACCCATGTCCCAAGGCCCAGATCCAGTAGCTCCGGAGCTGTGCCCCCTTAACCCCGGCCCTGGGTGATTCCAAGGCAGAGCTGGGTGCAGCCCTGTAACAGAAGGGGTGCTGCAGAGCTCTGTGTGATTCACCTATGCTCACCCCCCCCCTTTTTAAAGATTTTTCTATTTATTTGAGAGAGTGAGAGCACACAGGCATGCAGGGGGAGGGGCAGAGGGAGAGGGAGAGGGAGAACTCCAAGCAGACTCCCCGCTGAGCACGGAGCCCCCATGCAGGGCTCGATCTCACAACCCTGAGATCACGACCTGAGCCAAAACCAAGAGCTGGACCCTTAACCGACTGAGCCACCTAGGTGCCCCTCCGCTCACTCCTTTTACCAAGTTAGGGTACCTGTTGGTATGATTGTTCAGAACCTGGAACATTCACTGGCACTGCTTCTAGAGTGGCCAGGGTCACCGAGCCTCCAAGGTCAGTACCTACAGTAGGGATGTCACTTAAATTCCCTGCTTATACATACATACATATATATATATATTATATATATATATAATATATATATATATATATTTTAAAGAAGACAAAAATTATGGAGTGAGACTAGTCTCTGTCTCTTTATCTCTGTCTCTGTCTCTCTCTCCCTCCACGTTTATGCCTTCCCTTTCTTTCTGTCTTTTTCTTCTGTTTTATCCCCTTTACCCAGTGTCATCTCCTCTGCGCTTGGAACTGTTGGGGATTTGGCCGGCAGACCTAGGCAATCCAGGGTGGGAGATGAGGGGTAAAGTGAGGAGAGAGTTACGTGTCTGGCTTATGTCTTCACGTGGAGGTCACACTGTCCAACTCTGTCTTTGTCACATGTCCCTGCATCAGACGACATCTGTGGCTTGCCTGGATATTTTAAAAGGAGTATTTGGTCTTCCCTTTGGCCAGTCTTCCCATCTACATCTCTCTGGCCTGGGTACCCCATAGGGTGGAGGGGGTGACAGTAGGTTCAGAATGTTTTGGGTTTCAGCCTCTGCTACATTTCCTATCATCAAAATCCCATCTGCAACGTCTAATGGGGAACTCTTCTCTGGGTAACTCAGTGGCATCCTTGGGAAAGCTCCCAGGGCCTGCACTCCTCTTCAGCTCAGGTCCTGAGAGAGGGAAGATCCTCAGGTGCTCACGAAGCCCAGCTCTCTGACCTCAAGTAGCTATGCTGACCCTTAGGGATCTCGCTTTGGTGCCAAATCAAGCATCCGTTCATCTGAGACATCTTTGCAAGCATCTACTCTAGGAATGACCCAGAGGATTTCCTAAGCACTCCAATCACTCGTGTCCTGCCATTCAATCCCTGTGGCAATCGACAAGACCACTGGCCAGATATGGAGACCGAGCCTCAGAGAAAGTGCCAGGTTCAAGGACCATGCAGTTAGTGAGAAGGAAAGCCCATGTGCTCTCCACGCTGGTGAACCAGCCCTTTTTGAGTATTGTGGAAAATAAATCGTTAAACCTCTATATCAGAAATTGATTCAAGGGCAAACCCCAAACCTACATTAATACCATAGTATCTGAGACACTCTAGGTGGGATGCACATTTCCTTTGCCCTAAATGAGTGTAAACATTCAACTTCAAGTAAATAAGTCAGAAAAAACAATGAAACACCAGGCGAAAACCAAACACTGAGGGTGTCATCTGACACAAGATGGGGGGACAGTGAGAGGGAGGACCTTCCTCCCCGGCAGGGCTTCTAGAACTACATTGGTGCAAAGGGACATGTGCCTTTAGAGTAGGCGGGCCTGTGCCTTTAACCTGAATCTGCAGCCAACAAAGGGTAAAGGCTCCCGTTTAGAACCGTTAGCGATAAACTCTTCTTTCTAAGGGAATTTACCTCGTGCAATTTTGCTGAATCGTGTATTTTTGTACCTCAGAGTTCTTTGTACTTGTCCTTAAATATGGGTTTTGGATAATTAGGGTGCATTATCTTTCTGCTCAGGGTGTGCACAGCAGTAGGGGTGGAAAAGGGCTTCCGTGAACTGCTGGAGCCTTGGATTTCCAGGTGGGGGGCTTGTTCTAAGGGAAACACCCCAGGCTTTGGGCAAGGTGGGATCTAAAGTGTGCTTCATCTAAGCCTGAGAGATGCAGCCGGTCAACTCATGGAATTTAGCAGAGTTTGCAAAAATGAGTGTCCTTCAGAGACACAGCAGAAGCTGTACAGAGTAACTTTAGGGTAGGTTCCATTGGGTATGAGTCTACCCTTGGCAACACGAGACACCTGGGGCTTGGGGCAATTTATAAGGCTTCCCTCACCCTCAATTACTTAATCTGCAAAATGGAAACATTCCTGCGAGCCTATGCTGGGAAGGCTGTAGCAGGTCCCTTCTGTAAAGTATCTCACAGTTATTGATCTGCCTTATTACACTCTGAGGAAGAGACAGGCATACGTACTCACAACTCCCCTTGTCTTTGGCTCTCAAGGTCTAACCCAGGGCTCGTGTCTCAGTGGGCGCCTCCACTGATTTCTCGCCCTTCCTGGGCACAGACAATGTCTGACTCATCTCTGTTTCCCAGCAAGGACCTGGCACACAGTAGGTGTTGATAAATGTTTTCTGAACTAAATGTAATTGGGATCGATGCCCAAAAGGCAGATTCTCTCATTTCCATTGTTTAAAAATACCACGGATTTCCCCTTATGCATTATGTATCACAGAAATTAATTTATCCAGAACTGTTTTCCAATGCACAGTTTAGTTTCCAAAGACTCTAGACGGCATCCAACTGGAAATCTGCACTGGGGTGGGGGGGCGGGTCTGGCTAGTCTCTGGCTCTCTCTGTAAATCCCAAGCACCACTCCTGAGGTGGGGTACGAGGGTAAGGGTCTGGGGGAAGTCACGTCAGAAACCAGTGTCTCCTGATTCTTACTTCCCTTGGCAAGGTCAGGACAGATGGACCTCACAGAACCAGGTCCGTCTTTCCCTAGTCCTTTCCCTCCAAACCCAGCCCCTTAGAGGAGGCTGCAGGAGAAGTGCTACAGCGTTGCGGTTTCAGCACAGGTTGTGGGTTCACACATACCACGTACTAGTGATGTGATTGTGGGAAAGACACCAAGTCACATCAACTCTCCAAACCTCAATTTCCTCATCGTAAAGAGAGTGTCCCCTACACCTGCTGGCCATTCTGAAGGCTACATTGTAAAGACTATCGTACCTCAAGCTAGTAACAAAGTTTACACGTGTGCATGTGTGTATTACAAAGAGCTTTGGAAGATTCTTTGGTCATTTGTTAGTTACTCCAACCCCATGAGCTGAGCAGGGCATAGGTTATTATTACGTCCATTTGAAAGATGGAAAAACCAAGACTTGAAGTGTTTCCTCATCATAGTCCCCGTTGACTGAGTGCCAATTATATGCCAGGCATAGTCACAGTATTTGCCTGCAATACCCACTTTGCATTTACAAAAGCCCTGTAAGTGAAGACAATTATAGTCTGAAAAATTGAGGCTCAGGGAGATGAGGTAACTTGTTTAGCTTGTTAAGAGATGGTAGAGGTAGGATTTGATTCAAGACAACCTGCCACCATGGTGGTGATCTTACCACCCCTGCACTGAGTGATCTGCGTAGGTGAGTGCCCTAACTGTAGGAGAGCTGAAGACTTTTAGCGTTAACATTGTTTTCTCCCCATGGCACTATACACTGTGACTCAATTATAGAAAACTCTGTGTTTCAGATGAAACTTAGTATCAATTCATTCCAGTCTGGTTGTCCAATTTTTAAAAGGGCTCAGATTTAATGTGTCAGAAGTTCAGATTCAACTACATTTCATTGCTTGTTTCCTATATGCCAAGTGCTTCCTTATAAATCAATCCATTTAAGGATCCCAGCTACCACGTGGAATAAGCACTATTCTGTCCATTTGGAAGATAACGAACAGAGGCGTGCATAATACCTGTCTCAAAAGCACCTCCAAGTTCACACACACACGTGCGCACACATACACGAACACACAAACTTTGATCTTAAATTCTTCTGCTCTTTGGCAAATGATCCTCAGCTCCAGCAAGATTCAGCTTTATAAGAGCCGGCTTTTACTTAAAGTCATCCTGGAACTTATCCACTTACATCCTATAGCCAACTCCTTGCCCAGACCACACTAATGCATGTTGCCTTGTCTTGTCTGGACCACTACAGTAGCTCACTGACTCCTCTTTCTGCCACCTTCCCCCACCCATGATTGTGTCCCTCTTATTCATGCCCCACACTGCTGTCAGGTCACTCCTAAAATCTAAATCTAATCATCCCATTCTCCTGCTTAAGATCCTCCCATGGCCTCCCATCGTGCAGAGGATAAATATGCAAACCCTCAGTTTGGCTTACAAGGTCCTGCAAGAGAGTTTCCTGGCCACTTCTTCATCCGCGTTTGGGCTATCTTCTCCCTGCCTCTCAAACCTGCCACACAGACATTCTTTTTTTGAATATGCCAAGTTCCTGCCAAGAGTGTGGTGGTTACCACCAGCAATACAGACGATAAGACCACAAAAGCCCTGGTTTGTGTCATTGCCAATTTCCACGGTATAAGTACCCTCCCTATCGCCATGTCAGACTAACACGGCATCCCTGTCACGTGGGGAAGAAATGTGCACTCATGCATAACACCTATCCCTTTCCTTTCTGGCATCTTCTACAACTGGGATTATTTAATTATGCTGGTGGTTTTTGTTTGTTTGCATTCCATGTTTTGCCTTGGACTGTCACTTCCAGAAGGAGAACCCATGCCTGCCATTCACTCTCATACCTCCATGGCCCGACACTCTCCCTTTCAAATAGCAGGAACTCAAGACATTTCCACAAATAAATAAATGGCATACAATTCTGGAGTATCTACCTTATTCCAGGCACTGTGCTTGGCATGAAGAATAAAAAAGACAAATAAGGCACAGTGGTGTCCTTATGGACTTCATAGCTTTGTGGCAAAAATAAAGTTTTAAATTATTCTAAAATTATTGGATGTCACTTAATATATTAATGCCATTTTGACATATTGTACGCATTCAATAAACATAATTTTTGGATGTCAAGGGGGTGAATTCTCAAGGCATATGCAAGCATGTCAAGGGGCGACCACCATGGCTTGGAGATGGTATCATTAAAGGGTTTACAGATGAACAGAAGTTGGAAATAAGGGTACAGGTCTCACAGAATCTCCAGCAACGGCGATTACAAATACTTCAGAATTTAATTCCAGCACGGAAGGCATCCCCCCTTCCATCTGGCTTAGCTCCCTCCTGATGTCACTGAACCCAGGTCATTTTCAAACTATGCTGAGGTTTCAGAAACTGTTCCCATTGCTGAGCTGCAGTTTACTGTGAGATGTCTGGGAATGTAGCTCGCCAACGTCCGCACCGTGAATAAAGATGATGTGGACCAACTGTTTACATCTATGAAAACCTGTGAAGGTAGACCCCAGGTTCCCGGGCACAGAAAGGGCCTGTGAGCCCAGCAGCCCTAGGCTGGCCCAGGGAAATGATGGGAAATTCAATTTCACAAGGGCTGTTTGCAAAGTAATTCAATACATTACGGTGTGTGCATTATTATTGTATTATATTGAGTAATATCACATTTAAAGAGATTTCATAGCATCATAGCCATGCACAAGGGAATATAAAAGCGGTTAATAAAATAGGGAAGTACAATTTCCCTTCAGTGTTAGTTATGCTCCTATTATGTGCAGAATAATAATCAGAGGTCCACTTAGCTTGACTTGGGAAGTAACGGATGTGTAATTACCTCACGTCTACGGTGTCATTACCAAGGGCTCAGCCCCAATGTCAGACCACTGTGCATCCTCAGGAAGCCTGCAGACTCAAAGCCCAAGCAGCGGGTGCCAAATCACAGGGCTTCCTAAAGCCCCACGCACGTCTCAGGGTAGGCCGAGATGCCCGTGCAGCCCCGGCGGGGCTCCGTGCTGGAATGGCTGCCACACGGAACCCAGATCCCGTTCGCTGGAATCTCCCTCTGCCATGGGTATCCTCCTTCCCTATAAGCTCTTATTTTTAAAAGAAAACACGGGGTTCCCCATTGCCGAGTATCTCCCTCTGCTGAGCTTGTGAAAGCTAGCAGGCAAAAAACATTCTCGGCAGGTCTTTTGAGAGCCATGGAAGAATCTTCAGGGACTGTTCACCAAAAACTGACCTCAGTGCCTCTACTCAGGCCTCCAGAGGCTCTTCTTGGGATCAGTTGTAGCTGCAGAAGACTTGGCCCCGGGGCTCAGCACACAGTACGTGTCAGCTCCAGAGCTGGGCATCAGTTGTCTACTTCGGTCAAGAGTTGGCTCCGTTGGCTGTGCCTATGCGCTTTCAAGAGCTGCCATGGCCTAGCAGAGCCGTGCCTTTGCACCAGGCAGGACTGGGTTTGAGTTCTATGCCCACCACTTCCTGATGGTGCCCCCTAGGGCCATCTATATAACCTCTCTGTTTTCCTGGCCTGGGAAATGGGGGTAACCCTACTGGCCATTAGGATGAGGATTAATTAACTTAAAGCTGGAATACATTGGGTACCACAATTATTACTTATTCTGTTAATAATAATTGTGATATTTATTCCATGACCTCCGAAGAATATAACATTTACTAACCCAGCTTGGATTTAAATCAGAGACAGCAGTGATACAGGTTTTGGTTCTTGAGAAAACAGGGGCTGTGTGTGTGTGTGTGTGTGTGTGTGTGTGTGTGTGACTATGGATGAATTTAGGGGCAGAAGGAGATGCTATATTTCTGGTATAAGTCTGGCATTCGCTGAATTCTGGCATTACACAAACGTTTACTTTCTTGCCAGAGGTCCACAGGGAAGGGCAGTTTGATGAAGGAGAAAGAATAAAAGAAATGTAATTCACTGGCCAGGGGGGAAATTGAAAATATTTTACTAAAAAATAATCCGGAAGGCCCACATGACCTAGTCAAGCCTACCAAGACTAGTAAGCGTGGCAAAACACTGTAGCGAGTGGTGGCGACTCTGGCAAACAGCTTCGAGAGACAGCCCACCCTCGAGATTAGCACCCACACCGCCGCTGGTTCTATTAAACTTTCCCAGATCAGAGCCAGATTATACTGTGAAATCTCCCATTTTAAAATGAAGGCAATTCATTCCATTTGTGAACCCAACAAAACAGGCCTGAGGTCTAAATAAAGCCAGCAGGCCAACAATATATAAACTTTGGCCTAGATCAGGAATCGGCAAAACTTTTACGTAGAGGAAAATAGTATTTTCAGCTCGCTGGGTTATATGTCTGTTGTAATTACTCAGCTCTGCAGAAGCAAAGCAGCATAGACAATACATGAATGAATTGGTGTGACTGCGTTCCAATAAAACTTTATTGAAAAAACAGGCAGTGGGCCAATATTGACCCACTGGTCAGAGTTTGCCAACATTTGGCCTGGCTTAACACTGATACTGAAGGCCTGAGGAAGGCTTGAGAGAAGAGGGGAAAGGGGGTGCTGGCAAGGGGCTTTGGGTCCCATGGACAGCTGAATCAGGCAGAAAGACAGCCAAGGCTCTGAAGTCCAGGCAATGTTTGCAACTCCCCTTTTCAAGCTCTGACCAGGTCCCCTCTAGTCTTTGTCAAGAGTGCCAGTGGCTCAAAACAGGAGAAGGCCCCCAAATCCAAGGGCTAATGTACCTTGCTTGCCTTCTGCCTCCAAAGTTCCACTCCTGGAGTCAAGGAGACTTGTTCCCAAGCCTGCCCCACCCTCACCTTCTCTTTCCTTTGGTGAGGCCAGATAGGTGTCACCCAGAGACAGCGCCTGGAACCCCAGGCAATTTCTTGCATAATTGCTAACCCGGCTCCCACGTGCAATCTGGGTAGAGGGAAGGAGGGGATGGGACCCACCTCCTGTCATTCCTGCACTGCTGTTACCACTGCTTTTCTTAGTAAGAAAATGGTAGTTAATTTCTTCCCCTAAAAAAGGCCAGGGAACAATCTCTTTAAATTACAGTGTTACAATGTAAAGCAAAGACGCAGAAGTCAAATACAATTTGGGTTATAATTAGCGATTTCCTTGTAGCAAGTTTCTCTGGGAGATCCAGGCTTCCTTAGTCAGCTTGCAGAACGGTTTGAGGCCCTTTTCACTCCATGGGGCCACTGGATGCCCTGGGGGGCTGGGGGTGTTTGGGGGATGGGAGGAGAGGGAGAGAGAGAAACATTGTGTGTGTGTGTGTGTGTGTGTGTGTGTGTGTAAATTGAGGCAGTTTTGAGCTAAACACAGAATTATGGGGACAAAGATTATTCACACATTTGTCTGCTATGATATCATGATTAAAATAGCAGAGAAAGTCATTTAAGTAAAACAAACTACTTTTGATGGGGAAGTCACACAGTGCGGGTTTAGGAATCTGACAGACCTCTGCTTGTATTTACACTCTTCCCTTTATTAGTTGTATGGCCTTGGGGCAAGTGACTTAACATCTGTGCTGCTTCCTCATCTGTAATTCTGGAGTCTTCACATCCCTCCCCCGATGGGCTATGGAATTTGAAGAAAATGCACCACATAGTGCTTGGCTCGTGGAGTGAATGATGGAGTGGATTCTGGAGTCGGACTGGCTGCCTCTAAGTTCCTGCTCTGCCGTATTGGCTTCATGATGTGACCTTGGGCAGTCTCCTTGATGTCTCTAAGCTCCGGTTCTCTGACTTAGGTAACAAGGGGTCAGTTATGGTCCCCGCCTCCTCTGGATGCTGTAAGATTCACTCAGGTCATGCACATCAATGTTGTAGCATCACTGCCCTGGCCATCTAGTACGTGCTCACTAAATGTTAGTTACTGTTCCCCAGACATTATTAATAAATGACAGCTGCCTCTTTTTTTTTTTTAATTCTTTTCAGCCCAAGAAATTCCATTTGTTTTTCTACCAATCAGAATGTACGTTTGTATTTTTCACTTTTAAAAGACCAGGATAGCCCAAACTTTTTGAATTATATTCTTTGCAACTCAATCTGTTAATTTTTTTAAAGGAAAAAACCTGCCTTTTTTACTTCCAAAACAAGCCTGCAACCATTAAGGCTTCAAATCGCCATGGTCGCAGTGGCCTGGTTTGTTTAGGTCTGTACAGGCTACAAAGCTTGGTCTACTGAAGAACAAATCAGCCCATGTAGCTTTGTCCCAAGGACATCAAGATCACATAAACATCAGGTCCTTGAGCCTGATGCACTCTGTTCCTGATGCAAGAGGGATGGCTATTGTCTGGGTTGTAGTGAGCTTCTCTCCAAAGTCCAGGAGTTGAAGAGCCCCTGGGATTCATGGGATCTCCATTCTGCTTGGCTCACCTACCAGGCTCACCTGCCTCAGAAGGCTTTGGTGGTTCTTCTATGGAGGGCAGAGCCCAGCCTTGGACCTTCTGCCCCTCAGGGTGCTTGTGCGGTAACTCGGACATAGCTGTACATGAAAGGTTACAATTTGACAACCTGGCAGTCTCTGTCCTCTCCAGGGATGCAAAGGCAGAAGAAACCCAGACCCCCTAGTTAGAGCATTTTGACCCAGCAGTGATTCAGACTAGAGCTGGCTGGAATACATAACACCACTGAATGAACTCAGCCCCCTCGACCTAACCAACAGGATCAGGAGGAAAGAAGTAGGGAAAATAAAGACTCTTTTTAGAAGTCTGGAAGCCTTAGTGAGAGTAAGGCCCTGCAACCTCTGGCTAGGAACTAAAATAAGATATCAAAGAGAAATGGATCCCCGAGTCATACAGTCTGACCTGCTCCTGAAGACACCGGGGTTTGCCCATTTCAATGCAGACATAACCCCAAGTAAGTGGATTTTGAAAACTACTACAGAATCCAGGAGATGGAAGGGAAAAAGGATGGTCACGGCCAGTAGAATCCATAGCAGGGGAAGTGATACAGTGGAAACCTTCTTTGGGGACATCCCTGCTGTGATCGTCACTGTGTGACTCAGACGGGTCACTTTTCCTCTCTGAGCCTTGGTGTTATTCATAAATGAAGCAGGCAGACAGGATGGTCATTTCAAGCTTTAACCTTCTATGATTCTCTGCACTCATGCAGAAGCATCCAAGCTGTCTTTTTTAAACACACTAATGAAGGATTAAAGCTCCTAACTTCACCTCTCATTTTAAAAAAAGAAAAAAAAAAAGATTCCTAGACTAAGTCAGCGGTTATAAACTCATATCTTCAGAGGCTGGGCAGATAACAGAAATGAGTGAAATAGGAGTGAACAAGAGAACACATAAAAGTCCAAATAGCTGCTTACTTAAAAAAAAACAAAAAAACAAAAGATATTGTAATGCTGGGTCAGTGATCCAATATGACAGTGATTGGATGGGCGGATGGGGGCACCCCTTTGAATGGTCCATGGACCCTCTAGACTACCACAGTGTCGCTACCAAGGGGTCACATAGCACCTTGCCTATGGTTTTATCTTTCCTATGTTAATGGAG